>NC_135814.1:87284004-87601384 GCF_964213995.1 Mustelus asterias
ACACTGAGGGAGAATTTAGCATGGCCAATCAACCTAACCTGCACATCTTTCAAACTGTGGGAGGAAACTGCAGCACCCGGAGGAAACCCACGCAGACACGGGGAGAACATACAAACTCCACACAGACAGTGACACAAGCCGGGAATCAAACCCGGGTCCCTGGCGCTGTGAGGCAGCAGTGTACTATCTCACAGCGCCACTGTGTAACCACTGTGCTACCGTGCCACCCTAATAAAGAAGGTGCTTTGCATTGGCCGGAATCCCTGATCCATGTTGGGTTCCCTGAAAAGAGACGGAAGGTATGGGCTGAAGACCTGTTTCTGTGATGTACACACCACGTAAACAAATATTCTTATCTTTATTAAAGTAGTCTGCTGGCTTGTACTTGGGCAAATAAGTTGCAAAGATAAGAAGCAAGTCATTCCTGTCACAGAGCCAGCACAACTGGGTCAGGCGATGTTCAATGAACACGGATGACTGATCAAAGCTGGAAGGTTATCTTGTCAAAAGAGGTTGCATTTTCCTGCACGCAATGGCCTCAGCACAGGGGGAGCATCTAATTTTACACGAGTAGGCTATCCAACCAGGTTGCTGGAAGAATTGAGGGCCTGAAGCAGTTAGTGACTTCTTGTGGGCTTAGAAGTTTTGAGTCCTGTGGATGTATTTGGATTGTCGACTGTTCCAAGTGGCAAGGTGAAAAGAAGGATAAGGTCAAGGAAATGCAAATCCCAAACTGAGGAACTCCAGCCTCTGACCCCCTGTTTGCGGCCTGCAGAATGGAGGTGCTGCTGTCTAAGGTGGGAGCAGATGGTATTGAAGGGCACCTCCCTCAGGGTAGAAGAATCTGTCTGGCTCAGTGCTCACTGCAAGACCCAGGAGTGAGTGTGGAAGATGATGACATGCTTTCGGAAACTTAGCGAGCTAAAACTACCCAAAAATACAACAAACTTTATAGATGCTCAACAGAGTTGTGATTCTGCATTATATTTACTGTTGATTCAAGTCAATAACTCCACACATCTTATATGGCGGCTCATGCACATCCATGCTAGGATCCAGGAACAAGAACTTCGGTAATCTCATATCTTTGAAGAGCTTCACACTGAAAATTATGGTACATAACCATAATTTTTGGTTTTGGAGGTCTCGCGGGGCAGTGTCCCTGCCTCTGAGCCAGAAGCTCCAGGTTCAAGTTCCACCCAGGACTTGGTAACACGGTCAAGCATGTTGAAGAGGCAGCATGGTGGAACAATGATTAGCACTGCTGCCTCAATTCTGGCCTTGGGTGACTGAGTGGAGTTTGCATGTTCTCCCGGTGGGTTTCCTCCGGGTGCTCCGGTTTCCTCCCACAGTCCAAAGATGTGTGGGTTAGGTGGATTGGCCATGTTAAATTCTCCCTCAGTATGCCAAGATGTGTAGGTTAGGGGGATTAGCAGGGTAAATGGAGATATAGCAGGGGGTGGGCCTGGATGCTCTGCTGGAGAGTCAGTAGAACATAGAACAGTACAGCACAGAACAGGCCCTTCGGCCCACGATGTTGTGCCGAGCTTTATCTGAAACCAAGATCAAGCTATCCCACTCCCTATCATCCTGGTGTGCTCCATGTGCCTATCCAATAACCGCTTAAATGTTCCTAAAGTGTCTGACTCCACTATCACTGCAGGCAGTCCATTCCACACCCCAACCACTCTCTGCATAAAGAACCTACCTCTGATATCCTTCCTGTATCTCCCACCATGAACCCTATAGTTATGCCCCCTTGTAATAGCTCCATCCACCCGAGGAAATAGTCTTTGAACGTTCACTCTATCTATCCCCTACATCATTTTATAAACCTCTATTAAGTCTCCCCTCAGCCTCCTCCGCTCCAGAGAGAACAGCCCTAGCTCCCTCAACCTTTCCTCATAAGACCTACCCTCCAAACCAGGCAGCATCCTGGTAAATCTCCTCTGCACTAATTCCAGCGCTTCCACGTCATTCTGATAGTGAGGTGACCAGAACTGCACACAATATTCCAAATGTGGTCTCACCAAGGTCCTGTACAGTTGCAGCATAACCCCACGGCTCTTAAACTCCAACCCCCTGTTAATAAAAGCTAACACACTATAGGCCTTCTTTACAGCTCTATCCACTTGAGTGGCAACCTTTAGAGATCTGTGGATATGAACCCCAAGATCTCTCTGTTCCTCCACAGTCTTCAGAACCCTACCTTTGACCCTGTACAGACTCGATGGGCCGAATGACTTCCTTCTGCACTGTAGAGATTCCATGATTCTAAGTGTGCTAACCTGCAAATCTTTCCAACATGCCAATGGCTGGTGGTGAGAGCGGAAGAGCCTCCCAGTCAGGCATGCTTGGTGTGGAGTGGTGCCCCTCAAGTTAAAAGTCTCTGGCAACAGACTTGTTCTGGACACTACCGGCTATGGAAACAGTTTGAATCTGTCTTAGTGCATCACCACTGAGGGAAGAGAATTGGAATTTTTTATTATTCATTCGTTGGATATGGGCGTCGTTGGCTGGCCAGCATTTATTGCCCATCCCTCGTTGCCCTTGTTCAGAGGGCAGTTGAGAGTGAAACAGCATTGCTATGGCTCTGGATTCATATGTAGGCCAGACCAGGTATGGATGGCAGATTTCCTTCCTTAAAGGACATTAGTGAATCAGGTGGGTTTTCCCGACAATGGTTTCATGGTCATCAGTAGATTCTTAATTCCAGATATGAACATAAGAACATAACTGCACGATGCAAGATCACTTGCTGATACCCAGAATGGTTTGTAGGTTGGACAGTTGGACAAATATCAGCCATTGTGTACATGCTTCTTCCAAAAGTGCTCCTCAACTTGCATGGCCAGATGGTACATAACAGAAAGGACAGTCAAGAACTCTAAGGTGTTCAAGGTGATTAAAGGATTTGATGGAGTAGATAGAAATTATTTCTTCTACTGGGGGAGTCCAAAATAAGAACCGTAACCTTAAACTTAGAAGAAAGCTGGGAAGATGTCAGGGAGCACAATGGATTATACAAACCAATAGCGGAAATCTAGAACTCTCTCCCACAAAAAGGTGTGGAGGCTGGATCAGTTTAAAATTTCCAAACTGGGATTGGCAGCATTTTCTTAGTCAAGGTCACTAGGGGTTAGAGTACCAAGACAGGTAAATGGGGTTAAGGTACAGATCATCATCATAGAATCCTTCAGTGCAGAAGGAGGCTATTTGGCCCATTGAATCTGTACCTACACTCCAACAGAGCAGCCTAACCAGGCCCATCCCAGCAACCCATGCATTTACCCTGCTAATCCCCCTAACCTACACATCCTGGGACACTAAGGATCAATTTAGCATGGCCAATCCACCTAACCTGTACATCTTTGGAGGGTGGGAGGAAACCAGAGCACCCAGAGGAAACCCACGCAGACACAGGGAGAATGTGCAAACTTCACACGCACAGTGACCCAAGCCGGGAATCGAACCTGGGTCCCTGGCACTGTGAGGCAGCAGTGCTAACCACTCCGTTGTATTCTACCAGAATAGTGGGAAAGATTCCGGGGCTGAATAAGCTGCTCCTGTTTTTGTGTTCCTGTAACAGAAGAGGGACAAAACTCTTGACTCCTTTGGGGAAGACCAGTCTGGATATCAAAAGCCCCAGTTTGATGGGTTGCAAAATCTAGATGCATCTGTACTCCCCTGTACTTCCCTGTTTGCCACCTAAAAGCATCCTCTCCAATTGCTAGTAATGCCCAGCAGGAGCATGTCTAATTCATGGAGGCAATTGAAGAAGGTGAAGTTGAAGGCCACCCCAAAACTCAGCCTATATCACCTCACTCTTGTGCCTTGTTTTCCCTCACACTCATTGCCAAGTCAGAATGCACATAACTCCACTGCCATTGCAGTGAAAGCATGGTTTGAAAGTCAGTGTTCCAACACTTGAACCTTTTGTGCCATTGCTGGACAAGCCTGGGAGCATTACAATCTGCCCAGAGCTAAACAGCTTAGTCAGCAACTCTCTCATCCTCACTCACAGCTACCTGCAAACCTGGAGAATGAGTTAACCAGCTTGAGAAGGTGGCACGAGGTAATTCCCTGTCTATAGGTAAAAGGGTACGGCAGATCATACAGGAACCTCATTGTTGGGTGACCATGGGGCTGCCATCAATGGCCCTCTCTACTTTCCCAGATGCAGCAATGGAACAACGTTGGGCGGGTGATAGAAAGGAACACTTGCATTCATGTTGCAGCTTTCCTGACCTCAAGATGCTCCAAATCGCTTTACAGGATTTCAGGAAGTGTAGTAGAGGGCATGTCCCTGTCTACATCAATGGGGATGAAGTAGAATTGGTCGAGAGCTTCAAGTCTTTAGGTGTCCAGATCACCAACAACCTGTCCTGGTCCCCCCATGCTGACACTATAGTTAAGAAAGCCCACCAATGCCTCTACTTTCTCAGGAAGCTAAGGAAATTTGGCATGTCCGCTATGACTCTCACCAACTTTTACAGAACCAACTTTTACAGCTGCACCATAGAAAGCATTCTTTCTGGTTCTATCACAGCTTGGTATGGCTCCTGCTCTGCCCAAGACCGCAAGAAACTACAAAGGGTCATGAACAAAGCCCAGTCCATCACACAAACCAGCCTCCATTCATTGACTCTGTCTACACTTCTCGCTGCCTCAGAAAAGCAGCCAACATAATTAAGGACCCCACGCACCCCGGACATTCTCTCTTCCACCTTCTTCCATCAGGAAAACGATACAAAAGTCTGAGATCATGTACCAACCGACTCAGGAACAGCTTCTTCCCTGCTGCCATCTGACTTTTGAATGGACCTAACCTCGCATTAAGTTGATCTTTCCTTCCCTATGTATGGTATGCTTTGTTTGTATGGTGCGCAAGAAAGAATACTTTTCACTGTATACTAATACATGTGACAATAAATCAAATCAAAAAAGCCAATGAGCACTTTTGAAGGACAGTCACTGTTGTCATACAGGAAATGCAGCAACTAAACTGTGCAGGCCAAAAACTCCCAAAGACAGCTTTATGATAATAAGAAGCTGATCTGTTTATTCATGATGTTAAACAAGGGATAAATATTGGCTAGGACACTAGGATAGATAGCTCCTCTGTTGTTCTTTCTTATAGTGCTATGGAATCTTATACATCCAGCTGACAGGGCAGACGGGACCTCTGTTTAATGTCTTATCCAAAAAGTCAATGTATTGGCCTCAACTACTTTCCGTGGTAAGAAATTCCACAGGCTGACCACTCTCTGGGTGAAGAAATTTCTCTTCATCTCCGTCCTAAATGGTCTACTCTGTATCCTTAGAATGTGCATCCTAGTTCTGGACTCCCTGCCATTGGGAACATCCTTCCTGCATCTATCCTGCACAGTCTTGTTCAAATTTTATAGGTTTAGGGAGGGAACTTTATAGGTTTATAAGTTTAAGGAGGGAATTTTATCAATTTAAGGAGAGAGTTCCGGGAGTTTGACCCAGTGACAGTGCAGGAACGGTGATATAATTCTGAGTCAGGATGGTGTATGGCTTGGAGGGGATGTTGCAGGTGGTGGTGTTCCATGTGTCTGATGTCCTTGTCCTTCGAGGTGGTAGAAGTCATGAGGGCGATCTTGTCATCTTGTCCCGCCAGTCGATGGGCGGGGCGAGCTGGTAAGATTGAGCAAGAGGCAAAAAATCAGGTTCGCGTCCCAAGGGGAAGGTGGGGGGGCGGGGTTGGTGGTGGTGCGCGTGTGTGTGGCACTTTCCAACCAGTATTCAGTTTGGAATACTGATGAGGGTGAAAGTTCCTCTGGGAAATGCAGCCAAGCCAAGTCTGAGTCCGTGGATGGCATGGGCTGCACAGGGGTGGAGCAGGAGGAAGTCTGGGAAAGCAATGGTGATTCAATAGTTATGGGAACAAATGATAGGCATTTCCATAGCTACGTATATAAATCAAGCATGGTACATTGCCCTGCTGGTACAAGGTGAAGGATGTCACTGAGCAGCTGCATAGAATAGAATCATAGAATCCCTATAGTGCAGGAGGAGACCATTCAGCCCATCAAGTCTGCATCGATTCTCCGAAGGAGTATCTTGACCAGGCCCACACCCCTGTCCTATCCCCGTAATCCAGCACATATACCATGGCTAATCCACCTAACCTGCACATCTTTGGACTGTAAGAAGTTTAACAACACCAGGTTAAAGTCCAACAGGTTTATTTGGTAGCAAAAGCCACACAAGCTTTCGAAGCTCTAAGCCCCTTCTTCAGGTGAGTGGGAATTCTGTTCACAAACAGAGTTTATAATGACACAAACTCAATTTACATGAATAATGGTTGGAATGCGAATACTTACAACTAATCAAGTCTTTAAGAAACAAAACAATGGGAGTGGAGAGAGCATCAAGACAGGCTAAAAAGATGTGTATTGTCTCCAGACAAGACAGCCAGTGAAACTCTGCAGGTCCACGCAACTGTGGGCCAGTTTCACTGGCTGTCTTGTCTGGAGACAATACACATCTTTTTAGCCTGTCTTGATGCTCTCTCCACTCCCATTGTTTTGTTTCTTAAAGACTTGATTAGTTGTAAGTATTCGCATTCCAACCATTATTCATGTAAATTGAGTCTGTGTCTTTATAAACTCTGTTTGTGAACAGAATTCCCACTCACCTGAAGAAGGGGCTTAGAGCTTCGAAAGCTTGTGTGGCTTTTGCTACCAAATAAACCTGTTGGACTTTAACCTGGTGTTGTTAAACTTCTTACTGTGTTTACCCCAGTCCAACGCCGGCATCTCCACATCATCTTTGGACTGTCAGGGGAAACCGGAGCATCCAGAGGAAACCTACGCAGATATGGGGAGAACGTGCAGACTCCACACAGATAGTAACCCGAGGCCAGAATCGAAACCCTGAGGTAGGGGTGGGTTAACAGGCAGCAGTCACGGACAAAGACTTCGGCAGAAAGAGGGATGTGGTCTTGAAGTCAAGTTTAGGGAGCTAGGAAAGAAACTAGCAAGCAGGACCACAAAGGTCACCATCTTCTCAATTATTCCTGGCATCACATGCAAGGGATTATAGAAATAGGAAGACCGATGAATATTAATTGAAGACTTCGTGCAGGAGAGAGGGGTTTAGATTCCCGGAACATTGGGATCAGTTCTGGGGAGATGGGACCAGTACAGAGTGAACGGATTTCACCTGAGCAGAGATGGGACCAATGTCCCTGAGGGGGTGGTTTGCTCATGCTATTGGAGAGGATTTAAACTAACTTAGCAGGGAATATGAGAACAGGAGGTAACATCAGAGGGAATTGAGAAAGACAAATAACGTTACAGTAGTAAATGGTAAGATATTAGATGGCGTCAGAGTAAGAGGGAATGTAATAAGTTCTAAATTCAGGTTACTTCACATAGAATGCATAGGGTGTGGTAAATGAGTTTGATGAACTACACAAAAAACATGGAGATATGATATTGTGGTGAAACCTGAGACCTGGCTCAAAGAAGGTTAGGACTGCTTACTAAATAGTCTTGAATATAAGGATACAGATCTTTCGGGAGGGGGCGGGAACATCGACTGAGTTGACCCATTTCCTTCAAAAAGGTGCCACCTGCCATATTTCCATGCCAGGGAGGCAAGGCCGTATGGAGTAGAGTCCACACCCCCAGAAGTAGGTCCGAGGTGGCACCTGAGGATGGTGAATGGCCAGACCAGCCGACTGGGAAGCCTGCCTCCATTTACTGGGACATTGGCCCAGTTTTAATGATGAATAACAGGCCTTCAATCCTCACCGCTTGTCCCACCCACTCCACACACCCCCTCATACTCCACATGCCACCTGCATGCCCCCATACCACCCATGTCTCCTCCATGCACTCCATGTATTGTCCACAGCCATTATCCCAGTAATCACTATGGACAGGTCTCAGGAGCCATGCCTTTGAAATGGAGATGAAAATAAATTAAATTTCTAAATAGCGCTCTCAGTCAAACACACTTCATACTGAAAAAAAGACTCTCATTCATAAAAGTTAAGGTCAGCAACTATAGGCCAGTCAGTTTAACATCGGTGGTAGGGAAGCTTTTAGAAATAATGGTTGGAATTCTCCAGTCTCGCAAGCCCCGCTCCTGCGGCCAGCGAATCGGACAATTCAGCCAAAATTCCATTCACTGCAGCGGGACCGGAGAATCCCGCCTGTGAGCGAGGTCGGAGAATTCTAGCTAGCAATTCTACACAAAATTAACAGTCACTTGAGGAAGTCAATATAAATTGCAAAAACTCATCATCGATTTCCTAAGGGAAAATTGTGTTTAATTAAATTGCTTGAGTTTTTTGATGAGCTAACAGAGTGTATGAAGGAGGGTAATGCGGTTGATGTGGTGTATATGGACCTCTAAATGGTATACAGAGAATGCGAAGGAGGGTAATGCGGTTGATGTGGTGTATATGGACCTCTAAATGGTATACAGAGAATGCGAAGGAGGGTAATGCGGTTGATGTGGTATATATGGACTTCCGAAAGGTATTTGATAGGGTGACACAGACAGGTTGTGAGCAAAGCCCGTACACATGGAATCAAAAGGACAGGGAATGGTGTGGATCTGAAATTCTCTGACTGATAGTAAACAGAGTGGTGCTGAATTGGAATTTTCCAGTTGGCTTCCTGGTTTCTGTAACTATGTAGACCAGTTTAGGTGTCTGGAGGAGGGCAGTTGGCAACAGGTTGCGTGGCAAACACTCCAAGTAGGCCCAGATGCCCTCCCTGCTTGCCTGGGTATAGGAGCCATCCACAGCTGCCATACAGAGGGGCTCCCTCCTCCTTCTCCATGACTCCCACAGCAGCAGCCTGCCTGTTGCATTGGTTTTTAATTGAAGATTATCATCGAGTTGGAGAGAGGGTGTCTCCATTTTGAAATATGCTCTCTCTTACTAACCTTCGGCCTGTGCTCCTTTTAGGCCGAAGACCTCTGACTGGCCTTCCAACTTAGAAAGCTCACCCCACCATCCTTAACCTGTTCAGAGATACCGGCCGGGATTTTCCACCCCCTCTCCCATGCCCGGTGCTGTGTTTTGCGGTGGCGGAGGTGGCCCGCCATTGGCTGGCAGCGGAATCTTCCGGTCCTGCCAATGTCAACAGGGATTCCCATTGTTTGAACTGTCTGCCGCTGGGGAACCCATGGCAGGGCCACTGTTAATGGAATTGGAATTTACCCGCCGGCGGGTACAGCCAGATAATTCCACCAACCGTGGAATTCTTCTTAAGGGGGTGCTTGGTGAAATGAATGACTGCTTCATCCTGTGGGTGGGCTTGGCATGCTCTATATCCTGTCCCACAGATGGAAAGTCCAGCCCCTTGTCTTTTCCCACTCAGTAACTTGATTATCATCACTACTTTTGTCTTTCCTTTCTATCTCTGCATTCTGTTTGCTTGTCTCTGTCCCTGCTGCTGTATTATTAGCTGTTGAAGAGAGTGGAAAAAGTGACTCCATTTTCCCTGTTGGAATGAATTGAGTTTCTATGTAGCACCTCCCGTAATATTTGGCGCTCACCATGTGGGAACAACTAGCCGTGACTCAGCACAAGGTGCAGCCATGGCTCAGTGGTAGCACTCTCCGTGGTAAGTTGGAGATTCAGCTCCCACTTCAGGACTCGCCTCTCCTCCCAGATGTCCAATTCCATTTAAGATCTCATGTTTCAAACTAAAGTTCCCTCCGATGTGTCTCAACCAGTACTTAAAAGAGTAACAGATTCTCTGGTCAGTCGCATGTTGCTGTTTGTGGGCTTTGCATGTTGTGTGATTTCAAGAAGGAATTAGATATCACTCTTGGAGCTAAAGGAATCAAGGGATATGGAGGGATCAGGGATATTGAATTTGATGATCTACCATGAGTAAAATGAATGGCAGTTCAGACTCGAAGGGCTGAATGGCCTGCTCCTGCTTCTATTTTCTATGTTTCTATGTGTTGCCTGCTATGTTTTATCATTGAATCCCTATGGCGCAGGAGGCCGCCATTTGGCCCATCGAGTCTGCACCGACTCTCCAAAAGAGCATCTTACCCAGGCCCTATCCCCATAACCCCACAAATGTTTTCTTCTAATCTCCCCGCACCTACACATCTTGGGACCCTAAGGGGCAATTTAGCATGGCCAATCCGCCTAATCTGCACATCTTTGGAGTGTGGGAGGGAACCGGAACACCCGGAGGAAACCCACGCAGACACAGGGAGAATATGCAGACTCCACACAGACAGTGACCCAAGACCAGAATTGGACCTGGGTCCTCAGCGCAGTGTAACAGCAGCGCTAACCATTGTGCCACTGTGCCACCCAATACGTAACAACCGTGGCGTACAGTTCAAATGGATTGCATTGACTGCAAAGTGCTGTGGGGTATCCTGATGCCGTGATGGGCACTATATAAATGCGAGTCTTTTGCCCCTGCGGGGCACAGCACAATAACACCAACGCAATGCACGAGAGTATCACCTCTCAGTCCGTGGATCCTTGTGTTCCAATGGCAGTGTCCATGTGGCTCATTCCTGATCACATCCTGACCACATTAGTGGTTACCATCTTGACTCCATCAGCATGATTAGAGTGCAAACAATCTAACGTTTCCCAGTGTCTGACCCAGAGCCAAGGGAAACAAAAATCACATTACTCTATCACTGGTGCTTAAAATTGTCTGGCATTGCCTTTGATGAGGTGTTAGACAAGCTGCATGGCTGGCTCACCATGGAGTTACATATTAACGTTTTGAATGTAATCCATGTTTAAAATGTTCAAAAGCCAAACTAAAAGCCAGTGCCATCTGAATCTATAAACGTCAGACTGTGAATGAAGGACACATAATGGAACATCTGGAATTAACCCAGCTGTTCTAATCTTTGTGCAGCATCTGAAATTACTTTGAAGTTTTATCAACATAAATTATCACTGTTTCTTCTCTGTCTTCACCTTTCCCTGACTGACTTGGCTTTTCTGTTATGCCACATAATTATATATTTTTTAAGTTTATTTATTGATGTCACAAATAAGCTTACATTAACACCGCAATGAAGTTACTGTGAAAATCCCCCACACTCCTGTTCAGGGACACTGAGGGTGAATTTAGCATGACCGATGCACTTAACCAGCCCGTCTTTCGGACTGTGGGAGGAAACTGGAGGAAACCCACGCAGACACGGGGAGAGCGTGCAGACTCCACACAGACAGTGACCCAAGCCGGGAATCGAACCCGGGCCCCTGGCGCAGTGAGGCAGCAGTGCTAACTGCTGTACCACCGTGCCGTCCTCCAAATAACAAAACCAGCAAACCATCAATCTTTTACCTCCTGAAACAAAGTATAACATTGAAGGAAGAGCTTTTCTCTAAATATAGCTTCAGCAATATATTCCAAACTGATCAGAAATGTAATGTTACTGAAAAAAAACACAAATGAGACTTTGTTAGATTGAATATGCAGACCAGGACACGTCACAGATGTTTCCCTTGCTCCTTGAGAACCACAAGAATAGGTTTTCCTCTGTCTGGACTCTGAGTGGCAGTAAACGGAACAAAACCACCAAATAGTGCAAAATAGGGCCTGGGAAACGTACAATGAAAGCACACAAAGCAAACACTTAAAAAAGAAGCACAAGTAACAGGGCAAACATGTATCTTGGGTAAATGAAAAAAGTCTGGATTGAATTTAATGATTGACTAATGGTTAAAAGTCTTTAGCCCAATCGGCGTTGACTCTGCACCACTTTCATATATAAAACATGCTGAAAGGATTGTATTACCGTGCCCCAGTTCTGCACAGTGCAGTGTTTGAAGCAAATGGCATTCCCCAGCACAATGACTGGATTTAGTTCACTTCCCGCACCAGCAGCAGAGATTCATCGGAATTCTCTGACCGTCTGTGCCAAATTATGCCGGGGCTGGGAAAGGAGTAAGCTGTCTGCAGCCTGCCTCCTTCCCCCCCACTCCCCCGCCCCCCCCCCATCTCCTGCAGCAGCCCTCGCTGTAAAGCAACCTCTGCTTTTCCAGCTAGATTCGCAAAGCAAGCCCAGGCATTTGGGTTTCCCCCTTGCCATCTCTTGTAAGAAACAACCCCTGCTAGGGAAAGGACCGCAGCACCGGGTTAAAGAATGCACGCAAGCAATCAGGTACATGGAAGAAGGAAAATGCTTCAGCAGACAAGAGAAAGGGGAGGCTTTTTTTTCTCAGATTTAAATCAATCCCTGTCCACATTTGAACTCCCTGTACATTCAGGGTTAGGGGAGCTGAAGGTACATTTGTAAATGAAACAAACTGTGTGAGGCTGTGAAAATAGTTATGCTTACTTTACCTGAGGGAGAGGCCTCTTGGTAATCCTGTGGTGGGTGATAAGATCACCTGGATTGGCTGGTGGTGTTACAGCCTCAAATATCCAGCGGCTGGAGTGAATGGAGCCCTCAATTCAAGCGGCAAAGTAGTTGAGACATTCACTGTGCTCTGCCCTCCTGGAAGAGTTTCCCTCCGTTTATCTGTGTGTGCACACAGAGCTTCCAGCTGCCAAATGCAGCCCTTCCCTCAGCTCTGCCAAGACTCTCTTTCCTGCCTCGCTCAATCTTTCCATTCACTGCAGCACAGAAAGGCAAATTTAAACACACACACCCACAGCAACTGAAGTTTCAGGAGCAGGACGGCAATTTGTACTTAAAAAGGCTTATCATTTTCAGTGGCCTGCTGTCCCCCCCATTTGAAAATATCACTTTGTAAAATAATGCATTGCGTGTTTTACAAATCGAATCTAGGATGTCTTAGCTCAACACGCTAAAATATTGGGAGGAAAATTTTTGTCATCGTTGTGAGATTGAAATCTCTCGGGATCTTATCTTGCCAGCTTTCATAGAAACCCTACAGAACAGAAGGAGGCCATTGGGTTCATCGAACCTGCACCAGCCACAATCTCGCCCAGGCCCTATTCCTGTAACCCTCATTTACCCGAGCTAGTCCCCCTGATGCGAAGGGGCAATTTAGCATAGCCGGTCCACCTAACCTGCACATCTTTGGATTTTGGGAGGAAACCGGAGCACCCAGAGGAAACCCACGCAGACACGGGGAGAACGTGCAGACTCCGCACAGACAGTGACCCGAGGCTAGAATCGAACCCAGGTCCCCGGCGCTGTGAGGCAGCAGTGCTAACCACTGTGCCACCGTGTTGCTATGTAAGGATAGCATCCATGGATGCACTCTAACGCTAACCCCTTTGGGGTGATGTGAGGGAGGCAAATTCACACGAGGAGAGAATATCTCCAGCTTGCCTTGTGCACCCACAAACATTGACCTGCACTGATCTCAGAGTAGGGTTATCCACCACCCCCATCCCCACTCCATCCCCACCCCCACCACTCCATCCCCACCCCCACCACCACTCCACCCCCATTCCATCCCCACCCCCACCACCACCCCCACCACCACCCCCACCACCACCACCCCCACCACCACCACCCCCACTCCATCCCCACCCCCACCACCACCACCACTCCACCCCCACTCCATCCCCACCCCCACCACCCCCACCACCACCCCCACCACCACCACCACCACTCCACCCCCACTCCATCCCCACCCCCACCACCCCCACCACTCCACCCCCACCCCCACCACCACACCCACGCCCACCACCACCTCCACCACCACCAACTTTTTACCGGCTGGAACGGCTTAACATAGGATGGACTACATTACCATCCACTTATCGAGTGCTTCCACCCTCACGGATGCTTCCCTCCCCTCGCCAGCGAGATGCCACGCTGGCGAGAATCACTTCTGCTCTATAGTCATGGGGACCAGGCCACACCGGAGGGATTGGAGGCCATGGCTGGCTAGTGCCCATTGAGCACCCTGACGGTCCCCACCTGGCACCCCGGTAGTGCCCACCTGACGTACTGGCAGTGTCCGTTTGTCACCATGTGTGTGCCAGGGGCAGTGCCAAGGAGGTGGGGCCTAAGTTGGGGTGGGGCCAGAGTGGTTTGAGGCTCTGACAGTGGGCTCTGTACAGTGAAGAGGGGCTATGTGTCTTACGTAAGGGGGGGAGCTCTGCAAGGAGGGGGTCATGTGGGGGGGGTGAGGGGCTGGGCAGGGGTGGGGAGCAGAGGGGATCGTGACCATGATCCGCCGGGGAGTTCTCATCGGGAGGGTCCTGATACCCCAATGTCGGTGACCCATGTTGGTGTGGGGGGGATAGAAATGTTACCAATGATGGTGGGGGGAGGGGGGAATCCAATATCGGTGGGGGAGGGGTGAGTGGGGGTGTTGGGGGAGGATGGGTGGGAGTGTGGGAGGAGGTCTCCCGGATCACTATCAGCCGTACATGGGCATCTGAGCGCACCGAAACTGGCTTCACTGGTGTACTTAGGATCCCCCCCCCCCACACAGCACACAGCTCCCAAATGTCAGAAGAATTGACAGTGCCGGGCTTGCCCAAGAGACCAGCGTGGAGGACTCCCGTTTTCACGCTGTCATGACACTGAGAAACCTTTTGGGAAAATCGCCCCCTATTTCTTTTCATTCCCTTCTCTTGGAGTCTAGGTTGCTGTCCCAGCGTCCCAATGGCGGGGCTCACATCTCTGCAGACCGGATAGCCTAAAGGAGGTTATTCATAAACCTTCGAAGGCAAAGAGGACTCACCAGGAAATGGTGAAGGCCCAAAGCCACTCATTCATCCTGAGCAGTTCCACCAATCACCAACCAGAGCAATGGTAGGAGAGTATAGAGGGAGCGCCAGGGAAGCTGATGGCCAGAAGGTCCTGCTGTCGATTCTGAGCACTCCACTGCAGCAATCATTCCACTTTGTTTCCTCTGAAGACCAGGTGAGGAGTGAGATTGTCAGTCCCCTCGCTAGGTCACAGCACAGGTTCCAAAATTGGTTTCCCCGTATGCCCAATAAAAAGTTGAAAGAATATATACCACTCAGTCCCTTGCTTGCCTTTGAGGTGTATGTTGAAGGATGCAGCCATACGGAAGTTGGTTTCCTGTAGAATTCTGGAATTGACTTGGTTCAGGTTTGCACTTGTAGTCAGAGACTCTTTAAGCTTCAGTGAGAGAGACAGACAGAGAGAGAGAGAGCTTTTTGGCTCCCTTCCAGCAGTGTTTTTAGATGACTGTGATGTTTCTTTTTCCTCCTCCTTCTGATTCTGCTTAGCAAGCCAGTTCCTTGAAAGCTCTTGTCTGTATATTCCCAGAAAGGAATTTCATTAGCATGCCTTGCAGTCATTGTTGCGGACCAGTTAATCCCATTTTTCTGATCTTTTCACTCTCCGAAACGTACAACACATTTCAAGATAGAAATCAACAGGAGATGGTGTTATTTCATCCTCCACTGATGGTTCTGAATGTCTGATGACTCTGGCTGGTTGGAAGTTCCCACTGTCTTGGTGGAACTGCAACTGACCAAAGTCCAGCAATTTGCATTTTTGATGCCTTCCTTTCAAAAGAGTTTGAAATGAAATTTCCCACCCCCCGGGGCAGGGGGAGGGGAATTCCATGCAATATGTCTGCAGTGCAATTCACATAGAAACTGTCCAGAGAAGTGGTCAGACATCAGGTGACTCATGGCAGCCATTTTTAATCATTGACTTTTCTTTGAATTTTCTTTTTAAACATCTTTAAATATGTCTGTGTTAGCTGCAGAAGTTGTAGGTAGACCTCACTTAGTCACAACTTTCTATTACCATGACATTTTTCAGATACCACCAAATAAACAATGAATTGTTTAATGGTTCATTTTTAATTGAGAGGACTCGATGATGTGGGGATGGTGTGTAGGGTATGATCACCGGCATCAGGAACATGGAGCCGGGGGAGCAGTCAGTGACAACTAGCAGCAGTACATGTAATCTGGGACTGGATCAGGGCCGGGACTGGGGCCACGGATGCACAGAGACATGAGAGAGAGAGAGATCTGGCAGGACAGGAGTCACAATGTGGGTGATCGGGAATCCCATGCTGAGGGAAGTAGAGGTGCAGCAAGGGGGAAGGTGGGGCCAGAAGGAGCCTTCTTGCTTCTGCTGGTTTCACATTGAAAATTGACTTTCTTTATTGCAAGCGATCTCAGGGGCTTGGTTTTCCTGAATGTGATCTACTGCTGCCTCCAGGCAACTAAGTCTGGAAGAGAAACGTTGTCTGTGAAATATTCTATACAGACACTTCAACCAGTTTATCACTCAAAACACGTTTGTTTACCCAAGTGCTTTTACTTTATCAGACAGACAAAGGACTGTGGTTCAAATTTAGCTTTAGTATAAAAAACCTCAGGTTAAAAAAAAATTCTTAAACAATAAATCAAGATAACTTTTCCCAAAGTAGGCTAATTACCCGAGAAATAGATATTACCCGGTCTGGTGAAATCGATTGGGCTGTTGGATTCAATTCATGTCAGATGAACTCAGGGTCCTCTTAGCGTAAAGTGGATCTCATATGTCCTCTTGCGTCATCCCAGCTCAGCGAAGATTTGGTGGAGTCTTCGCTGGAGTTTGTCTTGAAAATGGCTGTTTTTATTTCCCCTTCCCTTTTTCGAATGTTCTCTGGCTTTCAGCTAATGAAGTGACAGGGTGGGGATGGGGCAGTTCACAACACCCAATGAGGTTAGGCCGGGTCATCCTGGTTGTACGTAACTCCTTTCAGGATGTGGTTAATAACAGGGAGTCTGGCTGAAATACACAATCTCCTCTGGCTGAGCACCTCCTGATGACTTTCAGGCCATAACTACTCTTCCATAATTAAATCTTAGCCTCTCTTTTCAAAATGTGAGGTCCGGATTCTGGTTTCGGGTTATGATGACGCCCCCATTGTTAAAGTGAAATACCCCTGTTATATATGCAAGACAGTTCTGGTATGTGTCCCTGTTGACTTTTGACCTGTGGTAACCTTGTAGAAGCAGTTTTAGCTGTATTAATTTAAAGTGTCTAATTTTATGTTGGGCCTAGTTGACCACAAAAGAACCTCAAGCAGGTCCTCATTTGTATGCGGAGGGACTAATGCCTCCTTCAAACATGGATAAAAGATGTTTCTCAGTTGATCTTACCCAATTTGGCAGTTGGCATACTCCTGGCCAGCAACGTGCATGTCAGTCCTGCCCACTGCTTGGGCCCATAATAGGCTAGGTCGTGTCTGAAGCTATATAGACCAATGTCTAGGCCAATTGGTTCAGAACCTCATCACGGAAAAGTTATGAAGTGAATCAAAGAATTCTTAGCTATCATCAGAAAGTGGCTGTGAGAGCTGTTAGAACGTGATTACCTGACCAGCCTTGCCCAGTCCAGCCAGTTCAAACTATGCAATTGAATCATGCCCTCCATGTCAATGGGGATGGTTGGTAAATACTATCTTGCTGGTGGCCCCACATCTCAAGAAAACATAAAAAGCATTGCATTGGAAGGAAAATTCTTTTTATAACAAGTATTTTTCCCGTCGCAATCTCCCTCCCTGGCCTTATGCCCAGGAAACATCACTTCTGATTGAGCCTTGTTGAGGCTTTAATCCTTGCTTTCACATTAATTTGCAAACTATGCACTTGGCTCAGTGATAACAATCTTGCCTTTGAAGTGATTGTGAGTTCAAGTCGTACTCTGGAGCCTTATGGAATTAACCCAGGCCGATGCACCAGTGTGGCACTGAGGGAATGCTGCACTCTCAGCGAGATTTCAATTTCAGCCGAGAATATTTCTTACCTGACAACGATGGACAGAGTTTTCCAGCCCCCCTCCCCCCTGGCGGGATCTTCCTGTCCTGCTAAAGTCACCAGGAATTTGAATGGCTTGCCCTGTGCACCGGAGGAGAACCTGTCATGGAGGGTCTGGGACTTCTCAGTGAATGACTGCATTTGAGAAGTACCTATAATGTGCTTTGCAATGTCTTGAGGCTGCGAATAGCGGTGTATAAAAGTGAATCTGTCTTGTCATTCTTTTTTACAATAAAATTGGTCCTGTTGTGTAAAATGGGCTAGAAAATCCTTTTCTTCATTTGCCCCAAGGTGACGGATGAAGAACTGAATGTTTTGCCGGGGCATGGTGGGCAGGAGGAGAGAGGTGTTGTTTTTCACTGGAGAAGGGTGTGTGCGGGGTGGGATTGGTGGAGAAGCTGGGTGGGGTGTGGTCGGGGAAAGTTCGGGGGCAGGGAGAAGGAGGATGTCAAGGACCCTCCTGAGAGGGGAATGGGGCAGATGGTCAGAGAGATCAATTCCTGGCATCTTGCCCTGAGGAGCTGGAAGCATTGTCACAAGGAGTCCCACAGGTGACAAAAGTCAGTGAATGTATCTTCACATGACATTTCCTACCCAACACACTGTCAACTGCATACCCCTCCATCTCGCCCTCATACATAACAATGGGGTTAATGGGTAAGCAGGACAGGGGAACAGTGAAGAAGCTTTAATGTCGAGGCGGAGAACCCCCCCCCCCCAACCCCACCCCCGGCCGTGTCTCAATAAGCTTCACCCACCACTATATACTTGGCTCCATTTCAGTCAATCTATTGCATCTGGCATTGCCACATGGGGATTGTTAGGCGGCCACTGCCCGCTATGTGCCTGACCGCCCCAGGGGCTTCAATAGTCTCCAAACTCCCTCAATGTGGTCATCGAGCCTGGTCTCCGTTTACGGAGACCAATAGTGATTTTTGACAGATTCTTGCGGTTGCCAAGGGTTGGATATCCAAAGAGCAGGGAAAATCCGGCCTCGTATGGACTCAGCATATTGAAAGGTTTGTTTATATATGCTGATCTTACTGGGCGGGAACCGGATTACATCTGGGACCGGTGGGTGGGAAGATTCCAACAGGGTTTCACGCCGGGACTAAATGCACGAGATCCCTCACCCGCTCCACTGTGATCTGTGCTGGGCCCGATGTGGCCACAAAACCATTATCACACTGGGGAATGACCACAATTGGTCCATTGGGTTAATGCAGGGGGAACTGATGACTGGAATGTATTGGAATTAATCTATCATGAATGTGCCATTACACTGAAGGTCACCTCTGTAATCATTGAGATGCTCCTAACATGTCTCAGCTGTGTGTCCCCCTTGTGTGGTAATATAGATTCCAGAAGCATTTGCCTTTAATCAGCCTTCCAGTGCTGTGAGCCGCTCCTCCCAGGAAGCCTAGCATCCCTCCCCAGCAGCGTGTTTTCTGAGTTTCACTTTCTGCTGCGTCGTTGCTTGAGGTTCCAAGATGGAGGTGCTCAGGTTTTATTTCCAGACCAGCTTTGACCCTCGATGTGTGACCTGGAGGAGCAGAACACTCAGCTTGTCCTCCCTCCTATTCCTCTCAGCCCTTCCCTTGTAATCCTAGATCATATTGTAACTGCGGTTGATAATCCTGTGTACGTCCTGAGTAGTTTGAGGTGCATCTTCCTATGTCCCATGTCGACTATACCACTGCCCATCTTGAGGCCTACTGCACCATGAGATATAGGGACCCCGCCCCCCACGAGACCATCAAGTGTCCACCCTCGACAAAGCCTGTTACCACCTAGATGTTACAGATGCCTCCCCTGACTGTGACTGTACCATCTGCACTAAGCCGGAAAACTCCCGGACCGCCATGTGTGAGGTGATTTACTAGGATGCTACCAGGATTTGATGGTTTGAGTTCTAAGGAGAGGCTGGATAGACTGGGATTTTTTTTCTCTGGAGCGTAGGAGGGTGATTTTATAGAGGTCTATAAAATAGTGAGGGGCATAGATCAGCTGGGTAGTCAACATCATTTCCCAAAGGTAGGGGAGTCTAAAACTAGAGGGCATAGGTTTAAGGTGAGAGGGGAGAGATACAAAAGGATCCCGAGGGGCAATTTTTTCACACAGAGGATGGTGAGTGTCGGGAACAAGCTGCCAGAGGTAGTAGTAGAGGCAGGTACAACTTTGTCTTTTAAAAAGCATTCAGACAGTTACATGGGTAAGATGGGTATAGAGGGATACGGGCCAAATACGGGCAATTGGGACTAGCTTAGTGGTAAAACAAAAGGACGGCATGGACAAGTAGAGCCAAAGGGCCAGTTTCCATGCTGTAAACCTCTATGACTCTATGGATCTATGACCATGCCTTGCGCACACTATGCTGGGTCTGATTGACAGGCCCATTGCCACCTCACACTGGGACAAGGACTATCTTTGGAGCTCAGCAAAGTAAGCTGAAGTGCTTCCTCACTGCAATCCTCCCACTCTGACCCAATCTGCTTATGCCCTTCTGTAGGAGACTCTCTCCCAATTCCAGCCCAGAGGACGCTCCCTCACATCATCCCCCATTGTCATGTGTCTAAGTGCAGTCTTTCCCAGTCTCCCCCCTCCACCCTTACCTTGCCATCCCCCGATGTCAAAAGAGATATCATCAGAGACACGAACCCCCTCCCCAAAGGTCATCTTTTCCCCTTCCGCCTGCAGATCTGGCCTCTCAAACCCAGCCCCCTACCCCCTTGCTGGGGCTAACAGGCCAGATTCCAGTCATACCCCAGACGTATCCGGGGTTCCTCTTCGTCAGGTCTGCCTGTCATTCAACAGAGGTCGCTGCTCCTGTCTGGCACTGCTGTGACTAAACAGCTTGTTGGTCATCCAATTGGCCAGCAGCTCTCTACAGTATACCTCCTCCCATGGGAGGGATGGAAGTCTCACCTTAAAGCAATCAGCCCCGCTCCCAGCATTAAATTGATGAGGAGCAGACATCATTATGTCTGAGCGCATCATATGGGTGAGCGCACCACCAACTTTTAGCCAGGTGTCTGGGGAGCAGGGCGCCCTGTAAACTCCAACCCCTCAGTGGAACTCCTTGAGGTCTCCTGTGGAGTTCTCGCATATCCCATTGAGGTCTTTTAAATGCCTCCAAGCCTTCAACAGCGTGATGACCTGCTCCACTTGGAGTGGCGTCAGTGAGTTTCCTTGCCCATTTGGCCCTTGGGAGATGTCCAATGAATCGTGAGTGGCACAATCTGTTTGAGCTGAAATGGTTTCCAGTGTTTGTGTAGCCATGTGAATGATGCCACTCCAGAGTTTGGTTTGGGCCTTGCCTTGAGGTGAGGGCAGGTTGGAATTCAGTCCCACAGCACTGAAGCCCCCCAGACATTTCAAGGTCAGCTAGATTGTACTGAATTCACCAATTTCTCTTGTACACGAGGACTTGGGATTTTGGTGTCATCGTCAAGGCCATTATTTCTCCCCTTTCCCTAGTTATCACTGAGAAGGTGGGCACTGGGCCTTCATGAAGGTGCTCATACAAATTCCCTTAGATATGAAGAAAGTAGGCGGCACAGTGACAAAGTGGTTAGCATTGCTGCCTCACAGCACCAGGGACCCAGGTTCAATTCTGGCCTTGGGTTCACTGCCTGTATGGAGTTTGCACATTCTCCCCATGTCTGCGTGGGTTTCCTCCAGGTGCTCTGGTTTCCTCCCACAGTGCAAAGATGCGCGGGTTAGGTTGATTGGCCAAGCTAAATTGACCCTAGTGTCAGAGGGATTAGCAGGGTAAATGCATGGGGTTACAGGAATAGGGCCTGGGTGGGGTTGTGGTCAGTAGAGATTTGCTGGGCCGAATGGCCTCCTTCTGTACTGTAAGGATTCTATGATTCTATAATTCTATGAAAGTGAATCTATCTCAATGGATTAGGAAATAAATGCCTGGATATATTTTTTCGTGGCAGACGGATTTGAATGAACCACCAGCGATGATATCAGAAAATATTGGGCAGGGGTTTTGCAGCCTCGCTTGTCCCGAAACCATAAAATCCCATCCAAGGTCAATGGGCCTTCCGATTGTCCCCGCCCCTCGCCCTCTCCAATTTCGTGGTGGGCAGAGCAGTAGAGTTCCTGAAATTAAGCAGCGCGACACTAACAGCCAGCATGTAATAGTCCGTGAAATATGTCTTTCCATTACTGTAGAGGGGGCTTTAGTTGAGTTATTTTCTCATCTTGACTAGAATGGTGGAAGAGGCAGAAGTCCCTTCACCAAAATCCCTTCATTTACAAGTCTGACAGCAGTATACGGAGTGCTTTCAGTTAGCAGACTACACTAGGAGTGCCAGAGGAACTGACACTCCCGATTAAGGACAAAGCAAGAGGCTCCCTGATTGGCCCATCAACTTGGGGAGTTCATACTCTAACAGGCCAACCTCAATTGCCTGATTAAAGTTATTACAGGAAGTGAAGGTACTTTGGAGCTGCCGAAATCTGATCAGGTAACAGAGATAAATGCTTTCAGTTAGATCCCATTGTGCAATTTCAGAGCTCTCATGTTTAATTTGTTGTTTTAATCCAAGGATCTATAAAAGAAATAAGCAGTCATCTATCACCTCCCCTCAGACACCTTTAATTTTAAATTTCACATCTCCAACATTTATTGATTTGGGGCTGGATTTCTGTGGCGGTTGGTTCGATCTCTCGAGGTTTCTAACCTTTTGTTGATATTTTTCTGGGGCTTCCTGTGATCTCCAATGGTAGTTCAGGGTTAAAAGGCCTGTATCCTATCTGTAGTAATTTTTTTGACCTTGGTGCAGTGAGATAAAATAATATTAGCGTCTGAATGATATTAAATCAGGGCCTCATAAGTCACATACCCCTGGAAGCAAAAATGGCATCACAAACACAGAAGTAAGGATGTTTCTAGCTATATGGTGCATTCTTGTCAGGCGTGGTCAAGGGTAGGGGAGGTATGTGGGTAAAATCTGGGGATTAGAAGGAACCACCTTGGTCTCTCCTCAATGTTACTGCTCTTCTCATATTAAAATATAGGGAATCCCATTGAGAAATCCGTTTGGAGACCAAAGCAGTGATCTGAGCAGAGCTGAGTAAATCTCAACTTGATCCACAAAATGTTAAAATGATCACTTAAAAAAAGCATTAATCGTCAGGCAGCAAGAAACAAAATGGCCTCCTCACTGTGATGTCGACCTCAGGGATATTTTGCTGAAATTTGGATGTGTTTGGGATGAAAGCAGAGTGGAATGGAGTTGAGTGTCTATTTATATATCATCAATGCTATTTAAATGTGATGCATTGATCTGTTGAGCCATAGAGGGGGCAGTTTCTTCAAAAGGAAATTCAAGTGTGGTTTTTTACGGTAGATTTGAGGTGATCATATTTAAGCACACAGTGTGTGCAGCTTACCACGCTAAAAGTGGCCCAAATTGGAGTGCAAATTCAGAAGAAAATCCAGGCCTATCTGATATTCATTTATGTTCAATAGTTCAGTTAGAGCTTCATTTACTCTTCCTAATCCACAGTCATTTGTATTGCATTGTTTTTATGATGATTAACATGTTTAAAAGCATGCTCCATGATGTGGAGATGCTGGTGTTGGACTGGGGTGGGCAGAGTAAGAAGTCTCACAACACCAAATTAAAATCCAACAGGCTTATTTGGAATCACGAGCTTTCAAAGCGCTGTTCCTTCATCAGGTGAGTGGAGAGGTAGGTTTCACAAACCCGGCATATATAGGAAAGACACAATTGCAAGATAATCACAGATTGGAATGTGAAGAAAGATTGGAATGTGAGTCTTTACAGGTAAGCAAGTGTTTACTGTGAAAGTCCCCTAGTCGCCACACTCCAGCGCCTGTTTGGGTACACTGAAGGAGAATTTAGCATGGCCAATGCATTTAGCCTGCACATCTTTCAGACTATGGGAGGAAACCGGAGCACCCGAAGGAAACCCACGTAGACACAGGGAGAATGTGCAGACTGCGCACAGACAGTGACCCTAGCCCGAATCGAACCCATGTCCCTGGCGCTGTGAAGCAGCAGTACTAACTGCTGTGCCAACGTGACGCCCTTGCTAAAGTTCATGCAGAAAACTGCAAAGTATAAGATAAATTTTGTAACTTGTGTAATGCTTACAAATCTGTACATATCTGCAACGGTATAGCTGGGGTGAAGGAGAAGTGAATATTTTCTTGCTTATCAAATGTTTTATTCTTTTGTTAAAAGTTCATCAGCAGTCCTGTCACTCTGTCCATCCACGCATCGAAACAAAAAATAAAAGTTAGGGTCAATTGAGCTTGATTCCGTCTTGGGATCTGATTTGTCCACTAGTAACATCAGCTGGGATTGTAACCCACTCGATGACCACCAAGGCGATCGTGTGATCCTTGGAGGAGATATTTGTTAGCCATGGCAACAGCCCGGATGGTGTCCAATAGCGGCATGCAATTCATGAATGAATACTGCCATCCAATTTGTCACCAGTTACAGCTTTCAATACCAGAGCAGCTCCAGAAGGTGTTCACAATTGAATGGTGAGGCAAAAAGGGGCATCTGTATCAGTAAAGCTTTTCTGAGAAAGAATGATTTCCCTTTATGTATTAGTGTGACAAGTAGGCTTACATTCACACTGCAATGAAGTTACTGTGAAAATCCCATAGTCGCCACACTCTGGTACACTGAGGGAGAATTTAGCATGGTCAATACACCTAACCAGCATGTCTTTCGTACTGTGGGAGGAAACCGGAGCACCCGGAGAGAACACATGCAGACACGGGTGATGCGCAATTAATTCACTCGGGAGGCGGGATCGTACCCGGGAAATAAAGGCTTTTATTAGTAACAAGAATGGAGCATACTGCTTAACAATACAATCCCAGACTAAAGGGTCACTAGGCAGTGCAGTGACCTTTATACTCCTATAGGTAGGCAGAGCCAACCGGAGTGTACCACAGAACAATACCAACAGGTGGAACACCCCAACCCTAACCCCAACAGTAACAAGAGTAACATATGTACAAGTACCCATAGTGATAACCATCTATGGTTCAGTACCCATAGTGGTAACCATCTATGGTTCACCACATTCACCCCTCCTTTAAAAACAAAGGCCGGTGGGGCAAAAAAACAGTACGAACTGTCCATATATTCACAAGTTCAGTCGTATCGGAGGGCCGCACTGTCTCTGCGACCTCCTCAACACTGGCGGTAGCGCCGGTTCTGGTGACTGTGATGACCCTCTCTCCAAGGCGGTGTCCAGTGACTCCTCCAGTTCCTCACGGACGGGTGGACCACGAGGTGGCGACAATCTCCTGGACTCAGGCAAGCTGTACATGGGAGTAAGAGGATTAAGTGGTGGTCCCGATACTGTCCGCGCCGTGTCAGGAGGGGAGATAAAGGGCAAGGGGTCCCTAACCAGGGGTGCGGGAGCGACGGGGGTTTCCAGGTCCCCTGCAGGCGCCAGATCTCGAATAGAGACCGTGTCCTCTCGCCCGTCAGGATATGCTACATAGGCATATTGAGGGTTGGCGTGGAGGAGATGGACCTGTTCAACCAAAGGGTCGGACTTGCGGGTCCTAACATGCCGCCGCAGGAGGACAGGTCCTGAGTGCGTCAACCAAGACGGCAGTGAGGTCCCAGA
This sequence comes from Mustelus asterias, assembly GCF_964213995.1. Lineage (NCBI taxonomy): Eukaryota > Metazoa > Chordata > Chondrichthyes > Carcharhiniformes > Triakidae > Mustelus > Mustelus asterias. The sequence goes on from NC_135814.1 coordinate 87,309,351, forward strand.
GGAAGACTTCCTAGGGAAGGTAAACATCCGCTCATGTGGAGTAGCATTGGTTGCCGTACACAGGAGGGACCGGATTGAATGGAGCGCATCAGAAAGTACCTCTTGCCAACGGGAGACTGGAAGACCCTTAGACCTCAACGCCAGTAAGACAGCCTTCCAGACTGTAGCCCGTTACCCCTGGGGTTGTAACTCGTAGTCCTACTTGAGGCAATCCCTTTAGAGAGCAGGTATTGCCTCAAGTCGTCACTCATAAACGACGAACCCCTATCATTGTGGATATAACTGGGGTAACCAAACAGGGTGAAAAGCTCCCGCAAGGCTTTGATAACCGTGGCAGCGGTCATGTCTGAACAGGGAATGGCAAAAGGGAATCGGGAGTACTCGTCAACCACGTTGAGGAAGTACACATTCCGATCTGTCGAAGGAAGGGGGCCCTTGAAATCGACACTCAGTCTTTCAAAAGGGCGAGTGGCCTTAATGAGGTGTGCCCTGTCAGGTCGGTAGAAGTGCGGCTTGCATTCAGCACATACCCGGCAGCTTCGAGTTATCGACCTGACATCCTCTACGGAGTAGGGTAGATTCCGGGCCTTTACAAAATGGAAGAGCCGAGTGATCCCCGGATGGCAGAGATCATTGTGAAGGGCCTGTAGCCGGTCCTCCTGCACACTGGCACATGTTCCACGCGACAGGGCATCTGAGGGCTCATTGAGCTTCCCCGGACGGTACATGATATCATAGTTGTAGGTGGAGAGTTCGATTCTCCACCTCAAGATTTTATCATTTTTGATCTTACCCCTTAACGTGTTGTTGAACATGAAAGCCACGGACCGCTGGTCCGTGAGCAGGGTAATTCGTTTTCCAGCCAAGTAATGGCGCCAATGCCGGACGGCCTCCACAATCGCCTGAGCCTCTTTTTCCACAGCGGAGTGCCGAATTTCAGGGCCTTGGAGGGTGCGAGAGAAAAAGGCGACGGGCCTGCCCGCCTGGTTAAGTGTGGCGGCCAGGGCGAAATCAGATGCATCACTCTCCACCTGGAAGGGGATGGACTCATCGACAGCGTGCATCGTGGCTTTCGCGATGTCAGCTTTTATCCCTTCAAAGGCTAAGCGAGCCTCTGCTGCCAGGGGAAAAGAGGTAGACTTTATGAGCGGACGGGCTTTGTCCGCATAATTGGGAACCCACTGTGCGTAATACGAAAAGAAGCCTAAGTATCTTCTCAGTGCTTTGATGCTAGTGGGTAGGGGAAGTTCAAGGAGGGGACGCATACGGTCTGGATCAGGGCCAAGGACCCCGTTTTCCACCACGTATCCGAGAATTGCTCGGCGGCGCTTGCTGAATACACACTTCTCCCTGTTGTAGGTCAGATTTAGGCGAGACGCAGTGCGTAAAAACTTTAGGAGGTTGGCATCGTGGTCCTGCTGGTCATGGCCGCAGATAGTGACGTTGTCCAGGTACGGGAAGGTAGCCCGTAGCCCGTTTTGGTCCACCATTCAGTCCATTGCACGCTGGAAGACCGAGACCCCATTAGTGACGCCAAAGGGGACCCTTAAGAAGTGGTAGAGACGACCATCCGCCTCAAAGGCCGTATATTTTCGGTCCTCTGGGCGAATGGGGAGCTGGTGATAGGCTGACTTCAAGTCAAAGGTGGAGAACACCCGGTACTGCGCAATCTGGTTGACCATGTCAGATATGCGTGGGAGAGGGTACGCGTCCAGCTGCGTGTACCTATTAATGGTCTGACTATAGTCTATGACCATCCGGGGCTTGTCTCCAGTCTTAACCACCACGACTTGTGCTCTCCATGGGCTAGTGCTAGGTTGAATGACCCCTTCCCTGAGGAGCCACTGAACCTCAGATCGAATAAAGATCCGATCCTCAGCACTGTAACGCCTGCTCTTAGTTGCGATGGGCTTGCAGCCTGGCACGAGATTCTCAAATAAAGATGGCGGGGTGATTCTGAGTGTCGAGAGACTGCACGTGGAGCGCGCTGGGCAATTTGGAGGCTGCTGTTCTCCCACTGAAAGTGGAGGGAGTGGCCCATCGTACTGCAGGGTCACACTCCTCAGGTGGACCATAAAGTCTAGTCCCAGGAGTATCGGAGCGCAAAGGTGCCCCGCACCGTTAGGTTTACCACGCAGCTCCCAAGAACAGTAACAGATCGGGACCTCGACGCCATAGAAATTGTCTGTCTGACAGTCTGTACTCGGAGACCGCACCGTTTCACGGTGTCAGGATGAATGAAACTCTCCGTGCTCCCGCTGTCAAACAGACAATGTATCAGGCGTCCATTTACCTCTATGTCCATCATGGACTTGTCGAGTCTGTGAGGCTTGGCCTGGTCCAGGATGATTGACACCACCGTTGAATCTTGAGTGCAACTGCAGGCAGCTGAGATGGTCGATGATGATGACCCCTGCTGGTCGTCTGCGGTCGGTGTCGACCAAAATGGCTGCACCCATGGATCGCACGTGATCGATGGCGTTGAAAATGGCGGCACTCGCAGGTCGCACGTGTCTTGTGTCATCGTCCTCAGGAATGGCGGCGCTCGTGAATCGCACGTGGTTGAAGACCTTGACGAAGCCGGAGACGAGGAGACGGATCCTGGAGAGTCACACGCCGCACTGCTCGGCTTCGAAGGTGGTTTAACTCGGCACACTTTAGCATAGTGCCCTTTCTTCCCACACGCGGAGCAAAATATCATTCTGGCCAGACATCGCTGACGAGGGTGCTTTGCCAATCCACAGAAATAGCACCGCGGGCCACCTGGAGCTGCCGCCGCCGTCAGGTCCGAGGTTGAAAGCACGATCGCGCAGTTCCTAGGAGCCGCTGGGTAGAGTTGAGTCGGTGGCTGTACTTGCCACGATGTTCCCACGTGGTCGGTGGGGTAAGTTTCAAGACTTCTGGAGGCCGTTTCTATCGCATCAGCCAATTCCACCATCTTAGCTAGGTCCAAGTTACCTTGCTCTAGCAGCCGCAGGCGAATATAGGATGAGCCGATTCCCACCACGAACGCATCTCGGATCAGATCGTTGGTGTATTGAGTAGCCAACACTGGCTTGCAATTGCAGGCTCTGGCTAGCTGCTGAAGTTCGCGCAGGTACTGTCCCGTCGTTTCGCCGTGCTGCCGCCATCGAGTGGCTAGTAGGTGCCGAGCATGAATCTCGTTTGGCGGTTTGTTGTACAGCTTCTTAAGTAGTTTGATGGCCCCTTTGTAGTCTTGGGCATCGCGGATTGTTGCATACACCGTGTCGCTTACCCTTGCGTGGAGGACCTGCAATCTATCGGCGTCGTTTTGAATTGCTGTTGAGGCATCGATATAATCCTGGAAACACTTCAACCAATGGTCGAAAGTGTTCGACGCTCCAGCTGCACGTGGATCTCAGGTAAGCCGATCGGGTTTTAACATTTGCTCCATGTTTTTTTTTTCTTCAACCAAAATTGTTACTAGTAAAATTGATGCGCGATTAATTCACTCGGGAGGTGGGATCGTACCCGGGAAATAAAGGCTTTTATTAGTAACAAGAATGGAGCATACTGCATAACAATACAATACCAGACTAAAGGGTCACTAGGCAGTGCAGTGGCCTTTAAACTCCTATAGGTAGGCGGAGCCAACCGGAGTGTACCACAGAACAATACCAACAGGTGGAACACCCCAACCCTAATCCCAACAGTAACAAGAGTAACATATGTACAAGTACCCATAGTGATAACCATCTATGGTTCACCACAACGGGGAGAATGTGCAGACTCCGCACAGACAGTGACCCACGCCGGGGATCAAACCCGGGTCCCTGGCGCTGTGAAGCAGCAGTGCTAACCACTGTGCCACCGTGCCGCCCATGGTGCCTTTAGATCCACTCCGCTACAACGTGGATTAGCTCCATCAGAGATCATGATGGCAGCAAACTCTGCACCCAACTCTTAAAGCTGCCAAAGAAACTAATCCTAGGGCTGGTAGTCAAGGGCTGCCAAAACAGATCAGGACAGTCCTACAGACAGTGGCAGACGACTCCTATGGTAGAAGGTACCGCACCAGGAAGCTGCCACAGTTACAGAAAGGTGACTGGAGTAGCATGGCCCGTGAAAGGCCCTTGTCCCGAGGGCTAGGTGACCAGGGAGGACCCTATGGATCGCTCTGGCAGGAAGCTGAGCCAATTGGCAGAGACAGGCTAAGGACCAGGGACCTGGAAAAAGAGGACATCATTATTTGGAGAGATAATGACCAGCAAAGGTCATAGCTCAGCCAATAACTGAAAGGTACAATCAGGAGGAGTCTCCTCTCAAGGCGAACCTCTACTTGTATGTATTAGAAGACAGCCAATGCCAGAAACACAGACTACAACTCAAACTCCAACCAACAATGGTTTCCCAAATTAACAGAGCCTGCCTTTCCTCCAAACGTGACCAGAATAAGATCTGGAAGAATCATCAAGCCTCCAGATCATCTGAATTTGCAAAGGAGATTGGGAAACAGTGCTGCACACAGTGTGATGTAAAGAGACACATGGCCTGAGACTCGGGTCCATTGTGGACTGGACAGAGACCAGTGTGGAGGCAAGCATGGAATTAACTCATAGCTTGGGCTATACCCTATTTATGTGTTATGGATGATTAATAAATGCTTAATGTTCAAATATGGCACAGTGATTAGCACTGCTGCCTCACAATGCCAGGAACCTGGGTTCAATTACAGCCTTGGGTCACTGTCTGTGTGGAGTCTGCACGTTCTCTCCGTGTCTGTGTGGGTTTCCTCCAGGTGCTCCAGTTTCCTCCCACAGTCCAAAGATGTGCGGATTAGTTTGATTGGCCATGCTAAATTGATCCTGGTGTCAGGGGGATTAGCAGGGTAAATGTGTGGGGGTTACGGGAATAGGGCCTGGGTAGGATTGTGGTCGGTACAGAGTTCTGCTCAGTGACCAGTGCAATCCATATAGATTGGGTGGCAAGGTGGCATAGTGGTTAGCACTGCTGCCTCATAGCCGTAGGGACCCAGATTCAATTCCGGCCTCGGGTCACTCTGTGGAGTTTGTATGTTACATAAGAACATAAGAACTAGGAGCAGGAGTAGGCCATCTGGCCCCTCGAGCCTGCTCTGCCATTCAATAAGATCATGGATGATCTTTTTGTGGACTCAGCTCCACTTACCCGCCCGTTCACCATAACCCTTAATTCCTTCACTGTTCAAAAATGTATCTCTCCTTGCCTTAAAAACATTCAATGAGGTAACCTCAACTGCTTCACTGTGCAGGGAATTCCACAGATTCACAACCCTTTGTGTGAAGAAGTTCCTCCTCAACTCAGTCCTAAATCTGCTTCCCCTTATTTTGAGGCCATGCCCCCTAGTTCTAGTTTCACCCGCCAGTGGAAACAACTTCCCTGCTTCTATCTTATCTATTCCCTTCATAATCTTATATGTTTCTATAAGATCTTCCCTCATTCTTCTGAATTCCAATGAGTATAGCCCCAGTCTACTCAGTCTCTCCTCATACGCCAACCCTCTCAACTCCAGAATCAACCTAGTGAATCTCCTCTGCACCCCCTCCAGTGCCAGTATATCCTTTCTCAAGTAAGGAGACCAAAACTGTACACAGTACTCCAGGTGTGGCCTCACCAGCACCTTATACAGCTGCAACATAATCTTGCTGTTTTTAAACTCCATCCCTCTAGCAATGAAGGACAAAATTCTATTTGCCTTCTTAATTACCTGCTGTACCTGCAAACCAACTCCTTGTGATTCCTGCACAAGGACACCCAGGTCCCTCTGCACAGCAGCATGCTGCAATTTATTACCATTTAAATAATAGTCCATTTTGCTGTTACTCCTACCAAAATGGATGACCTCACATTTACCAACATTGTACTCCATCTGCCAGACCCTTGCCCACTCACTTAGATTATCTATATCCCTTTGCAGACTTTCAGCGTCCTCTGCACACTTTGCTTTTCCACCCATCTTAGTGTCGTCTGCGAATGTTCTCCCTATGTCTGCGTGAATTTCCTCCGGGTGCTCCAGTTTCCTTCCACAGTAAGAACGTAAGAACATAAGAACATAAGAAATAGGAGCAGGAGTAGGCCATCTAGCCCCTTGAGCCTGCCCCGCCATTCAATAAGATCATGGCTGATCTGATAGTGGTTTAGTTCCACTTACCCGCCCGCTCCCCATAACCCTTAATTCTCTTATTGATCAGAAATCTATCTACCTGTGACGTAAACATATTTAACGAGGTAGCCTCCACTGCTTCAATGGGCAGAGAATTCCAGAGATTCACTACCCTTTGAGAGAAGAAGTTCCTCCTCAACTCTGTCCTCAACTGACTCCCCCTTATTTTGAGGCTGTGTCCTCTAGTTCTTGTTTCCTTTCTAAGTGGAAAGAATCTCTCTGCCTCTACCCTGTCGAGCCCCTTCATTATCTTATATGTCTCTATAAGATCTCCCCTCAGCCTTCTAAACTCCAACGAGTACAGGCCCAATCTACTCAATCTCTCCTCATAAGCTAACCCCCTCATCTCCGGTATCAACCTGGTGAACCTTCTCTGTACTCCCTCCAAGGCCAATATATCCTTCCGCAAATAAGGGGACCAAAATTGCACACAGTATTCCAGCTGCGGCCTCACCCGTACCTTGTACAATTGCAGCAAGACCTCCCTGCTTTTATACTCCATCCCCTTCGCGATACAGTCCAAAGGTTTGGGTTGATTGGCCATGATAAATTGCCCCTTAGTGTCAGGGGGACTAGGAGAGTAATTATGTGGGATTATTGGGATAGGACCTGGGTGGAATTGTGGTCAGCGCAGGCTCAATGGGCCAAATGGCCTCCTTCTGCACGGTAGATTCTATGATTCTATGATTGTTTGGGGCCAGCATTCCCAATGTGTTCTGAGAGGAAAGAATAAGTCCCCATTTCGTTAAACATTTTCATCTTATCTAAGGTTCCTGACATAATAAATGGACACCTGGCCTACTGTTCTACTTCTCTGCAAGTATAGTTTTAACTTCACAAATAATCATGTCAATTTCATATGCTCAACATATTGTTCAATTTTATTTGGAAGGTCAATTCAAAAAGGATTGCAATCTCAGTCCGTAAGCATTCATATATCTTATTTCAATCAAATATCACATCTGCGAAAGGCAAGTCGGGGAGATTAGCAAATGACCCAGAAACCTTTACTGTTTAATGGTGCTTCAGAAACACTGAACATTGTCCAAATGGAGATATAAAGAATACCATAAATCACTCGGGAAGTTGTTTATAGCTGGAGTTATGCTGCATTTTCTGAAGTGACCTGATTTGTGTTCTCAATAGGGGTAAAGTTTCTGCAGAGTGTTTCCCGATCTCCTGCCATCACTTCCGTTGTCGACATTTTAAAAAATCAATTTGTGGGACATGGGTGTCGATGGCTGGCCAGCATTTATTGCCCATCCCTAGTTGCCCTTGAGAAGATGGTTTTCTTGAGCAATTGGTACAACTGAGAGGTTTGCCAGGCCGTTTCAGAGGGCAGTTGAGAGTCAACCACATTGCTGTGGCTCTGGAGTCACATGTAGGCCAGACCAGGTAAGGATGGCAGATTTCCTTCCCTCAAAGACATTAATGAACCAGATGGGTTTTTCCAACAATATACAATGGTTTCATGGTCATCAGCAGATTCTTAATTCCAGATATTTTCTGTTGAATTCAAATTCCACAATCTGCCATAGCGGGATTTGAACCCGGATCCCAAGAACCTTAGCTGAGTTTCTGGATTAACAGTCTAGCGATAATACCACTAGGCCATCGCCTCCCCGATTTATGTTGGTATTCAGAGTTTTTGAAGCTCTCAAGTTCTGAGCTCTAGGAGGGCACCTACTTTGATGCTGACATGAAATGCATTCATGTTCCTACACAGGTAAACACATTCCATCAAAGTCAAGCATTTAAATATAAGGAAGAAGGTTTTGTTGAATCAAATAGGGAGTGGCAGATTATATCTCACCATCTGAACTGGAAAATAGGTCTGGAATTCTCAAATGTCTAGAATTTTCTCCCATTGCTTTAATGTCCAGTACAGTCATATCGCTGACTGTGTCAGTAATGCAAAAATGCTGACATTGATGGAGGCGGAGTCAGTCAGCACATGGCAAAGTACAAGTTGTTTAGGAAGATTCAACGTGGCTTTGTAACGGGTGGGTCATGTCCAAGTGACCTCAGAGAGTTGGTTGACAGAGGCACAGCGGTGGGCGATGGAGGAGGAACAATGGGTGTCAAGTACCTGCATCTTCAGGTCATGCTTGGTAAGATTCAGTATAAGAATTTCACATATAAAATTTGTTCCACATTGGATGTCCACAACAAGGAGATATTAAGATGCAAGTCTAAGAGTTGCCCTCTCTCCCTCCACCTATCCTCTTCAAGGTGACAGGGTTCTCCGGAAGTCAAGCCCGCTGTCCCCAGAATGCGTGTGACGGTGGGATGGGTGTAAGGCAGTTCCAGACAAAGAGTCATATGGACTCAGAACATAATGCAGCATTTTTTTGCTTTTATTTTAAGCCTGCCTCTGTGCTCCAGCGATTTAAAAATAGCAATAAAACAAAAGAAAACCCTCCAGCTTTTACCCCTCACATCCCCTCCTCTCCCACAAACTCCCCAAGCCACATGCATGTGAACTACTGCCACTCATGCCCTCTACCCATGCCCCCCAATGGCCCCTCATACCCTCTTTGCCAACATTTGCTCCTGTACACATCCCATGCCCATTTATAGCTCCAATGACAGTCAATGTGCCTCTACTCATCCCATGTTCCTTTATGGCCCCGATGACAATCAATGCCCCTTTGTGCATCTCTTGGCCCCTTATACACTCCACGCCAACCTATGTGCCTCTATACACCCCCATTGCTCTTTATAGCCCCTATGCAAACTTAGTGCCAAATTATGCCAATCCATTCCCCCACTAATCACCCTTTTCCTTTAGACAACCATGCCAATTCACTCAATTTTAACCATCGGTAGACCTCAGAACCCAAGCTGAGATTAAATAAAATAAATGTCTTAGTGTCCATTTCTGACTTTATTTTCTTTTAAATATACTCATTCAAGAAGACCCATTCACTACATTCACATTCCTTCAACTACATCCTTATATCAACAAAAATTTATTTCAAGTGTTTAATCCCTTATAAGATAAATATTGGCATTCATAGTCCCACGTCAAAGAATCAATAACTACTTGGAGTTGTCAATCAAACTATGAACTAGAAGGCACCATACTGTGATAAAGGCAGTTTCTGAAATCAATAATGCATCACTAATCCAGTAATGATAACCCTCAGGCTTATGTCAACAGACAAGAGTGAAATAGTAAGTAATAATTTTTAAAACTCCAGATTTTATTTTTCAAAGATTTAAAGTGCGGGAGTTTTAAATTCCTTGACAGTTCCCTTTGACAGTAAATGAGTTTATTGACTTCTTATTCCTATTTTAGCAATCCCAAGGGGGCTCCTTACCTTTTCCGAGGGACAACTGAACTTCCCAAAACTTTCCTGAGACCATATCTAAAGGGAAGGGGTACCCAACATTTCCAAAGAATGCCACACAGTTCAGACCTGCTCTAACAGGTCTAACCTGTGCACATCCTATTTCACACACCTGGATCACCAAACTTAGACAGGAGTGGATGCAGCTACTGATTTATATGGACAGCTGATTCCACGAAATTTACCAGGGCCATTCCCACCTCTGCGAGAATATCCAGAAATTTCAGAGAAACATAAAGGGAATGGAGGTCTGGTGGAAGAGGACCTCAACTTTTGAACCCCAGTTTTGCATCAAAGTAACAGCATTTCAGGAGGAAATGTCAGGAGCATCAGTGCCCTGGTGAAATGTACATAAGAATATGTCCATATCCATTATCACAGCCTTTAATGTGTGGGTAAGAATTAAGAATCAACAGAATCAGTGTACAACTAGATGCTCATTCACATAAGCATAGCATAAGTAATATGTGCAAACCTCATCAATGTGCAAAAACTGTGAGACATTATGGTAAAGCTTGCTCTTTCTCCCCCTTTGATGGACACAACAGAAGTCAATTTCCAAGCAGTGACTTAGAGTCATAGTCATAGAGTCATAGAGGTTTACAGCACGGAAACAGGCCCTTCGGCCCAACTTGTCCATGCCGCCCTTTTTTTTAAACCCCTAAGCTAATCCCAATTGCCCACATTTGGCCCATATCCCTCTATACCCATCTTATCCATGTAACTATCTAAATGCTTTTTAAAAGACAAAATTGTACCCGCCTCTACTACTACCTCTGGCAGCTTGTTCCAGACACTCACCACCCTCTGTGTGAAATAAATTGCCACTCTGGACCCTTTTGTATCTCTCCCCTCTCACCTTAAACATATGCCCTCTAGTTTTAGACTCCCCTACCTTTGGGAAAAGACATTGACTATCTAGCTGATCTGTGCCCCTCATTACTTTATAGACCTCTACAAGATCACCCCTCAGCCTCCTTTGCTCCAGAGAAAGAAATCCCAGTCTATCCAGCCTCTCCTTATAACTCAAACCATCAAGTCCCGGTAGCATCCTAGTAAACCTTTTCTGCACTCTTTCTAGTTTAATATCCTTTCTCTAATTGGGTGGCTAGAACTGTACACAGTATTCCAAGTGTGGCCTTACCAATGTCTTGTACAACTTCAACAAGACGTCCCAACTCCTGTATTCAATGTTCTGACCGATGAAACCAAGCATGCCGAATGCCTTCTTCACCACTCTGTCCACCTGTCACTCCACTTTCAAGGAGCTATGAACATTTTCCCCCGAGATTTCTTTGGTCTGTAACTCTCCCCAATGCCCTACTATTAACTGAGTAAGTCCTGCCCTGGTTCAATCTACCAAAATGCATCACCTCGCATTTGTCTAAATTAAACTCCATCTGCTATTCGTCAGCCCACTGGCCCAATTGATCAAGATCCTGTTGTAATCGGAGATAACTTTCTTCACTGTCCACTATACCACCAATCTTGGTGTCATCTGTAAACTTACTAACCATGCCTCCTATATTTTCTTCCAAATCATTACTATAAATGACAAATAACAGTGGACCCAGCACTGATCCCGAAGGCACACTGCTGGTCACAGGCCTCCAGTTTGAAAATCAACCCTCTAACCACCCTCTGGCTTCTGTCAAGAAGCCACTTAGATACCTCACCCTGGATCCCATGAGATTTAACCTCATGCAACAACCTACCATGCGGTACCTTGTCAAAGGCCTTGCTAAAGTCCATGTAGACAACATCAACTGCACTGCCCTCATCTACCTTCTTGGTTACCCCTTCAAAAAACTCAATCAAATTTGTGAGACATGATTTTCCACTCACAAAGCCATGCTTACTGTTCCTAATCAGTCCTTGCATCTCTAAATGCCTGTATATCCTGTCTCTCAAAATACCTTCTAACAACTTACCCACCACAGATATGAGGCTCACTGGCCTGTAGTTCCCAGGCTTTTCCCTGCAGCCCTTTTTAAACAAAGGCACAACATTTGCCACTCTCCAATCTTCAGGCACCTCACCCATGACTATTGATGATTCAAATATCTCGGCCAGGGGACCCGCAAGTTCCTCCCTAGTGTCCCAAGCCTGACTTGTGCCAACAAGTGTTCAGGGGGGGTATTCACATGAGAGGGGGGTTTCTAAATCATCTCATTTGCATGTGTTTTGGAGCAGCGATTGGCGTAAATCCTGTGTAAAATGGGTGTGTGGGTGATGAAGTGCATCAAAGTAGAATTCAGTCTTTAAAATCCAGTTCAGGGTGAACACTGCAACAGCAGATTGAGGGACAAATGGGTCAGGAAGGGTGCTTGCTTGGCCCACCTTTATGACTGGCACTGCAACTCTACACTTTTCCCCTTGGATCAACGGCTCGGGGGCATAGATTTAAGGTAAGGGGCAGAAGGTTTAGAGCTGATGTAAGGAAAAGCTTTTTCATCCAGAGGGTGGTGGGGTCTGGAACTTAATGCCTGAAAGTGTGGTGGAGTCAGAGACCCTCATAACATTTAAAAAGTATTTAGAAGTTGCACTTGCGATGCTGAGGCCTACAAGGCTATGGGCCAAGTGCTGAAAAATGGGATTCGAATAGTTGGGCGGTTTGTCATTGACTGGTGCAGATGTTTTGGGCCAAAGGGCCTTTTTCTGTGCTGTGTACCTCCATGACTGCGGGCAGGATTTTCTGGCCTCACTTGCCCCGAAACAGGAAAATCCCGCCCGAGGTCAATGGACCTTTCCATGGTCCGCCCCTTGCCCGCTCCGATTCCCGTGGTGGGCATGACGGTAAAATTCCGGCCTATGGTTCTATTCCTTACACTTTGGAAGAATGTCTTCAGCAGGAGCAGCTGGCCATAGGGCGGGGCCCACAGCACAGAGGGATATTCTGACCTGTGAATACTCCTTGAAGAATTTGAGATCCTGGTACTACTCGTGTTGGTCCCCAACCGGTTGATGTTTAACATGGTTGCTATGCAGCCACAACCTGAGAGTGGGACTTCTGTCACCTCAGCTGCCCTTCAGCACTGCTGGCCAATCTGATTGGCCTGCAGCTCTAACGGTCCCAACAGCGCCAGTGCTCAGTAGTGGTTGCTGCTGGCACTGCATGTAGGCCCCAAGATCAACATAACATGGATCCCGGATGGAGGTAAGTCAGGACGAGGAGGGATTAGGGAGCCTAGGGAGGGGGCTGAAGGGGTGGGGAAGCTAGTTTTGATCACCCTTGGCATGGTGTTTTCAGTAAGTAGTCTCACAACACCAGGCTAAAGTCCAACAGGTTTATTTGGTAGCACGAGCTTTCGGAGCGTTGCCCCGGGGGTTATAAATACAGGATCTTTCTATTTTATCCTTTTACCTGAACAAGAAGAGCAGAATAATGGGAAAGCAGCAGACAATGGAAGACAAATGATCAGGATAAAAAAAGGAAGCCAAATCTCTGGAATAGTGAAGTGGGAGATTCTAGTGGAGATTCCAAGTGGATATGGCAGCCCACAGCGAACAAGGTGACGATAAACAGAGCTGTTCCCATTAGCTTGTTGAACTTCAACAGAGCATTATAAAGGTTTTATTCCAACATTAGTCTTCAAAACAATCGGTGACACATCATAGGCGGGATTTTATGGCCTCGCTCGAGCAAGACCGGAAATTCTCGCCTGAGGTCAACCAAAATTTCTGTTGTCTGCCCCTCGCCCATTCCGATTCCGTGGCGGGTGAGGCGGTAGAATTCTGGCGCATGTCTCAATAGCAGAGAGAATGAGATATACTGATCAGCTTTGGCACTTTAATGTATCATAGAATCCCTACAGTAGCCATTCGGCCCATCGGGTCTGCACTGACTCTCCGTTCGAGCATCCTACCAGGCCCTCTCCCCCATTCCTGTAACCCTACATATTTACCATGGCTAACCCACCCAACCTACACACATTTGGACATGCTCCCTATAGTTCACCTCAGTCTCCAACGTTGATAAGGGAAAATCAAAGGAAAGCTTTGCTCTGAATTCCAAACTGTTTGTCTGCCAGCAGAATATCAAACGGAACTGGAAACGAAACCCTGCCTGGACAAATCAGTTTAATCCAAGGAATTTATCTGACTCCATGGGTGGAATTTTCCCGTCCTGCCTGCCACGGGAATCGTAGCGGGCGGGACACGGACCATGCAAAGGTTGATGGGATGGGATCTTCTGGCTTTGGGAAGAACGTGATCGGAAAATCCCACCCCATGTCTCACGGAGCAATTACAACACTGAAAGTTTCAATTTTCTGCCTCAAGAGGTGGCAATAAAGGTCATCTACGTTTGTGGGGCAAGTTTAATGGCTGAAAGAATATTTTGAATGGCACGGTGGCACAGTGGTTAGCACTGCTGCCTCACAGCGCCAGGGACCCTGGTTCAATTCCAGCCTTGGGTCACTGTCTGTGTGGAGTTTGCACATTCTCCCCGTGTCTGCGTGGGTTTCCTCTGGATGCTCTGGTTTCCTCCCACAGTCCAAAGATGTGCGGGTTAGGTTGATTGGCCATGCTAAATTGTCCCTTAGTGTCAGGGGGATTAGCAGGGTAAATACGTGGGGCTATGGGAATAGGGGCTGCGTGGGATTATGGTCGGTACAGACTCAATGGGCCAAATGGCCTCCTTCTGCACTGTAGCGATTCTATGACTCTGTACAGGTGGGATATTGGGATTGCTAAATAGAAGAAGGACATTTCCCAGTGATGTGAAAGGTTACATCAGGGAGTCATATTTTGGAACCCAGTTAATAATGAGGTGCTGGTTGATGTGAAAGCCTCCTTGTGAAGTGTCCATCAGGAATTCAGCCATTCCAGAATAGTTTATAAATCATGTTTGTTTTCTGTTACGTTCTCAGGAGGTGGTTGATGTTGGCAAGGCAGTATTTATTCTGCATTCCTACTTACCAATGTTAGGCCTCCTTCAATCACTGCAATCCCTGAAGTGACAGTTCTCTCAGTTACATTGTTAGGAGATTCCAGGACATTGAGCCAGTGACAGTGAAGGAACTTTGCTCAAGGCAAAATGGTTGTAGGGGACAGAGGAACTTTGGAAGTGAACTTAATGAGTTGCTGCAGTTGATATTTTAGACGGCACATAACCGCAGGGCTCCACTGAATCCAGTGGCAGGGGTCCTTCCCAAAATGAACTGCGAAATCCTGGATGGTGTTCAGCTCTTGTTATAGCTTCATCCATCCCGGTGAGAGCTGATTATTTCATCAAAATCTAGATTTCAGCCTCATGGACGGTGAGGGGCTTTGGAGGAGGTCAGGAGGTAATTCGGTCTACCCAGCTGAATAGAGAAATTATTAACCAGATAATTAGGATTTTGGCAGAACACGTAAGGCACTGACAGCACTACCAGCACAGAGTTAAATGACTCTTGAAACAAAGATAATAAGCTAATGAAACAAAAGGTTTACACACATGTGGATGCAATAAGAGAATTAAATAAGTAATCATGAATTTAAAACACATATGCTGATTTTTAAAATGTATTTTAAGTATTGAATGAATTGTTCTTCATTTCAGCCAAAGGCAAGTTACCAAAAAGCATGATGGTAAAAGTAAAAGGTTCAGAGCCAAAAGCCTGGGAACCGAATAGTTAGCAAAACTCATGTCAGGAGGATTCCTATGAGGGAACATATTTTTGCAACATAAATGAATAGGTACAGTCACTGCCCAGACACAGAATAGATATGCTCCTGAATGCAGGATCACATGTCTATTCAGCTTGGCAGTGAGCTGGTGGGAATATCCACTTTGACCTCCACGGTAGCGTCTGCCATAACCAGGCAACAGGGAACTAGTTTGACTCAAGAAGGGAGATAGCGTCCGGACTCTTTGGACGAATAAGATACCATCATGCTGTAAAGTACAATGCAGCTGGCTGAAGTACGTGACAGAGATTTGTATTGGTATGTGAGTATTAAATATAACTGATTTTAAGCTAATGAAAGGCGGAATGATTGTTAAGAAAAAATTGTAATTGATCTGTATTTGGCTGTATACTTCAGATCTTTTGGAGCGGTTCTGTCGCTCTAATCCCAGAGCTACTTAACCCTTTGATGGTCTCCGGGCAGCTGCTTGTTTGTCTGGTGTTTTTCTTTTAAAATAAATGTTACATCTTTATACAGAGATAGTTGCCTTGTGAATTTTGCATTAAGTTAAAACATAATTGGCCACCTCAAATTACCCTACAACACCAGCCAAGCTCTTTGTAACCGTGGTGTGAAGGTGACTAGCCCTGTTAAGCTTTTGGTTAATAGTGATTCCCCAGGATTTGGATGGAGTGTCATCAGTAAATGTGCTGCATTTGTAGTTGGGGGAAAATAGCTGGTCAAAATGGCCATTACCTGACACACATTTGCTGCAAATTCTTCTGCCAATCGTCAGACTGAGTATAGATGTAGATCAAGATCAAGGAGCAGCACAGAGGCACAGTGGTTAACGCTGCTGCCTTTTAGCAGCAGGGAGCCTGGTTCGATTCCCGGCTTGGGTAACTGTGTTGAGTTTGCACATTCTCCCTGTGTCTGCATGGGTTTCCTCCAGGAGCTCCGGTTTCCTCCCACAGTCTAAAGGTGTGCGGGTTAGGTGGATTGGCTATGCTAAATCGGCACTTAGTGTCAGAGGGACTAGCTAGGGTAAATGCATGGGGTCCTGGGGATAGGGACTGGGTGGGATTGTGGTCGGTGCAGACTCGATGGGCTGAATGGCCTCCTTCTGCACTGTAGGAATTCCATGATCCTATGATAACAATCAATCTTACTACTTCTTTTAACCCATCTCTACACAATTCTGAATGAAACAAATAATGACTGCTTCCGGGCAGCACAGGTATTGCAGTGTGTGGGGTTGGAGGAGTGTCGCTCACAGGAGGGGGAACTCAGGTAGGCTAGATACCCCAAGTGTCTCCTGGGTGGAAGGCCCTGGGCTGTGCACAAGACGATCCTCATCCCTTTGGGTGCCCAGTTGGCCTGTTGGTCCTCCATGGGATGGAGGGGCAGCTGGACTGAGGTCCAGAAGCCCACACCGTCCACTGGCGCAGACACCCGTGGATTCCCAATCATGCCTGCACCATGCGATTGAAGCCCTGCACCATGGAGTCCATGCCCTCAGACATGGAGCGGACATCTCCAGCCATGGATTGGACATCCCCAGCCATGGAGTGGACATCTTTAGCCTTGGAGTGCGCCGAAGCCTCCACTGCGGACGCCACCCTTGCAGTGTTGGCCTCATTGCGCTGAAGTTTAGGAGGGTGATGCATTATAGGCTAGCCAGGAGAGCATTAGAACAGTTGAATCCAATTGGGACAAACATGTAGAAGAGGGATCCAGCAGCAGATGGGCTGACTGATTGATGTGTTACAATAATACAGGAGTGACCAGTACTGGAGGGAATCAACGGCCAGATAAAATGGTGGAAGCCAAAATCTGCATTATTTAAGAAATCATGAGATGGTCGCAAAGTTGAGCCAGTTGAATAAAAGCAAGTGAATTGAACTACCAGATATCCGTGCTATCATCAATGGACAGCCATTAGACTCGATCCAAATCTCAGTCATGAAAATATTCAAAAGCTTTCAGTCCGGTATGTATCCGAGCAGATGAAATCTTCACTGACTGATAACATTTCAAAAATAACAATGTGGCCTATTCTCCCTCAGTGAAACACTATCTTAAGTCACATGAAGCTGAAGACTATCAGTCTGTCCAAAGTGTGTCCAAAACGCTAGTTGTAAAAACATCTTTGTGGTTCGTAACCTTAATCTCGTGCAGGAAATGATCCATTTTCTCCCGCAATGAAACAATGACTGATTTATAAAGTCTATTCTTGTGTAAGAACACATTTGACTGTGGTTGTGGGCATCAGGGTGACTCCACAGTGCTGGCAAATTGAACATTTTCTGCGTTGAAGATGAGCAGAAAGTATTTGGTGGCACTGACACCAGGTGCAGCCAAGAAGGCTAGGATTCTAAAAGTTTAAAGTTTATTTGTTAGTGCCACAAGTAGACTTGCATTAACACTGCAATGAAGTTACTGTGAAAACCCCCTAGTCACCACACACCGACGCCTGTTCGGGTACACTGAGGGAGAATTTAGCATGGCTAATACACCTACCCGCAAGTTTTTCTGACTGTGGAAGGAAACTGGAGCACCCGGAGGGAACCCACGCAGACACGGGAAGAACGTGCAGACTTCGCAAAGACAGTGACCCAAGCCGGGAATCGAACCCGGGTCTCTGGCACTGTGAGGCAGCAGTGCTAACCACTGTGCCATTGTGCCGCCCAATTCTCCTTCTATTGGCAGGTTTGCAATGAAAGGATTCTAACATCATTTAACGGGCGGCACGGTAGCGCAGTGGTGAGCACTGCTGCTTCACAACTCCAGGGACCTGGGTTCGATTCCCGGCTCGGGTCACTGTCTGTGTGGAGTTTGCACACTCTCCTCGTGTCTGCGTGGGTTTCCTCCGGGTGCTCCGGTTTCCTCCCACAGTCCAAAGATGTGCAGGTTAGGTTGATTGGCCATGCTAAAATTGCCCCTTAGTGTCTCGCGATGTGTAGGTTAGAGGGATTAGCGGGTAAATATGTAGGGATATGGGGGTAGAGCCTGGGTGGGATTGTGGTTGGTGCAGACTCGATGGGCCAAATGGTCTCTTTCTGCACTGTAGGGTTTCTATGATTCTATGATCCACCCAGCCTGAAAGTGCTGCTAAGCTGCGATTTCCCCCCAGAACTCTCATTAATGACACCGGCTCCTTTAGAATTAGAAACCAATCCTTCATTGGCTTAGCCACCGGTGGGAATACAGCTTCCGTGCAGTGTTTTTTTCATTAGAACCATAGAAAATTACAGCTCAGAAACAGGCCTTTTGGCCCTTCTTGTCTGTGCCGAACCATTTTATGCCTAGTCCCACTGACCTAGGACCATATCCCTCCACACCCCTCTCATCCATGAACCCGTCCAAGTTTTTCTTAAATGTTAAAAGTGACCCCGCATTTACCACTTTATCCGGCAGCTCATTCCACACTCCCACCACTCTCTGCATGAAGAAGCCCCCCCTAATATTCCCTATAGACCATCCATGAGACATGGGCGTCAATAGCTGGCCACCATTTATTGCCCTTCCCATGTTGCCCTTGAGAAGATGATGGTGAGCTGCCTTCTTGAATCGCTGCAATAGCGGGATAAATGGGGTTACGGGGATAGGGCAGGATGCTCTGTCGGAGTATTGGTGCAGGCTCGATGGGCCGATTGGCCTCCTTCTGCACTGTAGGGATTCTATGATTCAGTCGGAGGCTGGGGGAGGATCGACTGGGAATTATCATCAATCTGTGGGGCTGCTTCCTTTTAGCCTCCTCCATTGCTTCTGAGTGCCAATGGGAGTGGTTCACTCTGAGCTGGTGGTTGGCAGGGGGCGGTGGTGTTGCTCTGGAAATGGAGCTGTTATTTCCAACTTCCTCACCCGGGGTGTCACAGATTACAGCTGCCGCAGTAGTTACCAAGCCTACATCAGATGTTCTTCCCTGGATCATGATCCCTGCTTATTCTTTCCATGCAAGGCTGCCTTTCCTTACAGCTTGTGGGCAGCCAAATGCCTGACGCTCCACCTCTGGGTGTCTTCAGCACTGTCGGCAAACCCTTAAATCCGGTGAAAGAACCTCCTTTCTAGTGCACAGTTCAACACCACTTCCACAGGACATCTCACTGTAGCCCACCAATCTGACAGAAGTCTGATGGGGCAGCATGGTGGCACAGTGGTTAGCACTGCTGCCTCACAGCACCAGGGACCCAGGTTCACTGTCTGTGGGAAGTTTGCACTTTCTCCCCGTGTCTGCGTGTCTGTCTCCTCCGGGTGCTCCGGTTTCCTCCCACAGTCCAAAGATGTGCAGGTTTGGTGGATTAACCATGCTAAATTGATCCTTAGTGTATCAAGATATGTAGGTTAGGAGTATTAGTGGGGTAATGGGGTTACAGGGTAAACCTGGGTAAGGGTTGGCGCAGACTCGATGGGCCCAATGGCCTCCTTCTGCACAGTAGGCATTCTATGATGGCCACAAACTGGCCAGTTGGAGCTTAATCACGGTGGGAAGACAGAGATGGTTGGAGCAGACCCATCACTCACTTCCATTGTGGACATGACCCCCACAATGACAGACAAAATCCAGCCTTATGTTTCTGCTGAAAATCCAAAGGCTCCACATACTTCTATTTTTAAACAACTTTAATTAAACTCTCCTCCCATTTTTAGTCATTTGCATACCTGAACCCCATGCTCCTCGAAGCCTTCTAAAGTTTTAAAGCCTTAATCTCACTTCCAAAATATATCCCCTCACATTTCTCTGCATTAAAGTCCATCTGCCCAGTAGCCTGTGGATCATGTCTACATCCTTCTGAGATAGTGTACAGTGAATATACACCGCATTTAGTATCTGTCTGCAGAGCACAGCTTTAACCTGGGATTTTCTACCTAGAACCGACAAGGTAAGTGAGGGGACGGTGATTGCAAGTGTTACTGGTTCATTAGTTTGAGATAGAATCCATAGAACCCCAACAGTGCAGAAGGAGGCCATTCGGCCCATCGAGTCTGCAACACTCTCTGACAAGAGTATCTTCCCCAGGCCCACCAACCCGCTCTATCCCTGTAAATCCACACATTTACCAAGGCAACCCTACACATCTTGGGACACTAAGGGGCAGTTTAGCATGGCCAATGCACTTAACCTGCATATCTTTGGACTGTGGAAGAAAACCAGAACACCCAGAGGAAACCCACGCAGACACAAGGAGAATGTGCAAACTCCACACAGACAGTGACCCAAGCTGGGAATTGAACCTGGGTCCCCGGCTCTGTGAGGCAGCAGTGCTAACCACTGTGTCACCGTGCCACCCGAGATGCATGCAAATTGACGTTTCGCCCGTTTTGAGCGCACTCCATCGCGCCCGGGAAAGCGATGGGAATTGGTGCAAAAATGGGCGCGATTCCTGACTATCACTCCTGATCTTACGCCCTCAGCTCACCAAAAAACGGGCGGGATGAAGTTTTAAGATCCGCCCCAAAATGTCTTCAGTACTGTAAAAAAGTCATTCGATAAGGCGAAACGTATGTTAAAACTGAGTCAAACTGTCAAGGATAATAATAAAAGGGCTACTGTCTTTTGGTGACTGTTGTCTCTTGTGTCCATTCTCTACCGTGCAATGTATTGCTCTGGAATTACTGATGAAATCTCTACATTGCTGATAGATTTCTCTGACTCCCAGGAATGTCTCAGTCAGAGTACCAATGAGTCAGCGTCTGCCACGCCAGTGAGAAGCCAGAAGCATTTGAATAGGCTTTTCTTGTCTGCCGTGGAGAGGTACAGAAAAGAAGCTGTTCTGATATAATGTTCCAAGTCTGTACATAAGAAAAGCACATGCGGCAGGTCCGATCCACGTCCGAGTCTGTTGTCCCGAAATAGCAGCATGCAAAATCCATCAATGGCAGGGCATTGGGTGGCAGGATGTGGTGTTGCTGGAATTAGGTTGTGTGGAGTTGATAATATTACAGGCTCCTAATGGTAATTTCCTTCCTCCATCATCCTCTGTCTCGTTTTACTTAGTGTTTGATTAGACAGACTTGCGAACTGATTTGGGAAATAACAGTTACAGTAAATGAGAGTTCAGAACTTTTGGTACCGTCTCCTCAGCTTTGTGTTGAGCTTAGTCATGATAACCAGATAACAGGTACAAATACTTCAAAACCTCTGTCGTGCATTGCAACCTATTTAGCAAAAAAAAGAATATTTTCTTCTTTCCTTTTAAAGACACAGGGTAGGATTTTCCGATCTCGCTCGTCCCGAAACCATAAAATCCCGTCTGAGGTTAATGGGCCTTCCCATGGTCTGCCCCTCGCCCGCTCCGAATCCCGTGGTAGGAGGGACAGTAGAATTCCGGCCACTGATTTTAAGAACAAAAATAGCGGGAATGAGGAGAAAAAGAATATTTATTGTCCATTCTTAATTGCCCCTGAGAAAGGGGCGATCTTCCAAAAAGATTCTAAGTGCCAAACGAGCGTGAAAACTGGAGAGAAATGCGCTTTTTTTTTGGGCGAGTTAAAAGTTGAATCTTATCCCTATGAAAAAAAAATGCAAGATCTGTTTCCCACCAGCAGGGGGATGGAGCGCAGCCTAAACTCGCCGAAAGCTGGCAGCTTGCAGCAGAGGGCACATTTGCGCATGCTCAGATCTCCTAATTGTTCTTAATTGTCCCTGAGAAGGTGGTAGTGGGCCACCTTCTTGCACCGTGCAGTGAGGTATTCCCACAGTGCTGTTAGGAAGGGAATTCAAAGATTTTGATCCAGTGACAATGAATAAACGTGGGATGGAATTCTCCCAAAAGATTTCGAGTGCCGAATTCGCATAAACACTCGAGTAAATCCCATTGCTTTTTTTTAGCAGGATTTTCAAAACGTATCTCCCACACTCTTCATCACAGGGTTCACCGACGTGACTCATGATGAAGAGCTGGGGCGGAGCCTATTCCAGCTGGAGAAGCCAGCGGCATAGCACTGAGCGGGCCACTGCGCATGTGCGGATCTGTCAGTGCCAAGCCTCCCATTCACTGACCAGCTCGATCGCTGGCCAGCCCCGTGACCCCATAACACTATCCCTCCAAACCATGGCCCGATCACTGGACTCCTGGATGTGCCAGGCTAGCAATGCCCAGGGGGCATCCTCCCCTTACTCCCAGCCTCCTGGGGGGGCCTCCATAGCCTTCCTTCACTCCAGCAGGGTCGGGCTTCCAGCTCTCTGTTAATGAGGAGCTGTTGTAAACCCCGCTGGAGTGAACCACTCCTGGTGAGCAGGGGGAGGGGGAGGGGCAGGGGACAGGCTAGCGGGCCTGCTAATGAGATTAAAATTAGATTTTAAATATTCCAATCAGCTCGACGCTGATTTCTGGCAATGTCGCTAGAGCAGCACGGCGGGCTGGGTGAATCGCCCCTGTGGATGCATTTCCTATTCAGAATGGTGTGTGGCTTGGAGCGAATCTAAGAGGTGATGATGTTCTCATGCATCTTCTGGCCTTAATGTTCCAAATGATGGAGTTCCAGGTTTTGGAAGAAGCCTTGGTGAGTTGCTGTGGTACCTCTTGCAGAAAATACACCTTGCAGCCACAGTGGAGGGAGTGGATGTTTAAGCCGGTGAATGGGACCGCTTTGTCCTGAATGTTGTTTGGACTCCTTTAGTGTTGTTGTGCACACATTGAGTCAATGAAGAGCATTCCTGCACACGCCTGATTTGTGCTTTGTAGGTGGTGGAGATTTTTCTGAGAGTCAGGAAGTGAGATGGATTTTGGAGTCAGAAAATTCTGGAAATACACACCAGACCAATCAGCATTTGTAAAAGCAAGTCAGGAAAATTAGTATAGCACATTTGACTAAACTACAAACTGAGAGGTGAGTGTTGCCCCTCCTGTTCATTCTGCTAGGGTTTCACTGACCCTCCTGTAACATCATAATGCAACTCACATTCAAAAAGTTAACCACAATTAAAGTATTTTAGTTTTTCCAATTCACAGAAGACCAGATGATAAAGGCACGCTGGCTTCCTCGCTGGATGTGTTACTTTTGGAACACTATTTTTCAAACAAGCTTGTGAAATGGAACTTAAAGCACAAAATAGAACTTACAGCAAATGCACAGCAGTCAGTTAGCATCTGTGGAGAGACCAGACATTCAGGTTTGATTTGATTTGATTTATTATTGTTACATCTATTGGGATACAGTGAAAAGTATTGTTTCTTGCGCACTATACAGACAAAGCATACTGTTCATAGAGTACATAGTGGAGAAGGAAAGGAGAGGGTGCAGAATATTCACTGGAATTCCTCTGCCTCGCCTACCATGGGATCGGAGTGGGCGAGGGACGGACAACGGAAATCTCTTCGAGCGGGAATTTCTAGTTTCGCTTGAGTGAGGCCATAAAATCCCGTCAGTAGTGTTACAGTCATCGCCAGAGTGTAGAGAGAGATCAGCTTAGTATAGGTAAGATCCTCCTTCACATTGAACTTTCAGCTGACTGACTGAAGGTTCCATTTTAAAAGATTTCACATGGACGTGAACCTTGGTTATAATATCATAGAAACTCTACAGTGCAGAAAGTGGCCATTCGGCCCATCGAGTCTGCACTGACCACAATCCCAACCATGCCCTACCCCCGTATCCCTACATATTTTACCCGCTAATCCCTCTAACCTACACATCTCAGGACACTAAGGGCAATTTTAGCATGGCCAATCAACCTAACCCGCACATCTTTGGACTGTGGGGAGGAAACCGGAGCACCCGGAGGAAACCCACGCAGACACGAGGAGAATGTGCAGACTCCACACGGACAGTGACCCGAGTCGGGAATCGAACCCAGGTCCCTGGAGCTGTGAAGCAGCAGTGCTAACCACTGTGCTACTGTGCCGCCCTAAATATGAGTGAGTTCTGGTTGCTGCTGTATTTTTAATCTCCTTCCTTTTCCCAGGCAATGCCACATGCAATTGGTACAGTTTCACAGGGGCGACACAGTCTCTGGTAACTCACTCAGGTGGCCACTCTTCATATCTGCACATAGACAATATTGCCGGGCTATTCAACCATGGGGTCATCACAACAGACGTCCATCCTGTCCTCACCGGACATCTGCATATAATCACTTTAACAATAGGAGTCACTAGATAGGAATCCAGGGTAGTTTTCTCCTTAAATAAGAGGTGCGAAGGCCATCTGAAATAACCACAACGTTACTTCAGAGTAATGTCATTACTTCAAGAGGCAAATCTGGATCCTTGCTAGTTTATATCATTCAATAGCACACTCGACAATGAGCAGCTTTACATCTCAATAATAGAATGCTTCGCAGGCTTCATTAAACCAGCAGCTTCAGTGTGTCGACATCGACTGACTTTTATAATTTAGCAGCAGACAAATGCTACAAATGCAGGTTAAAGAGTTTTATTACAGCAACACCAAGTCAGGTCAAAAGCAGCAGGAACTTAAAACATGACCGTCAAACAAAATGGAATGCGCTTCATAGAATCCATACAATCCCTACAGTGCAGAAAGAGGCCATTTAGCTCATCGCGTCTGTACCGACTCTCTAAAAGGGGATCTTACCAAGGCCCACCACCCTGCCCTATCCCTGAAACCCTGTGTTTTACCATGGCTAATCCACCTAACCTGTATATCTTCAGACACTAAGGGGCGGCACAGTGGTTAGCACTGCTGCCATACGGGCCAGGGACTTGGGTTCGATTCCCGGCTTGGGTCACTGTCTGTGTGGAGTCTGTGTGGAGTCTGCACGTTCTCCCCGTGTCTGCATGGGTTTTCTCCGGGTGCTCCGGTTTCCTCCCACAGTCTGAAACACGTGTTGGTTAGGAGCATTGGCCAGGCTAAATTTTCCCTCAGGGTACCTGAACAGGCGCCGGAGTGTGGCAACTAGAGGATTTTCACAGTGACTTCATTGCAGTGTTAACGTAAGCCTACTTGTGACACTAATAAATAAACTTTAAACTTAAAAAAAAACAATTTAGCATGGCCAATCCATCCAACCTACAAATCCTTGGGCACTCAGGGGCAATTTACCTGCACATCTTTGGACTGATAATGAAGCAGTCAAAGTATTCTTTAAACCAAATCCTTTCTTTATTCACCAAAATGAGAACATTATAAAGTCTGGTCAAATCATTGTGTTACAACTGAAAGCCACTTGAAGAAAGTTTCATTTTGCCTCTGCGCAGTGCCAGTGTCAATGTTGTGATTTCTATAAGGAAGCGGTTTCCTGGCAATGATTCCGAGAAACGAGAGATCTCCGATCTGGCCACAGAGTGAGACCATTCTTTCCTGGTGTTAAATGATTAACCTTTCAGATGTCCTGCAGTGTTTCCTGTGCTGGATGAATGGCCTTTTGCAATGATCTGCAAACCACCATATTAACGTTAACAGGAAGGACTGTGCTCTTGGAGCTCCATTGTGTTGAAAGTATTTTGTTTTATTTTCTCAAGCGCAGACACTTGAAACATTTCCTTTTATGTGATCAACACCAGATAAAGAAGTCTTTCTATTGTTATCAGTTACCACACCAAGTCTAAAGGACCCTGAAAATGAACAAGAAGTCCTGCTAAATGTCTAATGGGACCGTGGTGAGGGTGTGACACAACCCAGTGGAAAACAGACATGGTGGTAGTGGTGGGAATGACATTGCACTGGATGTTCACTGTTTCTGGGAATCTCCCACCAGTTATGTAAGAGGGAGGGTCTGCACTCACCCGGACAAGGTAACTGAGAAAAATAGGGCACCTCATAGAATCCCTGCAGGGCAGAAGGAGGCCATTCGGCCCATCAAGCCTGCACCAACAACAATTCTACCCTATCTCCGTAACCTCACATATTTACCCTGCTAATCTCCCTAACACTAAGGGGCAATTTAGCACAGCCAATCAACCTAACCCGCACATCTTTGGACTGTAGGAGGAAGCCGGAGCACCCAGAGGAAACCCACGTAGACACGGAGAGAACGTGTATACTCCGCACAGACACTGACCCAAGCCGGGAATCGAACCCGGATCCCAATTGGGTTGGCCCACAGCTCCATCAGTCCCGGCAGTGTCACAAAGGCATCAATGGCTGTTGCAGAAGGAGAAGATGGAGACCCAGAGCAGGTAAGACCGGAGTCTCAGGCCGGGAGGGCTTGGGTAGGTTCGGGAGAGGGGAGGGTGGAGAAGGGGTGGGTTTCAGAGAGGGAATGTGCAGGACGAAGGAGAGGTTCGATCTTAGGGTGCAAATGGCAGCCCCAAAAATGCAAACGTCCCCTTCCTTCCAGCCCTTTAACCAACTCAGGGAAAACAATAGGGCTGCCCGCTCCTGTCTGGCTCCCCATGCCAACCATTCTATGGCATTGGCAGCATATCAGGGTCAATTGATTTGATAAAATTGGCAGCTTTCCCACCCATCCTAATATGGGATAGTGATGGGCACGGTACCTAATCTTTTTATGTCCCTGAGAAACATGCCCACCAGGAGCACAGAAAATTCAACCCATCGATCAAATCCATTTTCTGCTGTAAAATTTATTTCCCTCACGTCGCCTCTGGTTCTTTTGCCAACCATTTTAAATTAGTGTCCATTAGTTCTTTACCCTGGCCTCAATGAGAACAGTTTCTTCCTATCCACATTCTATTGCGCAAATTCACACTCCTGTAAGCTGCAACCTTCTATCTTTGTTCAGGTGTGAGAATTCGCAGAAATAATGACACAGCATTCAAAGCCTATTAAACACTAATGTCTCGACTGGACATAATAAGAATACCAATCAGCAAGACCACAGAATCCCGACAGTGCAGAAAGAAGCCATCCGATCTGCCCCAACTTTCCGAAAAAGTATCCCACCCAGGCACTCCGCCCTATCCCCATAATCCCGTGCATTTAGCATGACCAATCCACCTAACCTGCACATCTTTGCACTGTGGGAGGAAACCAGAGCACCCAGAAGAAACCCATACAGACACTCACCTAAGGTCGGAATTGAACCCGGGTCTTTGGCGCTGTGTGGCAACAGTGTTAATCATTGTGCCGTCCCTTATGCAATGCACTGATCGGTCACAAATATGTTACTCACCCAGTAGGTGGTCACCTCCCACTGATCACATTCTTCAGGAACTGACCAGGCTGCATGGCTACAGCATGGAATCATTCATTACAATGATCTTTTTACTTTTCCTTTGGGGACAGAATTGTACCATCCTATCACAATCCACCTCAAGCTAAAATTGTCTCCCGATATGTTGATTTTTTTTTTGTTTAAACTATTGGATTACATCATGCCTTGAAACTGCCCATTTTTCTTAAACTTATAAACTGTTCATGTACATTGAGGGAGAATTTAGCATGGCCAATGCACCTAACCAGCACGTCTCTCGGACTGTGGGAGGAAGCCGAAGCACCCAGAGGAAATCCACACAGACACGGAGTGAACATGCAGACTCTGTACAGACAGTGACCCAAGCCGGGAATCGAACCAGGTTCCCTGGCGCTGTGAGGCAGCAGTGCTAACCGCTATGCCACCGTGCTACCCATTTAATCACATATAACCAACTTGATGGGTCCAGTTCACTGAAAGCTGGTAGAATGCCAGTCAGTATGCAAAATTGCCATTCCCCAATCATGGAGTAATATGTACCCAATATGTTTTCCAGCTTTAGGAGAACTCGGCAGGGTTTAATTTCCTGGGTGCGCTATTTTTATTGTGTGGGCAAGCGCTTTTGTATTGATTCCCTATCTTCGTTACTTTAAGATGGTGGCAATGTGTTTAAGTAGGCAGGCTGTCAACTGATTGGAAACAGAATTTTACCGTGAATGTGTTAAGCAGCATGCTAAAACTAGGACATGTGGGAAATTTAACCCCCTTAGGTCAAGCGATATGGGAGAGAAGTGAAAACAAACCCCAAATAATAATCCAACATGATCACACACTCAGCCTCATTGTTGAATGGATTAATGGCTATAAATTGAGAGGAAAATATAGCTCACAGAGAATGCTGGCTGAACTTAACTGTTTGGGGCACGGTTGCATAATTGAGGGATAAAGCCATGCAAATCTATTATTAGCACCATTGAATAACAAAATACTTAAACATATGTAGATATAAGATTGTTGCTTTTGAGTAAAGATATCACTGGTATCATTTTAGAATTTGGAGGAGGATGAAACTACAGAATGTACAGCAGACAATCAGAAATAGGAGCTTTATCCAGACATCATTAAATACATTCATGTTCAAGCTGCCATCCATAGATCTCTGGCCAGCAAAAGCCTTTCATCTGTAAATTGCACATTAAGCTCACATTTTCCACACTATTCCTGATTTAATGTAAAGAAGCTGAACACACAACGCTCAAACAAAGTGGATCCATGTATTTTGCCCAATGTATGGATATTTATAGAATTACATAGCATATACAGCTGTTAGAATCATGTCTTCAAAAACTGTACATTCTTTTTAAAATGTGGAAACAAATTGTATTGTTTGGACAGTTGTTTTTTTTTTAAAGGAGGTCACAAGTTCACCGCTGAACTGCTGGCATGGCTACCTTTTTCCAGGAAATTACCCGACCGCCATGGAACTGGAGGGGTAAGAGCTGTTTGCTTGTTTGCACTGCAATTACTTTAATTGATGGGGGGGGGGGGGGGGGGACAAAAAACTGGTAAAGAGCTGGTCATTTACTGGAAATCACATGACAGAGACAAGTTTTAAGTTGTGAACCATTTGTTTTTGAACTCAGTGTGTCTTAGGGATTAAATCAAGACGGAAGGCAGCCCAGTCTTGCTCTCTGCCTGTCTTGCCTGAAATTCCATGTGTGATTATCAACCTACAGCCACAGTATCCTCATCTGAGTATAAGTTGTCTGCACTTGGAAACCAGAAGTGCTGAGGTGAGAAGAATTGATCCACCTCTATAATCTCCTCCACACTGAAGTTCTGTCAGTGAGAGCTTCCAGACAACTACTTGGACTTGTGGCCTGTCTTCACATGAGGGAGTTCCAGATCAACAGTGTCTAAACCTTGTAAAACTTATCCTTTATTTTATAAAGCCTATCCTACAAAGCCCAAGTCTTATCTGTTTGTCCTTTGTTTTTTATTGTGTATGTGTGTGTGCGTGTGCATGGCTGGGGTATTTTAAAAGGGCGATATAGTCATACTTCCAGAGTATGATTGTGTGTTAACTAGTTCTTGCAACTTGATTTTTTAAAAAGTTTTGTTTTATAATAAATCAATCATTCTGAGTTTATTGAAAGGTTAAAGTCCCTTTTATTCTGGGTAATAGTAGCAAAGGTAAATAATTGGCCATTTTGGTGAAGGAATTAAACTTTTAAACTAATGGTATTACTATGGAGTAACGGGGCTAGATTAACTGCGCACTCCTCTGAGCCCAGTTACAATGCAGCACTGAAACAAAATATTCAGCCCAGTTATGCTTCACTCTTGTTTATCTGTTTGTTAATATGACCTTTCTCCTTGTAAAAAAATACTAAGGAAGGATTTTGTACATTATGATTAAAATTAGAAAATAACAATTGTAACCTTGATAGCTTCATGGTAATTGTACCATCTGATCTTCACTGAGCTGCACAAACTAGGCAGGTCCCAGCTTGGTGTGAGGTTGGCATGAAGTTTTCTGCAATTGTTCTCAGTGTTTCCAGAGTTTGGGATCCCACAGTTGGTTGTTCCTCGCAGAAAAATGCTGAACTTGGGCATAGGACGAGGACATTGATTGGGTTCATAAGGGTGGCACAATGGCACAGTAGTTAGCACTGCCATCTCACAGCGTCATGGACCCAGATTCGATTCGATCCTTGGGTCACTGTCTGTGTGGAACAAAGAACAAAGAACAGTACAGCACAGGAAACAGGCCCTTCGGCCCTCCAAGCCTGTGCCGCTCCTTGGTCCAACTAGACCAATCGTTTGTATCCCTCCATTCCCAGGCTGCTCATGTGACTATCCAGGTAAGTCTTAAACGATGCCAGCGTGTCTGCCTCCACCACCCTACTTGGCAGCGCATTCCAGGCCCCCACCACTCTCTGTGTAAAAAACGTCCCTCTGATATCTGAGTTATACCTCGCCCCTCTCACCTTGAGCCTGTGACCCCTCGTGATCGTCACCTCCGACCTGGGAAAAAGCTTCCCACTGTTCACCCTATCTATACCCTTCATAATTTTGTACACCTCTATTAGATCTCCCCTCATTCCCCATCTTTCCAGGGAGAACAAGCCCAGTTTACCCAATCTCTCCTCATAGCTAAGACCATACCAGGCAACATCCTGGTAAACCTTCCCTGCACTCTCTCTGAAGCCTCCATGTCCTTCTGGTAGTGCGACGACCAGAACTGGACGCAGTACTCCAAATGTGGCCTAACCAGCGTTCTATACAGCTGCAACATCAGACTCCAGCTTTTATACTCTATACCCCATCCTATAAAGGCAAGCATACCATATGCCTTCTTTACCACCTTCTCCACCTGTGCTGCCACCTTCAAGGATTTGTGGACTTGCACACCTAGGTCCCTCTGTGTTTCTATACTCTTGATGGCTCTGCCATTTATTGTATAACTCCCCCCTACATTAGTTCTTCCAAAATGTATCACTTCGCATTTATCCGGATTAAATTCCATCTGCCATCTCTCTGCCCAATTTTCCAGCCTATCTATATCCTGCTGTATTGTCCGACAATGTTCATCGCTATCCGCAAGTCCAGCCATCTTTGTGTCATCCGCAAACTTGCTGATAACACCAGTTACACCTTCTTCCAAATCATTTATATATATCACAAATAGCAGAGGTCCCAGTACAGAGCCCTGCGGAACACCACTGGTCACAGACCTCCAGCCGGAAAAAGACCCTTCTCCTGTGGCCAAGCCAGTTTTCTACCCATCTAGCCACCTCTCCTTGTAACCCATGAGCCTTAACCTTCTTAACCAACCTGCCATGAGGGACTTTGTCAAATGCCTTACTGAAATCCATATAGACGACATCCACGGCCCTTCCTTCGTCAACCGTTTTTGTCACTTCCTCAAAAAACTGCACCAAATTTGTAAGGCACGACCTCCCTCTTACACTAATGAGATTGTTCCGTTCTAAATGCGCATACATCCTGTCTCTAAGAATCCTCTCCAACAACTTCCCTACCACGGGCGTCAAGCTCACGGGCCTATAATTACCCGGGTTATCCCTGCTACCCTTCTTAAATAACGGTACCACATTCGCTATCCTCCAATCTTCCGGGACCTCACCTGCGTCCATTGAAGAGGCAAAGATTTCCGTCAGAGACCCAGCAATTACATCTCTTGTCTCCCTGAGCAGTCTAGGATAGATGCCATCAGGTCCTGGGGATTTGTCAGTTTTAATGTTACCTAAAAAACCTAACACTTCCTCCCTTGTAATGGAGATTCTCTCTAACGGGTCAACACCTCCCTCTGAGACACTCCCAGTCATCAAGTCTCTCCTTTGTGAATACCGATGCAAAGTATTCATTTAGGATCTCCCCTATTCCCTTGGGTTCTAAGCATAATTCCCTTCCTTTGTCCCTGAGAGGTCCGACTTTTTCCCTGACAACTCTTTTGTTCCTAACATATGAATAAAATGCCTTCGGGTTCTCCTTAATCCTGTCTGTCAAGAACATTTTGTGACCTCTTTTTGCCCTTCTAACTCCCCGTTTGAGTTCTTTCCTACTCTCTCTGTATTCCTCCAGAGCTCCATCTGTTTTCAGTTGCCTGGACCTAATGTACGCCTCTCTTTTCTTTTTGATCAGATCCTCAATTTCCCTGGTTATCCACGGCTCTCGAATCCTACCTTTCTTATCCTTCCTTTTTACAGGCACATGCTTGTCCTGCAGCCTTATCAACTGTTCCTTAAAAGACTCCCACATGCCAGACGTGGACTTACCCCTGAACAGCCTCTCCCAATCAACGGCCACCAATTCCTGCCTAATCTGGCTATAGTTAGCCTTCCCCCAATTTAGCACTCT
Source organism: Mustelus asterias (assembly GCF_964213995.1). NCBI lineage: Eukaryota > Metazoa > Chordata > Chondrichthyes > Carcharhiniformes > Triakidae > Mustelus > Mustelus asterias. The sequence continues at coordinate 87,341,422 of NC_135814.1, forward strand.
ACTCTTAGGACAACACTCGTCCTTGTCCATTACTATCCTAAAGTTAACAGAGTTGTGGTCATTATTTGCCACATGTTCCCCTACCGAAACTTTGACGGCCTGACCGGGCTCATTTCCCAGAACTAGATCCAGTATAGCCCCCTCTCTAGTTGGGCTATCTACATACTGTTCCAAAGAACCTTCCAGTACGCATTTTGCAAATTCCTCCCCGTCCAGACCCCCAGCCCTAAGCACTTTCCAGTCTATACCAGGGAAATTGAAGTCTCCCACTACAACAACCCTATTTTTTCTGCACATATCCAGAATCTCCTGACATATCCGTTCCTCCACTTCCCGTGGGCTGTTGGGTGGCCTGTAGTATACCCCCAGCATAGTGATTGCACCTTTCCTGTTTCCCACAGTGACTCATTACATGACCCCTCTAAATTGTCCACCCTCTGCACCGCTCTAATATGCTCCTTAACTAATACCGCTACTCCCCCACCTTTTTTAGCCCCTCCTCTGTCTCGCCTAAAACACTTATACCCCGGAATATTCAGCTGCCAGTCCTGTCCTTCTTTTAACCATGTCTCTGTCACTGCAACCACATCCAAATTCCGCGTAAGCATTAAGGCCCTAAATTCGTCTGTTTTACCCGTTACGCTCCTCGCATTGAAGCAGATGCACTCCAGACCTCCAGGCCCACTCAGGTCATCCTGCTCCAGAATGCTCTTCTTCTTATCTAGCCTTGCCCTGGCCCCCAGCTCGACCCCAGCCTCAGTACTTACTGACCTACTGTTTTGATCCCCACCCCCCTGCCACACTAGTTTAAACCCTGCCGACACACTCTAGCAAAACTCCCAGCCAGGATATTTGTGCCCTTCCAGTTAAGGTGTAACCCATCCTTTCCGTACAGGTGCCATACTCTCATGAAGACTTCCCAATGATCTATGAATTTGAAACCCTCCCTGTTGCACCAGTCCTTTAGCCACGTGTTCAATTGTAGAATCTCCCTGTTCCTGGCCTCACTAGCACTAGGCACCGGGAGCAGTCCAGAGATTGCTACCCGAGAGGCCTTATTTTTTAGCCTAGCACCCATCTCCCTGAATTGCTCTTGTATGACCCCCTTGCTCTTTCTACCTACGTCATTTTCACCAATGTGTACAATTACATAAGAACAAAGAACAAAGAACAATACAGCACAGGAACAGGCCCTTCGGCCCTCCAAGCCCGCGCCGCTCCCTGGTCCAAACTAGACCATTCTTTTGTATCCCTCCATTCCCACTCCGTTCATATGGCTGTCTAGATAAGTCTTAAACATTCCCAGTGTGTCCGCCTCCACCACCTTGCCTGGCAGCGCATTCCAGGCCCCCACCACCCTCTGTGTAAAATATGTCCATCTGATATCTGTGTTAAACCTCCCCCCCTTCACCTTGAACCTATGACCCCTCGTGAACGTCACCACCGACCTGGGGAAAAGCTTCCCACCGTTCACCCTATCTATGCCTTTCATAATTTTATACACCTCTATTAAGTCTCCCCTCATCCTCCGTCTTTCCAGGGAGAACAACCCCAGTTTACCCAATCTCTCCTCATAACTAAGCCCCTCCATACCAGGTAACATCCTGGTAAACCTCCTCTGTACTCTCTCCAAAGCCTCCACGTCCTTCTGGTAGTGTGGCGACCAGAACTGGACGCAGTATTCCAGATGCGGCCGAACCAACATTCTATACATCTGCAACATCAGACCCCAACTTTTATACTCTATGCCCCGTCCTATAAAGGCAAGCATGCCATATGCCTTCTTCACCACCTTCTCCACCTGTGACGTCACTTTCAAGGATCTGTGGACTTGCACACCCAGGTCCCTCTGCGTATCTACACCCTTTATGGTTCTGCCATTTATCATATAGCTCCTCCCTACATTATTTCTACCAAAATGCATCACTTTGCATTTATCAGGATTGAACTCCATCTGCCATTTCTTTGCCCAAATTTCCAGCCTATCTGTATCCTTCTGTAGCTTCTGACAATGCTCCTCACTATCTGCAAGTCCTGCCAATTTTGTGTCGTCCGCAAACTTACTGATCACCCCAGTTACACCTTCTTCCAGATCATTTATATAAATCACAAACAGCAGAGGTCCCAATACAGAGCCCTGCGGAACACCACTAGTCACAGGCCTCCAGCCGGAAAAAGACCCTTCCACTACCACCCTCTGTCTTCTGTGACCAAGCCAGTTCTCCACCCATCTAGCCACCTCCCCCTTTATCCCATGAGATCCAACCTTTTTCACCAGCCTACCATGAGGGACTTTGTCAAACGCTTTACTAAAGTCCATATAGACGACATCCACGGCCCTTCCCTCGTCAACCATTCTGGTCACTTCTTCAAAAAACTCCACCAGGTTAGTGAGGCATGACCTCCCTCTCACAAAACCATGCTGACTATCGTTAATGAGTTTATTCCTTTCTAAATGCGCATACATCCTATCTCTAAGAATCTTCTCCAACAACTTCCCCACCACGGACGTCAAGCTCACCGGCCTATAATTACCCAGGTTATCCTTCCTACCCTTCTTAAATAACGGGACCACATTAGCTATCCTCCAATCCTCTGGGACCTCACCTGCGTCCAGTGACGAGACAAAGATTTGCGTCAGAGGCCCAGCGATTTCATCTCTCGTCTCCCTGAGCAGCCTTGGATACATTCCATCAGGCCCTGGGGATTTGTCAGTCTTTAAATTCTCTAACAAACCTAACACTTCCTCCTTTGTAATGGAGATTTTCTCCAACGGTTCAACACTCCCCTCCGAGACACACCCAGTCAACACATCCCTCTCCTTTGTGAATACCGACGCAAATATTCATTTAGGATCTCCCCTACTTCTTTGGGCTCCAAGCATAATTCCCCACTTTTGTCCCTGAGAGGTCCGATTTTTTCCCTGACAACCCTTTTGTTCCTAACGTATGAATAAAATGCCTTGGGATTCTCCTTAATCCTGCCTGCTAAGAACATTTCGTGACCCCTTTTTGCTCTTCTAATTCCCCGTTTGAGTTCTTTCCTACTTTCTTTGTACTCCTCCAGAGCTCCCTCCGTTTTTAGCTGCCTGGACCTACCATACGCCTCTCTTTTATTTTTGACCAGTCCCTCAATTTCCCTGGTTATCCACGGTTCTCGAATCCTACCCTTCCTATCCTTCTTTTTACCAGGCACATGCCTGTCCTGTAGCCCTAACAACTGTTCCTTAAAAGACTCCCACATGCCAGATGTGGATTTACCCTCAAACAGCCTCTCCCAATCAAGAGCTGCCAATTTCTGCCTAATCCCACTAAAGTTAGCCTTCCCCCAATCCAACACCTTACCCTTGGGAAACCACTCATCCTTTTCCATCACTATCCTAAAGCTAACAGAATTATGGTCACTATTTGCCACATGTTCCCCTACTGAAACTTTGAAGACCTGACCGGGCTCATTCCCCAGTACGAGGTCCAGTATAGCCCCCTCTCTAGTCGGGCTATCTACATATTGTTCCAAAGAACCCTCCTGTACGCATTTTACAAATTCCTCCCCATTCAGAGTCCCTGCTCTCAGCGATTTCCAGTCTATACCAAGGAAATTGAAGTCTCCCACTACAACAACCCTATTTTTCCTGCACCTATCCAGTATCTCCTGACATATCCGTTCTTCCACTTCCCTTGGGCTGTTGGGGGGCCTGTAGTACACCCCCAACATAGTGACTGCGCCCTTCCTGGTTCTAAGCTCCACCCAGAGTGACTCGTTACACGACCCCTCTGAATTGTCCTCCCTCTGCACCGCTGTTTCTGTTTGATTACCTTCCTTTTTTAATATGCTTCCTACCCTCTCGGAGACATCCAGTACCCTGGCACCAGGGAGGCAGACTACTATCCTGGAGTCTCGTTCGCGCCCGCAGAACCGCCTGTCCGTGCCTCTAACCATCGCATCCCCCACCACTATTTCTCTCCTAATCCCCTTCTTTCCCTTCTGGGCCTCTGAGCCTGTCTCTGTGCAGGCGATCTGGTCCTCGTGGCTTACCCCTGGAGGGTCATCCCCCTCCACAGAATCCAAAACAATATACCTATTTTGGAGGGCAACCACAGGGGATCCCTCCACTGACTGCTCACTCCCTTCCCCTCTCCCATCTGTTGACCAGCCCTTGCTATTATGGGAGACTGCCACTGGGGTACTTTCTGGTACATCACCCTTATGACTTTTACCCTTCCTAACTGTGACCCACTTGTCTTCCTTCTGAGGCCCTGGTGTGACTACCTGCTTATAACTTCTATCTATTATGTTCTCATTTTCCCTGACTAACCTGAGGTCATCGGGCCACAGCTCCAGCTCCCTTACACGGTCCCTCAGGAGTTGCAGTTCCATGCATCTGGCACAGACATGGACCTCCGGGAGGCAAGTCATCTCCAGGAACTCCCACATCCCACACCGAACGCAGCAAACTGGCCTCTCACTCATACCTGCCATTTCCTTTATAGTTTTGGAAAAATAACAACAACCTTCCTTGCCTCCGACTGTTTCGCCGAAGCCCTGTGAGCCAAAGCCCTTATAGCTCTCACTCTGGAGTTTGCACATTCTCCCCATTTCTGTGTGGGTTTCCTTTGGGTGCTCCGGTTTCCTCCCACTGTCCAAAGATGTACAGGTTATGTGGATTGGCCATGATAAATGACCCCTTAGTGTCAAGGCGATTAGCAGGGTAAATATATGGGACTACGGGGATAGGGTCTGGGTGGGATTGATGTTGGTGCAGAGTTGATGGGTCGAATGGCCTCCTTCTGCACTGTAGGATTTTATGATTCTATGTCTGCTGCCACCAACAGTTGCCTCACCATCAAGATTTACATATAGACACAACCAACTTAGTCAAGTGGCTAGAAGCCTGGGACTTCTAAAGGACTGAGCTCCCGCTAAAGTCAGCACCTTCAGGAGAGGTAGGAAAAGATGTGGACAATAACTGAGAGGAGAGGGCCACCTGCAGTAAGATTGGAGCATGAGAAATGACTGCTGAAAAGGTGAATTATCCTTGATGAGAACAACATTTGCCTGCTGCCAATGTTAATATTCCTTTAAACTGTTCAAATTCGCTGCTTTAATTTCAATTCTATCGACAAGATTTTAATTCTATTTTACTCATGAATAAATATATTGGAGCAGTACAGTGGCACAGTGGTTAGCACTGCGGCCTCACAGCACCAGGGACCCGGGTTCAATTCCAGACTCAGGTCACTGTCTGTGTGGAGTTTGCACATTCTCCCCATGTCTGTGTGGGTTTCTCCGGGTGCTCTGGCTTCCTCCCACACTCCAAAGATGTGCAGGTTAGGTTGATAAGCCATGTTAAATTGCCCCTTAGTGTCCCAGGTTAGATGGATTAGCGGGTAAATACTGGGGTTATGGGGATAGGACCTACGTGGCCATCAAGCATCTATCTATTCTAATCCCATTTTCCAGCACTTAGTCCGTAGCCTTGTATGCTATGTCATTTCAAGTGCTCATCTAAATGCTTCTTAAATGTTGTGAGGGTTCCTGCCTCCACCAGTCTTTCAGGCAATGAGTTCCAGATTCCCACCATCCTCTGGGTGAAAAGGCTTCTTCTCAAAATTCCCCTGAAATCTCCTTAAATCTACGCCTCCTGGTTATTGACTCTTCTACTCAGGGAAAAAGTTTCCTCCTATCCACACTATCTATGCCCCAAATAATTTTGTACCCCTCAATCAGGTTCCCCTTCAGCCTTCTCTGCTCTAAGGGAAACAACCCCAGCCTAACCAGCCTCTCTTCATAGCTGAAAGACTCCGGCCCAGGCAACATCCTGCTGAATCATCATTGTTTTCTTGATGAGTGCTTGACATGATGGTGTTAATAATGTCGGAGAAAAATGATTCCTACTGTTTCTTCAAGGAACGCTCATTTTAAATAATGTACAGAAACTCTGATCTCCAGACAGACCCATATGCACAAGCTAGCACTGACAGAATTGATCTTACCAATCGTACTCATCATTTCAAATGATTTCTTTCACAGTGGCATGTTGGAGGCTATAAAATGTTAATGTTATAATTCTCTTACTGACAAAATTTATACTGTTAATAAAAAAATGCCTGAACTGATGATGCATCCGGATATATTCGGTTCACCATTCTGAATTATTAGTGGCTTATCTGCTATGATTCTCTCTACCCTCTCCATATCATGAAGTTGCATACACTGATTGTCACATCTGTCACTATACTCATCATATTTAAGTTTATTTATTAGCGTTACAAGTAGGCTTACATTAACACTGCAATGAAGTCACTGTGAAAAGCCCCTAGTCGCCACACTCCGGCGCCTGTTCGGGTACACTGAGGGAGAATTTAGCATGGTCAATGCACCTAACCAGCACGTCTTTCGCACTGTGAGAGGAAACTGGAGCACCCAGAGGAAACCCACGCAGACACGGAGAGAACATGCAAGCACCACACAGACAGTGACCAAAGCTGGGAATCGAACCCGGGTCCCTGTGAGGTAGCAGTGCCTGTCACTGCGCCACTCATTGGATGGACAAGGGAGATTCGCAGGAACTATCGTTGCAAACCTTCCAGGACTGTTTGCAAAAATCCAAAGAGTCAATGTCCAAGAATCAAGCAACGGGGGAAGCTTCACAAGACAGAATTGTTTTTTTTTCTTCGAACACTTCCATTTTACTAGTTATCAAAGAATTGGAGATGGGGGGGTCAAAGGTAGTTTCACCACCCATTATGGCTAATCCAATTGGGTAACAAAGATCCAATTGGCATTGGAAAGGCAGTTTGCATGGAGGATGGGCCTATGGTGGGAGTGTGAGGATCGGGTAGTTCATATGGTGGAACCTTTAGCACAGAATGACCATACACATGGGACACTTCTTCTTGTAGCCTTGATTATTTGAGCATCGCCAAACCACTGCTTATTCCCTGATTTTACTACGACACAGGCTGCACCAAGCCTACCTCAGCCCGAATTGGGAACAAACCCTGTGCTGTTGATGTTATTCAGACCCACATGCCAGCTAGCTAGCCAACTGAGCTATCAGCCATATCACATAGGAGATCATTAATGCCTAAAATCATGAGGGCTATTCTCCCAACCCGCTGCACTGCTCTAGCAGCACACAGACCGAGAGACATCAGCGAGACATCTGTTTAGCGGGCTCGGCGCGGAGCTGCTTTAATATTTAGATCTGTATTTTAATCTTGAATTTAACACCAATCCTCCCCTAATCCCACACATATACCCATTCTCCCTGTATATTTGGTTTGGAATGGGGTGGATTGGCTGGAGATCTCTGCAGTGTGTTCAATACACTTTCCTCAGTTTGTTAATGTTAGAGAAAGGGTCGGTGGGACCGTCTGCGTCAGGATTCCTCTGACTTTCTTTCCAGTATTTTGGCAATTGGAGCTGTTTGTCTAGCTGTCTGCGCTGTGATTGGTCACTGCAGAATTCTTCAACAATCCACCGCTTCCAATTACTCACCACAATTCCACAGAGGTGAACTAATGGTATCGGTCAGGACAATTGCTGGAGAATCTTTTGTCTGACCTGCTGAGATTTTCCAGCATTTTCTGTTTTTGTTTCAGATTCCAGCATCCACAGTATTTTGCTGTCATCACCATTTACATTGCCTTTGTCTTTCTGTCTATGCCATTCCTATTAATTACAGCCCCCACTCCCACCCACATAGTATAAATCTTGTCCACTTTTCCTTCTCTTCAGCTCTGACGAAGAGTCATCCAGACTCAAAACATTGGCTCTATTCTCTCTCCACAGATGCTCAGACCTGCAGAGATTTTCCAGCGTTTCCTGTTTTTGCCTTTATCTGTAAAAGCTTCGTCTGCTTGTCTCTATTGAAACCGCCTCCCAACACAGTCAGTGCATGGGATGGGTTTCGATCCGTATTTCTCCGACCGTCCCTCCCAAGGACAGGGCAAGTGGAAATCTGCCATTGATGCTCTTCAGCCCACCCCAGAGGCAGCAAACAACATTCCCACTTGATAACACAATCCAGTGGAGCAAACTCGATGGGCCGAATGGCCTAATTCTGCTCCTATATCTTCTGGTTACATAAAGGAATCATCATAATGAGACCTTAGGTAAAACTTGTACCTTATTTCTCAGTAAATAAGTAAGTATGACATTCAGAACAAAAGCACAAGTTAACCCCAGTGCCACACCACTTGAGAAATCAGCTTTGAATGAAAATAGACAACAGCACCAAACGCACCTGACTAGACCATCTTGTTCAGTAGCAAAAATACATGACAAGAAACTATTCCCTAAATTCAATCACCATCCCTTGTTCTCTTTTGTCCTGGCTTAATGCAATTTAAATCAGCGACCTAAACATCTGAATGAGATGCAATTCCTCAAGGTTTTCCATTAATAAGGCTTTTGTCCTACCATACAAGACTCTGTTTGTGCAGTTTTTTTTTCAATGAAATTGGATACTGACTGTGGATTACTAAGCCAGGTTGTGTGATGGGCTAAACCTCTGCTTAACTCAGAATAATTGCGAGGAATTTCTATTGCTAGCTTCTTGCAGTAACTAAAAACCTGGTCACTGTCTCAACACAACTTCTTTTTACTAATTGCTTGCCTTGACCTTTCAACGGGTAAGATCTCCAGGTCATACACTCTGCTGACTAACTAAGACATGTCTCCCAAAAAACACTAAGGGCGGGATTCTCCCAAAAAATGTCTAGGTATCATAATGGCGAGAATAATGGAGTGATTCACGTCGGTCTCTCAGGCGCGCCACACTGCAATCCTTTCATCTGGTTTACACGCATGGGTAAAATATATTGCGATCACGCTTGGAGCAGGCTCATCAAAAACATGGGACAGTCAAACAAATTTGTGACACCAGGTAGTCGGCTCATGCAGACGCTGTTTTGGCTTTGCAATTGAACTTAGTTGATACAAGGGAAACCTTATCAGACATAGACGCATCTAAAATTCACATGTGAAAGCTGAAGCAAAATCCTTAGTAGAAAAGTTTGAAAAGTACGATTCTGCTGTTTTACTGTTTTGTGGAACTATTTGCTTCAAACAATTAACGCTGTCAGCAAATCGCTGCAAAATGTTGATGCAACTTTACTGTGTGCTTCCCAATGTTACTCTCAGGTACCGGTTTTGTCATGGAAGTTCGGAATGACTATATCTCAGTGGAAGCAGAGGCACTAGCATTAACAAAAATGACAGGTCTCTCTGATGCTGAGAAGTCTGTGCGAAGTTTGCACATTCTCCTCGTGTCTGCGTGGGTTTCCTCAGGGTGCTCCGGTTTCCTCCCACAGTCCAAAGATGTGCGGGTTAGGTTGATTGGCCATGCTAAAATTGCCCCTTAGTGTCCTGAGATGCATAGTTTAGAGGGATTAGCGGGTAAATATGTAGAGATATGGGGTTAGGGCCTGGGTGGGATTGTGGTCGGTGCAGACTCGATGGGCCAAATGGCCTCTTTCTGCACTGTAGGGTTTCTATGATTTCTATGATTTCTATGAAGTGTACAAGACACAGGAAATTATTTTTCGATGAAACTAGAATCAATGAAATCACTTTAAAAGGGAAAAAGAAGTTCATCATTGGGACTGTCAATGTTATTTGTGACACAATAATGATGCAGTTGGGTTTCCTCATTTATTTACTTAATAATGTCACAAGTAAGCTTACATTAACACCGCAATGACATTACTGTGAAAATCCCCTAGTCGCCACTCTCTGGTGCCTGTTCAGGTACACTGAGGGAGGATTTAGCATGGCCAATGCACCTAACCAGCACATCTTTCGGACTGTGGAAGGAAACCAGAGCACCTGGAGGAAACCCACGCAGACACAGAGAGAATGTGCAGATTCCGCACAGACAGTGACCCAAGCTGGGAATTGAACCCAGGTCCCTGGCGCTGTGGGGCAGCAGTGCTAACCACTGTGCCACAGTGCTATGTAGAGTTAAGTACCTGTATCATAGTTCATTACAACATTAACAGAACATATTGTTGAGAAACATGCAGTGAGTACAGATTTATAATGTAGTGGTATCCGTAACCATGTGAGGGTGGCTCACTCCGCTGTGTAAGTTTAACCCCTGCTCCAAACGTTTGGACACTGGTGATGTTTAATCATCATTTTTCCCCTTGTGTTTCAAATGAAGAGCTGAATTAGCTGAATGGTGACTCGATTCCTCAGCTTCTCTCTGTTTCTTATACAAAAGTGTACCATGTAAAGCACAGTGCCTGGGGTTCCAAGCTCATGCTTTGATGCATGTTGACTTGGGAAGAGCATGCGAAGTGATGCATTTTGGATAAATGCGAAGTGATGCATTTTGGTGGGAATAATGTAAGGAGGAGCTACACGATAAATGGAAGAACCATAAAGGGTGTAGAGACGCAGAGGGACCTGGGTGTGCAAGTCCACAGATCTTTGAAGGTGACGTCACAGGTGGAGAAGGTGGTGAAGAAGGCATATGGCATGCTTGCCTTTATAGGACGGGGCATAGAGTATAAAAGTTGGGGTCTGATGTTGCAGATGTATAGAACGTTGGTTCGGCCGCATTTGGAATACTGCGTCCAGTTCTGGTCGCCACACTACCAGAAGGACGTGGAGGCTTTGGAGAGAGTACAGAGGAGGTTTACCAGGATGTTGCCTGGTATGGAGGGGCTTGGTTATGAGGAGAGATTGGGGAAACTGGGGTTGTTCTCCTTGGAAAGACGGAGGATGAGGGGAGACTTAATAGAGGTGTATAAAATTATGAAAGGCATAGATAGGGTGAACGGTGGGAAGCTTTTCCCCGGGTCGGTGGTGACGTTCACGAGGGGTCATAGGTTCAAGGTGAAGGGGGGGAGGTTTAACACAGATATCAGAAGGACATATTTCACACAGAGGGTCGTGGGGGCCTGGAATGTGTTGCCGGGCAAGGTGGTGGAGGCGGACACACTGGGAACGTTTAAGACTTATCTAGACAGCTATATGAACGGAGTGGGAATGGAGGGATACAAAAGAGTGGTCTAGTTTGGACCAGGGAGCGGCGCGAGCTAATTGTTCCTTGTTTCTCGTGGAAGTGGAAATGACTAGGGTTGGGAAGCATTTTCCGATCAGGGCCATTGTGATCTCCTGGACTCGTTTCGATCGCCTCAGGGGGTCGGAGAGGAATTTCCCAGATTTTTTTTTCCCCATATTGGCCCTGGGGTTTTTCACTCTGGGTTTTCGCCTCTCCCTGGAGATCACATGGTCTGGAATGGGGGGGTGGGGGTGAGTTAATAGGTTGTAATGAACAAAGCATCGTAGCTGTGGGGGACAGCTCGGTGGATAGGATATTGGTATGTAGATAGGCTGGAAAATTGGGCGGGGATCCTGGATTCAGGATTCAATCCTGGACCGGGGAGCGGCGCGGGCTTGGAGGGCCGAAGGGCCTGTTCCTGTGCTGTATTGTTCTTTGTTCTTTGTTCTTTGTTCAGTGCAGCTAACGATTCAATCTTAAACTGAACTGATATGAATTGAATTCATGTTTTCTGTGTGTGGGCACATTTGAAATGGAAGGAGTGATTACAATAAATAAGGTTGCTGTTATGTTTACAAGAGTACATATTTTATATTGAATCAGCTAATTAAACTAACTAGGCTACTCATAGACTAGCTATATCAGAAAGATCACTGGTTATTTTAATAGCTACTGATTCCTAAACGCCCAAACAAATGCATAAAATGTTTGCACATAATTAGATTTCAAGAATCTAGAAGCCTAGAATTCGATTGTGCAAAGCACTACCTTTCCATTCTTGGATCAAGCACATAATGCCAGTGCAGTCAGTCAATCTAATCATTTTATTGTCAACTGTTATTTTTTTGGTGAGATTTAATTATTAAATAAATAATGACATGGATTGTGAGACACAGACTAGCAAATTCCAGTTTTGTGTGGGATTTGCAGAAATCATAGAATCCCTACAGTGCAGAAGAGGCCATTTGACCCATCGAGTCTGCACCAACTCTCTAACAGAATATCTTACCCAGGCCGTATTCTCCACCCTATCCCTGTAAACCCACGCATAGCCCATGGCCAATCCACCTAACCTACACATCTTTGGACTGTGGGAGGTAACCGCAGCATCCAGAGGAAACCCATGCAGACACGGGGAGAATGTGCAAACTCCACACACTGACCCGAGGCTGGAATTGAACCCGGGTCCCTGGTGCCGTGAGGCAGCAGTGCTAACCACTCTGCCACCGTGCCATTGAATAATCCTGCCAGATTATTTATTGGCAAATAATTTCTATGAAAGGAAGGAAAGAAAGTAAAAAGTGAGGCTCAGGGATAAATAGCTTAAGGATGTCACCGATACTAGAATACTTTATGATGTGATAGTTACTAGCATTTCATTTGCGAATGATTCCTGATCCAACCAGAATGATAACTGTTGAAAGTATTTAATCAGTGTGGGATTGACTGAAACACCAAGCTAATCTCAATGCGTCCCATACCTCAATTGGCAAAGACATTGCACAATATTGCACTAAATTAGTCCACCAATGCCCCAGAGCTTAGTGGTGGGCAAACCAACCTCAACTGGGGCAGTAGGAGAGGTTCTTCAACTCACAGCACCAGGAACACAGGTTCAATTCCGGCCTTGGGTCACTGTCTGTGTGGAGTTTGCACATTCTCCTCGTGTCCGTGTGGGTTTCCTCTGGGTGCTCCGGTTTCCTCCCACAGTCCAAAGATATGCAGGTTAGGTTCATTGGCCATGCTAAATTGGCCCTTAGTGTCCCAAGATGTGTGGGTTAGGGGGATTAATAGGGTAAATACATGAGGTTACGGGGATAGGGCCTGGGTAAGATGCTCCATTGGAGGGTTGATGCCGACCGGATGGGCTGAATGCCCTCCTTATGCAATGTAGGTATTCTACGTAGGGATTCTATGACCTCAATGACCACAGAGCTTTAGAAAGGGGTGGGAAATCTGCACCTCAAGTCTTACTTATTTAGCTTTAAAAATGACACCCATTGATGCCTTTCGCTCTTTGGGTAAGAATGAATCTCCCTCTTACTTTCAAGTCAAAAATTGTAGGTTCAAGTCCATTTAGAATTTGAGTGCACGATCTAGATTGATAATTCAGTATAGTACTGCACTGACAAAAAGGCTGCTAAACCCATGGTCTTTTCCCATCTTCATACTCAAGTAATAGCTCAAATGAATCACGTTATTTGAACTGCAAGTAGCTTTGCAGATCGAATACTCCATCCCTTAGTCTACACCATTAAAACAGATTCATTGGTTATTATTTAATTTGTGGGGATTAACTAAAACTTACATCTGTAGTGTCTAATTTCTCCCGGCAAACATTAAATATTCATCCTTAAGTGCATGTCAAACAGAACATACTCTCCCACTCCGGACATCTGGACATTGCTCTGAATAAAATTAGCTCCCTAGAATTTAGCAATAAATTCAATGACTTCTCCCAGAATTGCTTATGAAAACACTTACAACAAAAAATAAACACTTGCACCCTAAGGAAAGTGGTGCGATATGCGAACATACCGATCTGCCTGATTAAAACTCATTCAATTGTCTACGGTAGTATTTTGGATTAACAGTTTGGAGCAACATCGCTTCTCGGCCTTTTGGCTAAGATCAAGTGTAGTATGGATTGGATGCTGCACTTGGTTGAGGTCATTAGGTTACATTGAAGCTTCTTATGTTTCATATGAAGCAATTTTTAAAAGCGGCATCTCGGCCTTTTGGCTAAGATGCAAATGAGCTCAAGCCTTGGAGGAGGAAACCTCCCCCTCCTCCAATCAGCTTGGCTCATGTAGATCAGGCCCAGGACAGGGCAATTTGGTCGCTTGCCCTGTCTTGTCAGCCTGGATCGGAAATGTCTCAACTTGTTGAGACTCTGAATTGGATTTGATTTGATTGAATTGGAAAAGTACAAAAAAAATCAGTTTGGAGCAACATGTTTGGTTCTGACCACCCACCCTAGTAAAGCTATTGTACTTAGAACACTCCTTCAATTTGCTGAAATGATTTTCCCAAGCTATTCCCCTGCATCCCAAGACAAAACATATCCATCAGTCTTAAAACATTGCATATATACAGCATGTGCTGTTTTAATTGACAGACTTTGGCACGAGACCATAATTGCTGCAAAATCTGTATTCCACTTGGATCAAATTTGGTGAAACTGCACAACACATCGGAACTCACTCGGTGGGAAATGCACAGACTTAAAGCGAAGCAAGCGTTGGAAACTTAAAATGAACAACTTTACATGAAAGCAACTAATCAAGAATAAGCTGCAGGCAAAAGGCTTTTGAAACAATCAAATCACTCAAAATGTTAGTTTGAGCGGTCATCCTGAAATTTCTCCCAGATAAAACATCAGTAAAAGTTTCACTTCTTAAAATAAGAAATGTAGAAAGAAAGCAATCAAAAAATAAAGTTTCCTGAATTTTTTAAATTTTTAATAAGAGATTTATTTTATAGTGTAAAGTTGTCAAAAAGCATTTTCTCAGTAAAACCCCATTCCTTGGTGAGAGATTTTGTCCATCCTTTACAAGCCCACTGTAACATGTGCAGCTGCTTTTTAGGCCCCCGGTGGTTGTTTTTAAGATATCTCGGCCGGGAATCTCCCGTCCCGCCTGCCATGGGAATTGTAGCGGGCGGGGGACGGACCATGCAAAGGTCCATTGACCTCAGGCGGGATTCTCCAGTTTTGAGGAGAGCATGGCCGGACAATCATGCCCCTCTCCGGTGCTTTTTCCTCGCTGGCATAACTGCTATGATAGTAACAGCATCTGCTTTCAGTGTTCCCATTGTAACTGCTGTACTTAATCCTCACCAATATCTGAAAACACATACCAACAGACTCGAGAACAGCTTCTTTTCTGCTGTCATTCCTGTCTACTTCTCCAGGGAATGGTCCTATCATATAGAAACATAGAATCCCTACAGTGCAGAAAGAGGCCATTCGGCCCATCAAGCTTGCAACAATCCCGCCCAGGCCCAATCCCCATAACTCCATCTATTTATGCTGCTAATCTCCCTGACACTAAGGGAGATTTAGCATGGCCAATCCACCTAACCCGCACATATTTGGATTGTGGGAGGAAACTGGAGCACCCGGAGGAATCCCACGCAGACAAGGGGAGGACATGCAAACTCCACAAAGACAGTTACCCGAGGTCAGAATTGAACCCGGGTCCCTGGTGCTGTGAGGCAGCAGTGCTAACCACTGTGCCATCGTGCCGCCCTTTAAGCTGATCTTTCTCTATACCCTATCTGTAACTGCTACATTATATTCTGTACCTTATCCTTTTCCTTCTCCCCTATGTACTTTATGAACAGTATGTTTTGCCTGTATAGCACGCAAGAAACAATACTTTGCATTGTATTCCAATACATGTGACAATAATGAATCAAGTCAAATCCAATCAAAAACTTCCCCAAACTTCCCACCGGTCAGTTTTGTGAACTTTTGTGTTCTCCTCCACGGTGTCTCCAAACTCTCGGATTCCCAATGATGTCTGATCCCAAGATGTCCTGCAACACTGCAAGCTTTTATGTCCCACCCAGAATGTTGCCGAATCCTGAGTTCTGTTATCCCTGTATACTGGCGGAGTTGCCACGTTCGGAGGCTATACCTCCTCTACTTACAGACCTCAGTCTCTAGTCTCCCGCCCAATCCTATCAGTGATTCCAGAATACGGGAACAGACTAGCTACAATACCTGGTTCTGTGTCCATGGAGAAAGATTACAGTGGCACCAAGAGGGTGAAATGATTCCTGTTGATATCTTTTTAATTCGGCATGCTTTTCTTTCAGCTAAATTTGGGTGTAAGGAATTCCACCCCACTTACTCCATCGAAGCATTAGAATCAAACAATTCCAAATTCATTCATGGGATGTGGGCGTCACTGGCTGGGCCAACATTTATTGCCCATCCCTGAGGGCATTTAAGAGTCAACCACATTGCTCTGAATCTGGAGTCACATGTAGGCCAGACCAGGTAAGGATGGCAGATTTCCTTCCCTAAAGGACATTAGTGAACCAGATAGGTTTTTACAACAATCAACAATGGTTTTATGATCACTATTAGACTTTTAATTCCATATTTTTAATAAGTTGAATTCAAATTCACCATCTGCCATGCTGGGGTTTGAACCCAGGTCCCCAGAGCATTAATCTGGGTCGCTGACTAGTCCAGCTAGTACCACTACACCATCGCCTCCCCTGATCTACAGCTCTGCTGGCCTGCCCAATGTGACTCTTCATTTCTACTCTGCACTCCAGCATGCAGGATCTGAATCAGCACCAATTAGAATGTACTTTAGCAACTCTCATTTGTAGCATCATTTCCATTTGTAACTGTTCAAATTCACCAGTTAGGTAGAACTTTAAACCAGGGTCAAGGCATAAACAGATCTCTCATTCCAGTGATTAAGGCAAATAACATGTTTGTCCTTTGCGCTTTTTGCAAATTAATAGAATTTTATTTACAAAGAACAAAACAAAGAACAAAGAAATGTACAGCGCAGGAACAGGCCCTTCGGCCCTCCAAGCCCGTGCCCATCCTGATGCCCTAACTAAACTAAAGAAAAAAACCTTCTGCTCTTACTCGGTCCATATCCCTTTATTCCCTCCCTGTTCATGTACCCATCCAGATGCCTCGTAAATGTTGCTAATGTGCCTCATTCCACCATCTGCTCTGGTAGTGTGTTCCAGGCATCCCCCCAATCTCTGCATGAAAAACCTCCCCCGCACGTCTCCCTTAAACTTTCCCCCTCTCTCCTTGAAACTGTGCCCTTTTGTAATTGACGCTCCCACCCTGGGAAAAAGCCTCTGACTATCCACCTTGCCTATGCCTCTCATAACTTTGTAGAGCGCTAACAGATCTCCCCTCAGCCTCCGTCTTTGCAGTGAAAACAATCCCAGTTTATTCCACCTCTCCTCACAGCCAACGTCCTCGAGACTGGGCAACATCCTGGTGAACTTACTTTGCACTCTCTGCAAAGCTTCCACGTCCTTCTGGTAGTGTGGCAACCAGAAATGCGGCCTAAGGTTTTACATAGTATAACGTGATTTTCCAACTCTTGTACCCAGTGCCCCGGCAGATGAAGGCAAGCATGCTATATGCTTTCTTAATCACCTTGGCCACCTGTGTAGCCATTTTAAACTAATAGAAACTAGTTGAAAAGACACTTAACCATTAAATTGATTGTAAATGTCGTTATTGCAAACCTGGTTGAAGCAATTGAGGCACAATAAAAAACTCTTTTTAACTCCGATAACCAACACAGCTCATCCTGAAATTCAGACGTTCCATTACATACGTGTGCTCACTCAGATCTTGTGAATGCTGTTTCTGCAGCTGTGGGATCCATTGTTAACGCTGGTAAGAGCAGTAAATCCACCAGAAAATCCAAGTAAAGAAGGGTAGCAACAGCACAATAGGCTCATAGTAGCGGTCATTGTTGGGTAACTGTTGACGGAGCTGTGCTAATGATGAAAGGAGTGCATTAAGGACTTTGAAGTCGAGCCTTTCACTAGGTCACTTGTGTATCACAATGTTGACGTACTCAAATTTCCTATTCTAAACTCTTCCTGTAAAGCCAGAGGAAGAAAAAAGACTTTCAGCCTGCTGAACAAGGCACCTATAATAGCGCAGATATAATCATCAGATCTCAAAGTTACAAGGATAATGGCTGAATACTAATACTTCAGTGCAGTCACACACTCCCTCCTGTGGCAGCATTTCTCCAAAAGTTGCTCAGCAAGAAAATATGCCAATAGAAAAGTGAGGAAAGTCACCCACGAGGAACTCACAAGCACACATTAAACGTATCTGTTTAGGGTGGGCTTAGTGAATTTCCATCTTTTGGTTAAAACAGGTAATTTGATGCAATTGATTCCAATTGTTTGTTTTCTGTATGTATTCTAATTGTTGTGATACCTCAAATTGTTCTAGATAGGGGGTGAATATTCCTGTTCCATTCGCCATGGGAATCGTAGCAGGCAAGGGGTGGACCCTGGAAAGGTCCGTTGATCTCAGGCAGGATTCTCCAGTTTCGGAGCGAGCATGGCCGGAAAATCCACCCAGAGTCAACGCTTGAGACTTGAGAATAAATGGTTGTTTTGGCCAAGACAGAACTCACACCATTTGTAACTCATTCAGTCCAAGTAGAAACCAACATGTCAGGAGAGAAATGTATTGAAGTGTTAAGATATTAGAAGTCCAGCCCTTTTCCCAGGCATTCAGCCTGGAGGTAAATATCCTGTGGGTTAGTGAAGTTGTGATGATACTGTGCCTTTGTCATGTTTCCGCGCAGATTTTTTTAACAGTCTGTTTTCATTGTACTGCTGGATCTGTATCCAGCAACTCTGTATTGTTACTGCAGCAGCGTAACTACTCCTAATGACTGGAATGTTTGTTTTAATTTGTATAAATGCTGTTCTATTGTTTTTGGTGCCTTTCCCTGGGGTTTTGCAGAGTGACCTTATACACTTCAGAAATTCAACAAACTAATTTCCTATACATGAAACCTAAATGAACAGGATGCAGTTTGTTAGTGAAATGTATCTAATTCCTACTGTTGTGGGAAATGTACCACTGAGTCAGGCTTGAAGGTTTCAAGAATACAGTTTTATTTTAACGAAGTTTCGTGGAGAAAAGGCACTAACAAGCAGCAAACCTTCTCTCAATGAGACAATAGGAGCGGTCCATCTTTATACCCTTTACACAATAGATGGACCGGACATCTAGCCATTATCACATCATTGTAATCAAGTAGGTGATCGATCGTTAACACATCGTTATAGACAAATACAGACAGATACAGACATGTTAACATTGCATTGTTTCATAGGATGGGTACATTTTCCCTATCAATTACTTTAGTTTCGGCCTATTCATACAGTAATTTACAGTAATTGGTTTTCCTGCATTTATGTATTCCCGATCCCACCTGTAACTAATCTCTTTACCCAACCCTATTGTCCTTATCCTAAAGAGTGCCTCAAGCCCTGGCTGGCTTCCTGCAGGAACTGATTCCTGCATGTTTAACTTTAAATAGCTGTCTGTCCTTTATGTTTTAATCTCAAGTGGCTGTCTGTACTAAAAGTCAGTGCGTGTTTAATGTCTCTTTCCCAGGTGACTGTTTATGTGCCAGGCAGTCATTTTTTAAAGTGTACTCATCTGTATATTCTTCCCCACTTCAGTCCCCACTTCTGGTCGGATTATGACTTTAATAATCCCTAGACCAACAATTTTATATGTATAATTCTTTGTTCTTCTTCTTTCCTTCTTCGTTTCTTCAGACGTCTTCGGGGATCTTCATCAGGGGTTCTTCTTCAATGGATACACTGGCTCCTGGCACAATTCTTGTCACCATCACCTTGCAACAGACTTTAGGCATCCAACAATTAGACAACAGACAATTACAATGGAAATGAGTATGACCAATCCCCCCCCCCCCCCCCCCCCCCTAGCCATTCCAGCCAGTTACTTCCTTTTTTGGGTCCCTGTCTAAAGCTATCAAGTTGTTCTCTGATGCTATTGATGACCTGTGTAATGCTATAGGACTCGTCTGTGACATGGGTTATGCATTTATTGCCTATAATTGTACACACTCCCCCTTGTTGTGCTAACTGATAGTCCACTGCGTATCGTGTCTGCTGTGCATATAATCTCAGTTCAGCCATTTCTTGGTTAACAGCCTCCAGTGCTTTTAAAGTGCTGTTTCCCAGGACTGTTAGTCCACAAACAATATGATTCCTATTCTTTGCACTAATCACTCCTGCCCCCCCCCCCCAAAAAGAGATATGGCTCCAAGGAACCCATATCCCAGTGAGGATCCCATTGTGCCCGGGGCTTCCCAATCAGCGCAGAATTCTTTGCTGATAGCCAGAGTTACTATTCTCCTCCGAATATGCCTCTTCTGAGGGCATGGAACAGTCAGTGGTCCAATTGTTCCTACTGAAAAACGGTTTGGGAGGTT
Organism: Mustelus asterias; assembly: GCF_964213995.1. NCBI lineage: Eukaryota > Metazoa > Chordata > Chondrichthyes > Carcharhiniformes > Triakidae > Mustelus > Mustelus asterias. Next base: position 87,361,429 of record NC_135814.1, read on the forward strand.
TGGTGTTTCTGTCATGTAAGTACCATTGAAGAGGAACACATATCCCTTCTTAGCCCGGTAACATTTAGTGTCTCTATTATGAGTTTGTTCATATTGCCAATTGTTCGGTTTACTTGACTCCCCGTTTGATCCCACCACCTGGTAAGTATCAAATGGGTATGCCCATTTGGCTGAGCTTACATGAGTTCCATTGCATTGTCCACAAATGAGCTGTCTTCCCGCGGTTATATTTAGACATTTCTGTTCATCACAAGTGCAAGTAAACTGTCCCTTATTAACCCGACAATGTTGACGGACACACTGCGTCTGTACAATGTTGACGGACACACTGCGTCTGTGCGCAGGAATCATTCTTAGGGACCAAGGCATAGGCACATCCCCATCCCTGCCCCGTAAAACAAAGCGGATAGCTTGCAGTATCTGAACAAGCTTTTCCTCCCACCTGTTGGAACCCCCTACACACAGGATCTGTGGGGTTTACAAGTCCCACACATCTCCCCTGTATACCTATTTTATATTTGCCAATTTGTCCCTTACAGGGTGTATCTACAGTATATAAGTCATGAGGGGTCCACCCAGGGGTGGCTACAAGTAGGGCTTCTACCGATTGTGCTAACGGGTAACATACAGTTCGATTCCCGTGTAAGTGTATGTGAACTTTGTAAAACAAGTTATCCTCCAATCCAGTTAAATTTACAGTCGCGACAACGCAAAGTAGTAGAGTTACATACGCGATTACATACATATTCACAACGATCAAATATCAAACCTAACACTATAATTCATATAATCTTTACAAGTTATATTACCTATCAACCCGCGCGCGCCAGTCGTTCTTGCTTGCAGTCTTTGCCTGTGTTGAGGAAAGCATTTTCGTTAGTTCATCAATTTAATTACTTATTTGTTCCCTTGTGTAATTTTAGCTGTGTCCAGTGTTCCCAGCCACCTTTCCCTCTTATGTCTATACAGGCACAGGTGTCTCCACTAATTATAACTTCATATGGCCCATTCCATTTTGGTGCAAACCCTGGTTTGTCAGGTAATGTCTTTACTAGGACGCGACTTCCCGCTGTTGGGACGTCAGGGAGCATCTCAAGCTCTCTCTCTGCGTCTTTTATTTCCTGATTGTCTTTTACCAATTTGCGCATCCCTTTTAGTTGAGTGCTCAGTTCCAAAACATATCTCCTGATTTTATCTTTTAGTGGACCTACATCGGTCCCACCTGTTATGATGCTTTCGGGTAATTGCATCGCCCGTCCTGTCATTAGCTCATAAGGGGTTAATCCGGTTGTCCGGTTTGTGGTAGCTCTTAATCTCTTTGAGTATAGTGGGCAATACCTCTGTCCACATTTTTCCCGATGTTTGTATGGCTTTAGCCAGTGCATTTTTCAGTGTTCTATTCATACGTTCCACCATTCCAGAACTCTGTGGGTGGTAAGGGATGTGAAATTTTTGTTTTATCCCCATTAATTGGCATACTGTTTTTGCCACCTTTCCGGTGAAGTGCGTCCCAGGGTCCGAATCGATTTGTAGGGGTACACCCCGTCTAGGGATTACCTCTTCTGCCAATATCCTAGCCACCGTGGTAGCAGTACAATTTGTAGTAGAGAACGCTTCTACCCACCTGGTGAACTGGTCTATAATAACCAGACAATAAGTTTTGCCATGGGATTGTGGTAGTGGTCCTGTGAAATCTATTTGCAGATGTTCCCAGGGTCCCTTTGGTCTCGGCTGGTGTCCCATTTTAATTTTTATGGATCTACCAGGGTTGTGTTGCGCGCACGTCACGCATCGGTGACAGTGTCGGGCTATATCTCTTCCCATTCCTTTCCACCACCATTCCTTTCCTATACTAGTTATCATGGCCTCTCTACCCACATGTGAGAGCCCATGGTGTAGTTCCAATAGGGTGTTTTATATGCACTCTGGTGCTATTACCTTATCTTCCCATCTCCAAATGTTATCAGTCCCTTTGACTGCTCCCTGTGCTTTCCATTTCTCCTTTTCCTCCTTTGGGGTATCCTCATGTAAGTCCCGAATATCTATTTTGTCTCCTGTCTGTTCTGTTGCTGCTATTGGCAGCTCGCCAATTGTCTCCTGTCCTAAGGCTAACTGTGCCGCCCTGTCTGCGGCTTGGTTCCCTTTGAAATTTAACCAGTCCGGGTTAGCTCTTCCTGGTGTGCTTTAATTTTGATTACTGCGGTTTCTCTAGGTTTCTCGCTTGCTCTCAATAATGCCTCAATTCTTTGCTGGTGCTTAATAGGGGTCCCTCCTGTGGTTATGGACCCTCTTCTTCCCCATGCTGTCATGTAGTCATGTATGACTCCGAATGCATAGCGACTGTCTGTATAGATGTTCACTGTTTTACCTTCAGATAACTCTAATGCCTGTGTGAGTGCCACTCGTTCTGCCACTTGCGCGGATAGACCTCAGTCAATCCTCCCTGACCTTACTGTCTCTAATTTGTCATTCACTACTGCCCACCCTGTTCGTGGTGATCCTTCCACATATTCGCGTGACCCATCCACAAAAAGGGTCTCCTCAGCTGTTATTAAGGGTATATCCTTTATCTTACCCTCTTCTTCATCCCTATCTATATCTTCACAATTGTGTGGCTCTCCTTCGTCTAAAATCCCTTCTGCTGGCTTATTCCCTGTATCCCTTATTATTATCACGGACTTGCTTGGAGGTAGGAGGACAGCTTCCCACTTAGCCCTTCTCATGTTTGAGACTGACCTTAATTTTCCCGTGTTCAACATTTCCACCAAGGTGTGTTTGGTGTGAAGGATTATATTCCCTGCCATGATTACTGGCTCGCTCACCTTTACAGCCCAGGCAGCGCAATCCAAGGCGGCTATGCACCTTGGCAGTCTGGTGACTACTGGCCCTTCTGCTGTGGAATAATATCCTATGGGTGTCTTTGTCACCATGGTCCTGTGTTACCACGGCGGAATAGAACCCTCCCTCATTACTACAATGGATATGGAAGTCCTTATTAGAATCGAGTAATCCTAGTCCAGGGGCTGATATTAGTTCTGTTTTTAGTTTGGTGTAAGCCTCTTCCTGCTCGGGTTCCCATTCTACGGGATCTAAAGCTGGTTTTCCCCCTTTGACTAGTCTTTGTATGGGTTCCGCTAATTTTGCGAACCCTGGGATGAAACTCCGGCTATAGTTGAATAGTCCTCGCACCTTTCTGACCCCTCTTACGGTGACAGGTCACGGCATTTGTTGTATTGCCTTCTTTCGGTCTGTTGGCATTTCTTTAAGTCCTTGGGATATAAGGTGTCCTGGGTATAGGACCTGTGTTTTCCCGATTTGTGCCTTTTTGGGGCTCACCTTTAACCCTGCGGCTTTTAATTCATTCAGTACTAAATATAAGGCTTCTTGATGTCCTGACTTGGAATCTGAAGCTATCAGGATATCGTATACATATTGTAGGACTGTACTACCCTCTGGCAGTTCTACTCTGTTCAGGATGTCACTCATTGCTCGATGGAATAGTGCGGGGCTGTTGTGGAATCCCTGTGGTAAACGAGTCCAAGTGTACTGCTTGTCTCCCACTGTAAAGGCAAATTTGTCTTGGGATTCAGGATCCAATGGTAAGGACCAGAATCCGTTGGCTATGTCCAATACTGTGAATATTTTATACTCCTGTGACAGTCCATTCAGGATTGTCGAAGGGCTTGCTACAATGGGGTGCAATTTGGATGTGACTTTATTGAGTCCGGTGTCATCTATCGTGAGCCTATAGCTTCCGTCAGCCTTGCTCACTGGCCAGGTAAATCATTGTATTTGTAGTGGGTAAGGTTAGGTCGGTGACAGGTATGGACGCTCCTGTGTCCACTAGCATCTCACATTGTCTGCCCCCTACTGGTGCTGACACGTAAATCCTTCCCCCCTTCTTACCCTTGTGAATGGGGGCTGCAGACCGTCAATCTTGCTGACCCCGGAGGTCCTGTGGTTCCTCCGGTTCTGCTGTGGTCATGGATCGGGTCGGGGGTTTCCCATGCTTATTCCAACACACTGCTTCTGTGTGTCCATATTTATTACAGTGACTGCAATGTTACCCACTGTTCCCAAATCTGTTCTCTTTCCATGGAGCCCCGCAATCCCTCGCAAAGTGTCCTTGCTGGCCACAATTGTGGCAAGTCAGTTTAGACTTTGCTCCATTCCCATTACTGTAGGCTGCTACTCTTGCTAGCCTTGTTCTTGCCTGGGATTTCTCTTCTCCCGGTACTCCGCTAGCCCACTCTACCAACTCATCGTAATCTTGGGACATCATCACTCCCATTTTTAGGATGACCTGGTGAGCGCTGGAGAGTCCATCCTTAAAAGCCTGGATGAATGCTCGATCCCCTTGACCTGGGTTCCCTTGTCCTGAGCACTCTTGATATACCTGGAACAACCATTCCCCGTATTCAGAAGCTCCTTTCCCTTTTAACTGTTTTGTTGTGGTAATTCTGTTCCAGTTTGTGGGAACATTCCCTAATACCCTCTGAATCTCTGCTTTAAACTGGGGGAAGGGTGCCTGTTGGGCATCTATCTCTGATGTTAAGGCAACTGCATGTGTCCACCGTCCCCCATTATAATCCTGTGCTGGAGGAGCGGCGGGTCCACCTGCTACCTGCCTCCACTTATCCGCTGGACAGGCTGCCCTGACCAGCTAGTGTATGTCTCTCAGGTGTAATTGGTGTCCTACCCAGATTGTGTCTAATTCTTTACAGATTTTAGTGTTTGCGCTTCTGGGTTGTAATTCATCCAGGGAAGCCATTATCTGCTGTCTTTCACCTGGGGTGAAGGGTTGATAAGTTGCCTTTGGTCGCGCATTTGTTCCCCCTCGGGTTACTGGCACTAAGTTGTGTTCTAGCGCTTCCCACTCCTCTAAAGGAGCAGTTGGTCCCCGCTGTGTGGACTCATAAGGAGGTAGAAGAACAGTTTCCCCTCTACATTGCTTTTCTTATAAAACCTGGTTTTGCTTCTCCAGTTCCCTCACTCGGGATTCTAATTCCCTAATCCTTTCTTTATCTTCACTCTACTTCTTAGTAGAGGTGACTACTTGCTCAATTAGACCAGCTAACTGATGTATTAACAATACTTCTATCTTCTTTGTCTTGTTTCTCTTTTCCTTATCTATCCACTTTCTCTGCTGCTCTAAGGTCTGAGAAGTATCCCAGCCTTCCTTTTGCATTCTCTCTATTAACTCTTTCCTGTCTGTCATGTAAACTTCAATGAGGGATCCTGCAGGTCCCCTTTTAACTTCATTATCTGCCATTTCGCAGACTTCACTAACCCCGGCCACGATTACTCCCTAGTAAAGTGTGCTCTCCACCGTAGGGACTTCACTACCCCCGGCCACTATTACTACTCTAGCACCGTGTTTCACTACCGTTACAGCGTTTCAATTTATACTCACGGCTTCCACTATTACCACCTCGGCAACGTGCTTCTCCACCGGAGTCCGGTTTAGGTCAGAGTTGATCAAGCTCCTTTTCCGGCCCGCTTTTCACAACATTGACAGTACAGTTCCCAACTTTTCAAACTTTCATGCAAACAGATGGCAACTCTGCGTTTGTTCGCCACAACAGAGTTTGATGTTAACCGACCTCTGCCACTTGTGCTTCACAATCCTAAGTGCCCTTGATGTCTCTTTACCCACTTCAATCTCCTGGCCTTCGTGTGGGAGGTTCCTCCTCTTAACAGCCGGTCTAAGGCAGGGTTTTGAGACAGGCACTACCTTGTCCTCTTGTCGGTCAGCACAAGCAACAGTTACTTCTCACTATCAGCAGTTAGTACTTATCACTATACCATCTACAACAATACTTATCACTACAAATACCCCTTAAGTTTAACCCCTTAAAAACCCCTTGCAAACTGTATTCTTGATCATGTCAGACTCTCACAGATTCAGTGATCTCTACCCCGGCTCCAATCATGGCCAATTGATCTCACCAGTAATAGGATCCTGCTGACTACTCCAATTGTTGTGGGAAATGTACCACTGAGTCAGGCTTGAAGGTTTCAAGAATACAGTTTTATTTTAACGAAGCTTCGTGGAGAAAAGGCACTAACAAGCAGCAAACCTTCTCTCAATGAGACAATAGGAGCGGTCCATCTTTATACCCTTTACACAATAGATGGACCGGACATCTAGCCATTATCACATTGCTGTAATCAAGTAGGTGATCGATCGTTAACACAGTTATAGACAAATACAGACAGATACAGACATAAGCATGTTAACATCGCATTGTTTCATAGGATGGGTACATTTTCCCTATCAATGACTTTAGTTTCGGCCTATTCATACAGTAATTTACAGTAATTGGTTTTCCTGCATTTATGTATTCCCGATCCCACCTGTAGCTAATCTCTTTACCCAACCCTATTGTCCTTATCCTAAAGAGTGCCTCAAACCCTGGCTGGCTTCATGCAGGATCTGATTCCTGCATGTTTAACTTTAAATAGCTGTCTGTCCTTTATGTTTTAATCTCAAGTGGCTGTCTGTACTAAAAGTCAGTGCCCGTTTAATGTCTCTTTCCCAGGTGACTGTTTATGTTCCAGGCAGTCATTTTTTAAAGTGTACTCATCTATATATCTTTCCCCACTTCACTACCATTTATTTCACATTCCTGGCAGCATTTTTGGTTAAAACTAGGTTAGCAATCCGTATTAGTATTAATTGACAACAACTTTAGAAAGTGAAACTCCTCCAGACAATGCACTGTTCCAGATTTAAACCAGATTACTGACTTGTAGAGATGGATTGAGATTGGGTTGACAGTATCAGGTACCTGGGCAAGACTAGGTTCACAGCGAGAAACCCAGCTCAGTTGCTTTTTGGGAGCTGTGGAAAGAAGAAGTAGCTCTGAGTCTCTGAAGTCTGGGATCTGCCAGAGATTAGGTTTATTTCTCTTGCATTCTGCTGTTTGAGCATATATCCTTCTCTGGAAACTGCTGTCTGGATCTCTGTCCAGAGGTGTAAAAAGGTTGGAAATCTAGCATCCACGTGAGCATTTCTGTTTTTAGTGCTAAATGGTTCTGAAGAAGGGATTGAAGTCTTTGGGATGCTGTTTACATTGGAATTACAGAGATTGTTGTTAAGAATTACAATTAATCATGTTTCAGTATTTCCAAATGGAAATACTTATGCTAATTATTTTTGTTATATTTTACCTGTGCTGTTAAAAAAGTTTGTTTTAATAAATGCTTCATTTTGGGTCAATTGAATCATACCTGGAGCGAAACACCTTAAAGCTCACCCTCATGCCACAATCAAAAAAAGTTGGGGTCTAGGTTAACTCCATAACATACCTTGAAGTTTCTGGTCAATAACAAAGGGAAGAACGCAGAAAGTGAACTTGTGCAGATGCATTTAACCCTTTACATTAGACAAGGTTTTAGCTACCATACCTTCGCTCCCTTCATCTAAATCAATGACGCAAATTGTAAAATGTTGAGGCCCCAGCACAGACCCCTGTGGGACTCCACTTGACACATCCTGCCAATCAGAGAAAGACCCAGTTATGCATACTCTGTTTTCTGCAGCCAATCTTCATCCAGGCTGTTCATCTTCATCCAATCTTATCTTCATCATGTTACCCCCTACACCACAATTTTTTGCAATAATCTTTGATGTGGCACCTTATCAAATGCTTTCTGGAAATCCAAGTACAGTACGTCTACAGGCTGTTATCTACAGCATGTTACTCCTTCAAAGGACTCGGATAAATTGGTTATACACGATTTCCCTTTCATAAAACTATGTTGACTCTTCCTAATTACCTTAAACCTGTCTCGGCCCCCAGCTATAACCTCTTTAATGATCAATTCTAATGTCATTCCTGTGACAGATGCCAAGTTAACTGGCCTAAAACTTACTGTTCTCTGCCTCCCTTCCTTCTTAAATGGAGGCGTTATATTTGCTACTTTCCAATCTGATGGAACCTTTCCAAAATCTAATGAACTTTGGAAAATTAACACCAAATTCACCTCTCTCATTAACCACCTATTTTAAGACCCTAGGATGAAGTCCATCAGGACCCGGAGGCTCGTCAGCTGTAGCTCCATCAGTTTGCTCAGTTCAGCTTCCCTACTGATTGTAATTTCACCAAGTTCCTCACTCTCTTCCAGCTCCCAATTTACAGCTATTAGTGGGATGTTCCTTGAATCCTCTATAGTGAATATAAAAGCAAAATATCTGTTCATCTGCCATTTCCTTATCAACCATTAACTTCCCATTCTCACTCGCTAGAGGACCAACACTCACTTTACTTACTCTTTTCCTGTTTTAATACCTGTAGAAACGTTTTCACATTCATAGCTAACTTCCTCTCATACTCTAATTTCATTCCCCTTACTAACCTTTTAGTCATTCTCTGCTGTTCTTTAGACTTTGACCAATCATCTGACCTGCCACTCATCTTTGCAGTTGTGTTTGTCCTTAATTTAGTTAACCATGGATAGTGGTTCCTCCCTTTAGAATTTTTCTTTACAGCAGGAATATATTCTGAAATTCCTCAAATGCCTGCCACTGCCTCTCTATTCACTAGCCTGGTATCCCAGTTCACTTCATCTAGCTCAGCTTTCATGCCCATAGTTGCCCTTATTTAAGTTTAAAACACTAGTTTTAGATCCACTCTTTTCCCCTTCAATATATATAAAGATGTGTTGTAAGCCTGCCACTCCAATACTATGCCTAATACTGGTCACAATATTAAACCTAATATTTAGTTAATTGAGTGTGTGTGTGTGTGTGTATATATGGGGAGGGGGCAGACAAATATTTAGAAGAGATGAAAATTTGGAGCTCAAATGTTTTGCAGGATTAAGTAAGGCAACTATGTATGATCAGGTATTTTGCAGGCAATACAAGTAGAATTATGAATGACCGTGATACTCATAAGTCAAGTTTCATTTACATTTTCAAAGGCCACATATCAGTCTTGGGCTTTACTTCAGTAATTCAGTCTCACTATTATAAGAACTCAAAGGAGAACTTGTTTTCTAGCAGATTTATTCATTAAAAACACATTTTCATCCTCAAAACTGATGTTTCAAAAAAAAAAATCAGTATGTACCACTTACAATTTTAGAAAACATCAAGAAAACTACAGTAAAAAAATCAAATCCGTGTTTTGTGGTCCGTCTTATGAGGTTCATATTCCACTATTTCTGAGTATGGAAAAAATAGAATGGTGGATTATAGATGGTGCTCCAAGCTCTTATCAGTGAAGCTAGCACCATCAGACAGATATCAGAATTCATTGTTACAAAACTCCCAGAAAATATTTGTTTCAATTCTGAAAAGTCAACGTAACAGCTTATCTCAACTCCAGAAACTAATAGGTTTCCTGTCAGTAAATTGAGAGTTAATGGGCAGTTGAACTCTCACTTTCTCCTTTTGAATCCAATTCCATAAATTTCCCAATCCTTGATGAAAGAGGGGCTTTATCTGATCCTCACCCTCCTACACTGTACCTAGCAACCACAGGGCAGTGGTCAAGGACAGTGCAGCATTAGCCTGCTAGTCCCTTTACAGTAGAATTAGCTTCCACCCAACTGAGTCAAAAATAGCAGCTCAAATGTGGATGCAAATATGAGCAGTGGCCAAATGTATCCTTAGGTGCAACAAGAATCACATTGAAGGATAGTACAACTTGAAAGCACTTCTCATTAAACAAAAAAAAAAACACATTTTCAATGTTCAATTAATGTTCCAAGAACAAGTGTTTCCTTCCTTGATACAAAAATGAACCCCGTAAAACCAAACCACAGTGTTTACCCCAAGCGAAGGGGAGGTTAGAGCATCAAGGGATTTTCAGTAAATCTGTCACTGCATTTCAGTACAGTAGTCCCTTACAATAATACTCCCATTGGGAGCAATAAGAATACATTAATAAATGGAAAGCAGACAATTGGCATCTGCAGTAACCATATAAATAACAGACAATTATAAAAGGGGCACTGCAGAGACTATTCTCGAGATTAGGTGAAAAACAGATCGAACTATTTTCAACCTGTAAGTGTTTTTATCCTTGTTTAATTAGCAAAATGGCCAATAATTTTGACCCAAGAGGTCTCCTATTTCATATCTGAGAACCCAGCCTGGCGCACTTTTAACTCAAACCTTGGCTCAGGAGGTAGCAGTACAGTGACTCACTTAGTCATTTTTTCCCCCCTTTCACAGGGAAAAGTGAAGAGGGACGAGTTCATTTACCCTCCAATTGTCTCTCCATTCCTTGTGGGAAAATCACCCAGTTCTTTACATTCCACACGGAACACGAACTGGGCATTTGAATCAAACATGAACTGGCGACCATTTAACCCATTAAGCACTGGCAGGTTTTACCTAAAAGTAGTCAATGCTGACAATTGGTTTGCCAAGTGCTGCCCAATAAAGGGCTGTGAAGAGCACATTTCGGTAGTATTTCTTCAAGGAAATCGATCAGCAGCTCAAATGTGTTGGCAGGAAGAGTAACCAAGAACAAGACACTGAAATTGTTTAAAGAACCAGTTAGATGCTGCAAGTAGGGAGATGACAGCAGTCAAAAGAAACTTCCTTGTTTTGCATTTCAACTGCAACCAGTGAACAGTCTGGCATTGTTTTGACTACCAGAAAATCTTCCATTTAAAATAAGTTTTGCCATCGTTCAGCTAGTGAGCACACTGCCTGTATGAAAAACAGCCACAAGGCCACTGACTCTGCAGAGGGCTGTCAATTCAAGTGGGTGATAGTAGGCTTTCCGTGTGCTAGAAAGAAAGGAGAAAAAAAAACAATGCATAGCTCCCATCAGATCAGCATCCAGTGGTCCCTACTGGGAAACTGTATCAGTGGAAAACAGGATCAAACAGCTTACTCGAACTGAGGTACTTGAGGATAGTTACTGCCTGTGGAACCAAAAAGTCAACAACTTCGGAAAAAAAATTATGCAAAACCGTTAATATTGAGAATGTTTGTTAGTAATTCATTGTGAGCTATACAAATAACACAATTCTGTGGGAAAACTGGCTATTCTCAGACAGGAAACAATTTGAAAATGAGTTGAACAGAATGCAAATGTATAGGAAATTGACAGTTGTGAAATTTAATATAGAAGTGTAAGATATTGCACAGAGAAAGGAAAAATAGGCAACATATGTACTCCTAGAAAGATACACAAATAGTTATAGGATAAGTTGAGAGCAGCTTGGGAATCTTAGGCTGAATGTTAACATGACTAATCAATTTAGAACATCAACCAAAGATGTCAAGTAAATGTTGAATTATGTAGCCAGAACAGTGGTATAATGGTCAAAGGAAGGCATGACTCGGACTGTAAGGATGACTGTAAGCTCTGATCAAATCTTGATAACTGTGTCCAGTTCTGGTCACAGATGCAAAAGGCGGCATTCAAGAACTGGGTGCAGTGCTAAGGTGACCCATAAGGCTGGTGCCTAGTGCCAGAGGTTTTCAGTTAGGGTGACACTGAAAAAAATAATTGTTTGACTAGGACTTGGAGCAAGGGGAGCGTGAAAGAGGGTTCAAAGACAAGTTTAGAATCAATATCAGGATGCGCGTTGCATACACAATGACAAGGCATGGAATGCACTTTCGGGTAGAGTGAAGCCAAAAACCCTGGGAATCATTTAAGAACCAGATGGATATTGTGATGGGATACTCCAAGATATTCCTTGATGCATGAACTAAGACGGACAAATTAGCTTCCTATATCTGTAATTATCTTGTGATCTTGGTCAAGAACTTAAATGTACTTGGTTTATTGGATTATTCTCGGTAACTTATATTCTGCTGCACATTTTACAAGATCTTATAACAATAAGTGTTTCTCCCCTTTCTTCACCTCTCTATCACGGCGTACCTTTAAGTCGTCTTAGTGCGCTTACTTGCTGCAATTTCATTGAAGTTGGTGACACTTATTTTGCAAATTGCAGCAGATAGCCATTATCCAGACCCACTTACTCCTGTCTGCTGAGAACACCAAATGAAACTCAATTGGAGAAATATCAGGAGGTCCACCATATGCATGTTAAAAAAGTAAACGTTTTGTAATTCTGTGACAAAATTTTCAATTACAATCTAAATCTATCATTCACAACAGTTTGCGCAGCATAGAAAACGCCATTCATGTAATGCCAGCATCTAATATGGTGCACAAATTTTACAGGATAAAAAATACTAATCAAAAGAGGGTCAGTCTTGCATGTCTTTCTGGTTGGTTGTGAAACAAGCAGTAATATCCTTACAGTAAGATCTTCAGCAGATTTATTCCAATAATTTAGAATGTTGTATCCGTGTAATAGTCCAGTCAGGTTCCACACCTTGTGTAAATTCACGTCGAAATCTAAGTTCAGTGAAGAATGGAACATTAGTTAAATTTAAGAGCAGCACAAGAACATTACCAGACAGTTTTAAGAATAATTTTCAAAGTGCTAAAAGCACTATATATCTCCATGTCGATATACAAATGTAGTAATAGCCCAGATTACCTCACAAATGTTCTACTGTCCTCCGTTTAACTAGAACCTGGTTCCACTGGCTCCAGACATTCTCTGATACATCATCCAATTCTTCATTTGTCACGAATGATGCTTGACAGTGACCATCATGAAGTGTCACAGCCAAGTATGTTCTTTTCTTTATCACATGTTCATACTTAGAAACATTTCAGTAGCTTCTGCTAGATCAGTGGGCAATCTAAATGAGTTGTCCCTGTTTTCCCTCAGGAGTACTTGTACCCTCGCCACCTCCCAATTTACAAATGTGGGACTTTGTTGATGTGCAAGATGCATTATTCACACTGAGCAATGCATTTGATACCTTGCTATTTTCTATCGTTCCCATTATAGAAAGTTCTAACCCAACACATTTCCCAATGATTTCATTTTAATGAATTAACTAGCTCAATCTCAAGTGCACCCATTATCAAATTTCACTTGGATTCCTAAAATGCTGTCTCTAAAGTGAGCTGATTATGTGGCAAAACAGTTGCGATATAAAGATTTTCAAACTGATTATTCTTTCGCAGTTAGATTTTCTAGATTCTCAGCCAAAATAGGGAGTGGGATAGCTTGATCTTGGTTTCAGATAAAGCTCGGCACAACATCGTGGGCCGAAGGGCCTGTTCTGTGCTGTACTGTTCTATGTAACTCCTTGCCTTCAAAATTTCAACTGTATAACACTCTTAAAATGGACAGAAAATGCACTGAAGTCACATGGTAATATTTATTTTTTCTAGCTGAATTGCATTATGCTCTACAACCATTTCTTTAATAAAAATGCACTCATCAAGGTGAAGAATGTTCATTCTAAGGAAAATACCATTCCTCAGAGTCAGGCATCAAGCATTTGCAAGTATAGCACGGTTTGTTACAGAACAAAAAAAACTCCTTTTACTATGCCCCAACCTCAGAAAGGTGTCAGTTATTAATTCCTATATCCACCAGTGGTGACCAGACACCTCGCGGGATTGCTAATCACAGGCCTATTTGTGCTTTGGGCCCAGACAAATGGTGCACTGGGCTCAGATTGTAATCCTATAATTTGGGCACTCAGTGGACAGATGAGACTTTCAATCCAGCTGTTTTATTAAAGCCGAGGTGAAGGGAACTTACTCCTTACTTTTAAATGAATTATGCTCTTCCACTATTTGCAACTAAATAACATCAGAGTAAGTTGGCTGAAAGCAGAGAGATGGTGGTGTAGTGGTAATGTCACTGGGGACTGATAATCCAGAAACAGAGGGTCAAGCTCTCGGGACACGGGTTCAAATATCATGGCAGATGGTGGGATTTGAATTCAGTTCTTAAATAAAGCTAGCCCAGGTAATGCTGGCCATAGCAGCTATCGTCGATTGTTGTTAACTCATCTGGTACACTGCTGCTGTCCTTACCCAGTCTGGCCTACAGGTGACTCCAGGCCCCCAGCAATGTGGCGTTCACTCTTAACTGCCTCTGAATTGGCTGAGCAAGCTTCTCAGTTCAAAGGCAACAAATATTGGCCTTGCCAGTAATGCTCACATCCTATGAAAGAATTAAAACACACCTAAATCAAGCCTACTTGAGTGGCCGGTCGCATTGGCAACTGAATATTTACAGCTTTTGGCTGAGAGTCAAATACACACAATGCGCGTATTCATTTGTGGGACATGGGCGTCGCTGGCTGGCCAGCATTTATTGCCCATCCCTAGATGCCCGAGGGCAGTTGAGAGCCAACCACATTGCTGTGGCTCTGGAGGCCACACTAGGTAAGGATGGCAGACTTCCACAATTACAGTTTCTCTCTGTATTTACTCACATGCCATCAATAAACACCCAACAAAACTCCCAACAGTGCAGTACAAACTGATATTTAAAAACTTACTCATAATTTGCCGTGAGCAGACGCTTACTGTCTTTGCTGCTTTCATCGCCAAATACTACTTGAAACACTTTAGTTCCCTCAGGGGTCTCATCAGGAAGGTCAGCATCGGTCAGGTACCAGTAACGCATAATGATACTGACAAACTTTCTACCTGTTGAGATGAAAAGTTAATGGCCAGCAGCTTCGAACATCTCAACAACATTCACTTCTGCAGTAAACAAGTCCCAGGTTATATCCATACAGACTGAGCTCATTAGAACTAGCACAATTATTTAAAAAAATAAAGCACAGTTGCAGGTACTAAAGAAAACCCTGGACCCATACGACTCCAACACCCTTCATACCCATCACAAATATTATTGTGAGATGCTTGGCAGAGTTGCAATTTGTGAATAGCAGAGTTAACGGGGCAGAAGGCAGAGCGATGCAGTGTTCATTCAATTACCTGCATTTCCAGTGCAGGCCACTCAGCCCAACTGGTACTGCACGCTCTACATGAGCCTCGCCCACCCTTCTTCATATCACCCAATCAGAACAGCCCTATTTTCCTTTCTCCCCTGAAATGCATCCGTGCAACGGACCTCAATTATTCCCTGTGGTTTCAGGATGTGGCAAGAACGTAGTTATGAATTTCAACAGCAGTATGATATTGGTGGCGGGTAGGATGAGGAGAGCTTGAAGTTCAATTCACAATGTAAAAGAAGGAAAGAGTGGTGCAACATTCCTTTAAGTAGTCCCGCCAGATCCAGATTGGCCAAAAAACCAATCAGTTCTAAGAGTCACGGTCAACCCTTAGATTTAAGGACACGAGCTGGCAACTAGAACAATGAGCAAAATAAAAGAAGATTGGAGGGGATGTAGGTCTCAAAGCGAGAAAGCAAGGCAGTTGTTTAGCAAATCCAGTGCATGGATAGCCAGAAGAGAACACTGAGATGTTGTTGCAAAGGGAAGGGGGAGAAGTGGTTGGTTTCCCTTGAGAGAGAGATAATTACAGAAGGTGCGAAGTAGATTGTTGAGATATTCAACAAAATGGGAAAGTTGGCAGAAATGCCTGTCTAAAGTGGGAGCCATGATGTGGAGATGCCGGCGTTGGACTGGGGTGAACACAGTAAGAAGTCTCACAACACCAGGTTAAAGTCCAACAGGTTTATTTGGTAGCAAATACCATAAGCTTTCGGAGCACAGCTCCTTCGTCATTGTTCGTCATCCTCCTTGATGAAGGAGCAGTGCTCCGAAAGCTTATGGTATTTGCTACCAAATAAACCTGTTGGACTTTAACCTGGTGTTGTTAGACTTCTTTAAGTGGGAGCCTCAGGTGCCGGGGCATTTTGAGGAGGTCAAGAGAGAATTCGTGGGTGGGGCGAGGGCACCAGCTGCTTAACACGACCAGTGAGATTCACTGAAGACAGAAATACAGAGAAATCAGAAAGTGGAATTGGGTGACAAGAAATAACCAATTAGGAACTGTTCAGGGTGGAAGGCAGAAGACGTCAGCTAAGTAGGCACATGGGGATAAGAAGCTACAGAGGGGCAAGAAAGGATTTAAGAAAGAAAGGTGCCAGAGGACTAAGAGCAGATATCAAGACAGGAGCTGAGAATGAATGTCACACTGCCATGGATTAGAGCAAGGAATAAGATTGAAAATGTAGCAAGGGCAGCTTTAATAAATAGGAAATGTGAGCGATGTTTCACTAAGAGCAATGTTATCAAATGCCTCTAGGATGAAGTCATAGACAATGATAGTCTCGTTCACATAGTCACATTAACATTGCAATGAAGTTACTGTGAAAATCCCCTAGTCGCCACACTCGGGCGTCTGTTCGGGTACACTGAGGGAGAATTTAGCATGGCCAATGCACCTAACCAGCACGTCTTTCAGACAATGGGAGGAACCCGGAGCACCCAGAGGAAACCCACACAGACAATGTGCAGACTTTGCACAGACAACAGTGACTCAAGCCAGGAATCGAACCCAGGTCCTTGGCGCTTTAAGGCAGCAGTGCTAATCACTGTGCCACCGTGCCGCCCACAGTGGTAACAAACCACATGACATTGCATTACTGTTAATACTAGCATTTGATCCTGCTCCACAAATACGCAGCAAATTTCCAGGAATACACGTTTCAAAAGTGCATAATAAATGTAATAGGAAGCTTCTGATTGGACAATTCTTTGCAAAATCAACCATCATTTTAGCTGTCAAGTGTAATAAAGAAAACAAACCTTGGTTATCATAATAAATACCAACATCACCTGGCGTGCTGTACATAATTTCATTCAGGTCAGCAGCTAAGGCCTCCCTGCGTTTAACTGGCAAAGCTAAGCATTTTTCTTCCACTTCTTCCAATGCCTGTACAGAAAACAATTGGATAATAAGGCAGACCTACTGATAGACACAGGAGCTAATACAGAAGAGCTTCAAGAACTGCTTCTTCCCTGCTGCCATCAGACTTTTCATTGTATACTAATACATGTGACAATAATAAACCAAATCAAATCTTTTCCAGGAAAAGAATGATAGCAAGGTATCACCTCCATAAAGATTTAATAGCCAAGAATGTACAAAGCATGTCTCAAATCTTTTTACTTGGGCAAAAGCTAATGTTGAGGTTGTGTTCGGTAAACAACAAAAAAAACCTCAAACCATTTCTCGCTTCTGAAATGTCACAGCTTAGTACTTACTAAAAAAAACTCAAAATTGAGAATATAGATAGGCTAATGATAGGAAACAAACACACTTCAATGGATCCTCTCAAACTGCTGAGCCACATTGCATTTGCAACGTTGGTTATCTGAAATGCGGCGAATGCAGATGTTGCCACAGCATTTTGTTTTTCCAAGTGCTACTTAGGATTCATCTGGGACAAGAACCCATTCCCCTTCAAAACACATAATTCACAAGTTAAATGTTGAAATTATCACAAACCTATCACTGTTTACCAGAAAAGGTCTAAAAATCTGGTTAATATAAATTGCATTTTACCTCTTTTGATACAAGATCCTTCAATTCATCAAAATTGCACTCTGAAAGCTTCTTTGACACTTCTGAGAAGGCCTATGGAAGAAGTCAAATGAATATTATTTGAAGCTTTACTTTCGTAAACCGGTATATCTGGTACAAGCATCAAACTATATCTACAACACAACTGGCAGCTGGGAGAAAATGAGAGAAATATTTCATCATGTTACACTGCATTGCAAGCAATAAACACAGGCCTTTTATTCAATTCGGAGTCACTGTCGGGCACACATTACATTAATTAGCCACTATAAATGTACTACCACGTAAACCTGGGTACATGACTCAATGTGGGAGATTCTCCCCTCTTCCACTGGGAATCTGGGGTAGAGGATATTGATGAGAGCACTCCTACCAAATAATTTTTTAAGCCACTGTGAGCAGTCACCCAGATTGCCTGTAACATTTGCACATGGGTGCCTTTCCCATATCCCGAGTATGAGTGGCTGTAGCCCTTCTTCCACCATCTGAAGGGGCTGCACCTCAATTTGTGGCAGCAATTCAGTCCTAATCTTGGGCTTACTGGCACAGAGGGGAGAAATCATAGACTAAATCACAGAATCTCTGTAATGCAGGAGGAGGTCATCCGACCCATTGACCCTGCACCAACAACAGTCCCACCAAGGCCCTATACTGGGAACCCCACATATTTATCCTGCTAATCCCCCTGACACTGATGGGCAATTTAACGTGGCCAATCCACCTAACCCGCACATCTTTGGAGTTTTGGATGAAACCGGAGCAAACCCTCGCAGACACAGGGAGAATATGTAAACTCCACACAGACGGTCACCCAAGGCCAGAATTGAATACAGGCCTCTGGCACTATGCCACCTTGGTATAGTTACCAGGCTTGACACCATAGCGTCAGCCCATGCCTTATCCTCCCATCTCAGGAGTCTGTCCAACATGGCTATTAACAGGTCCAGGCAGTGTGCAGATGAAGGATTGTTCACTTTGACCTTCTGCCTCGCTGCTGTGGCTAAGTCAATGTCTGGTCTTGCTAGAGAGGGAGCTTAGAGTGCCTGCCAGCTTGTCCAAAGTATTCCTCAACAATAAAGGATGAAACACTGGTTAGTACCGCTGTCTCACAGCACCAGGGACCCAGGTTCAATTCCGGCCTCAGTCACTGTGTGTGTGGAGTTGCACATTCTCTCCGTGTCTACGAGGGTTTCCTCCGGGTGCTCCGGTTTCCTCCCAGAGTCCGAAAATGTGCGGGTTATGTGGATTGGCCATGCTAAAGTGACCCTAGTGTTGGGGGATTAGCAAGGTAAATGTGTGGGGTTATGGGAATAGGGCCTGGGTGGGATTGTGGTTGGTACAGACTTGGTGGGCCAAATGGCCTCCTTCTGCACTGTAGGGATTCTATGAACCAGAGTGTTTTATTGACATAAGCAACAGCATTTGGGATCTTGATCAATTGCGCCAGTGGACTGACGAATGGCAGATGGAGTTTAATTTAGATAAATGTGAGGTGATGCATTCTGGTAGATTGAACCAGGGCATGACTTACTCAGTTAATGGTAGGGCGTTGGGGAGAGTTACAGAACAAAGAGATCTCGGGGTACATGTTCATAGCTCCTTGAAAGTGGAGTCACAGGTGGACAGAGTGGTGAAGAAGGCATTCGACATGCTTGGTTTCATTGGTCAGAACATTGAATACAGAAGTTGGGAAGTCTTGTTGAAGTTGTACAAGATATTGGTAAGGCCACACTTGGAATACTGTATACAGTTCTGGTCACCCTATTATAGAAAGGATATTATTAAACTAGAAAGAGTGCAGAAAAGATTTACTAGGATGCTACCGGGACTTGATGGTTTGAGTTATAAGGAGAGGCTGGATAGACTGGGACTTTTTTCTCTGGAGCATAGAAGGCTGAGGGGTGATCATATAGAGGTCTATAAAATAATGAGGGGCACAGATCAGCTAGTCAATATCTCTTCCCAAAAATAGGGGAATCTAAAACTAGAGGGCATAGGTTTAAGGTGAGAGGGGAGAGATACAAAAGGGTCCAGGGGGCAATTTTTTCACAGAGGGTGGTGAGTGTCTGGAACAAGCTGCCAGAGATAGTAGTAGAGGCGGATACAATTTTGTCTTTTAAAAAGCATTTAGACAGTTACACGGGTAAGATGGGTATAGAGGGATGTGGGCCAAATGCAGGCAATTGGAATTAGCTTAGGGGTTTAGAAAAAAGGGCGGCATGGACAAGTTGGGCTGAAGGGCCTGTTTCCATGCTGTAAACCTCTATGACTATTTGTATTTGGTAAGTTTCCCTCTTTTATCTAAGTTTTGAAGTTTTTTGCTCATGTCCCTTTTAAAAAGGGAGCACATTTGTTAATTTGATTTCTGGTAGGATGCAACTGGCACTTAAAAAAGCAGAACTGAAATTAGTAACTGTGGCAAAGAATAGAAGAGGTCCCAAGTAACATTCATTGACCCCTGTAAAACAGATCATCTGGGCATTTATCCCATTGTAGCAATTGGGACCTTATTGTATGCAAATTGGCTACATCATCAATTAAAATCCCCCATGAGGATGGAGTCAGGTCCACTTGACCAGGATGGCTTCCGGTGCAGTCCCACACTCCCTTGCCTCTCATTCAGTGCGATGCAAGCAATGCAAAAATTTCCATTCACAAAGAATTGAAAACCCACTCTAGAAAAAGTGCTTCAAATTGTGTCAGCCACTCTGGGAAACAGCAGCTAATATTCATGCAGCTGGTATCAACCCACTATCCAGATGGATGGACTCAAGAACATGGGCAGCAAAAAAAAAAAACCAATACCTGGTCAGGGACGGACCTGGTCAGTTTTCGAAGACTGGTTGTACTGGGACCACTGCTTTTCTTGATTCATGTTAATAACTTGAACTCTGGGGCACAGAACCCAATTTCAAAATTTGCAGACGACACAAGGAAAGTATTGTGAACTGAGGAGATGATGATGATGATAAATTTCAAAAAGACACAGACAAGCAAGTGGAATGGGTGGTGGATGAAATATGCTGCAGAGATATGTGAAGTAGGCAGAAAGAGGGGGAATGTAAATTAAAGGATACAATTTCAAAAGAGGCTGGAAGTAAAGAGATTTGGGGATACAAGTATGCTGCCTTAGGATACAGAGTTAATCATTTAGGATAGAGGAGAAACTTCTTCACTCAGAATTGTCAATCCTTAGAATTCTCTACCCCAGAGGGTTGTGGTTGCTCCACTGTTGAATATATTTAAGGCTGGGATGGGTAGATTACTGATTTTTGAGAATCAAGAGATACAGAGAACAGGTGGGAAAGTTGAATCGAAGTCCAACAACAGTCATGATTGCATTGAATGGCAAAGCAGGCTTGATGGGCTGTACAGTTTACTCCTACTCCCATCTCGTGGTCTTGTAAATCATTAAAAGTAACAGGGCAGGTTGAGAAAGTGGTTAAAAAGGCATGTGGGATCCTGGCTTGTGTAAATAGAGATACAGTAAGAAGTTTAACAACACCAGGTTAATAGAGATATACAGTACAAAACAAATGCTGAACCTTTATGAAGTACTTGTTCAGCCTTAACTTGAGTTGTGTGTCTAATTCTGAGCACCACACTTTCGGATGTAAAGGCTTTAGAAAAACTGCAGAGAAGATTTGAGAATGAACACAGGGATAGGGGACTTCAGTTATGTGGGCAGAGTGGAGAAGAAAATACCAAGAGGACGTTTGATAGGTGTGTTCAAATTTATGAGCTATCAGTGAAAACGTGAAGAACCAGGGCATACAGATTTACAGTGAAAGACAAAAGAAACAACGGCAACATGAGGAAAAGTATGTTTTACGCAGCAAATAGTTAGGATCTGGAATACACTGCCTGGGAGTGGTGGAGGTCAAATAAATTGTAGCTTTCAAAAGGGAACTAGATATGTATCTGCAGGTTCAGCACCACTATAGGAAGGATGTGATTGCACTAGCGAGTGCACATGAGATGCACCAGGACGTTGCCATTCTTTTTGGTTAAAAAAATTAAATAAATGGAGGGACAAAGCAAGATGAGCAGCCCCTTCAAATTTGTAAAAGGGGGGCGGAGAGAAGAGACCTGGGGGAATAAAGCAGAACTTCAGCTATGAATAGAAGATGGGCGGCACGGTAGCACAGTGGTTAGCACTGCTGCTTCACAGCTCCAGGGACCTGGGTTCGATTCCCGGCTTGGGTCACTGTCTGTGTGGAGTTTGCACATTCTCCTCGTGTCTGCGTGGGTTTCCTCCGGGTGCTCCGGTTTCCTCCCACAGTCCAAAGATGTGCGGGTTAGGTTGATTGGCCATGCTAAAAAAAATTGCCCTTAGTGTCCTGGGATGCGTAGGTTAGAGGGATTAGTGGGTAAATATGTAGGGATGTGGGGTAGGGCCTGGGTGGGATTGTGGTCGGTGCAGGCTCGATGGGCCGAATGGCCTCTTTCTGTGCTGTAGGGTTTCTAAGATTTCTAAGATTCTAAGATGAATAGAGGCTGGGCAGGCTGGTGGTTTTCCGCAATAAGAAGTTTAACAACACCAGGTTAAAGTCCAACAGGTTTATTTGGTAGCAAAAGCCACACAAGCTTTCGGAGCTGCAAGCCCCTTCTTCAGGCAGCGAAGGCTGAGGGAGGACCTGATCAAGGTATACAGAATAACAAGGGACAGAGATAGGGGCAGATAGCAAGTAATGTTTCCCCTTAAGAGAAGGGTCAATAACGGGGGGTGGGGGACATAGAATTAAGGTAAAGGGCAGGTTAAGAGCGGATTTGAGGAACACCTTTTTCATCCAGCAGGTGATGGAAATCCAGAACTCGCTGCCTGAAAGGCTGGAACCCTCACAGCGTTTAGATGAGCACTGGAGATGCCATAGCATACAGGATTACGGAGCAAGTACTGGAAAATGTGCTTGATAGTCAGCACAGGCACGATGGGCCGACAGGACTCTGTGCTGCAAAACTCTAATTTGCACGGCTACTGATGAAGGTGGGGAGAGGGGGATGAGTTGAATTGCTCTTGCCCTCTTTTTAGGTCAAACCAAACCAAGTAAACAAACTCAGATTAAATCAGGACAAAGTAAAAGGGGCAGCTCCCCAAAAAGGAGGGGGAACAGCCCGAACAGAAATCAAAGTACAAAGGAAACTTAAAAACATCAAATTAAAATGTGATTATTGGGGTCAATAATGCACCCCAACCCCTGCGGTGCCCAGCAGGCGCGGAAAGCGTCAACCTCGCCCGTGGACACCGCATGCTCCCTCTCCAGGGACACCTGGCCGCGAACGTAGCCGCGGTAGAGGGGAAGACAGTCAGGATGGACGGCCCCCTCGATCGCCCGCAGCCTGGACCGGTAAATGGCGCATTTCGCCAGGCCCAGGAGCAGGTTCACGAGGAGGTCGCCATCCCGACCCCCCCCTCTCCGCACCGGGTGTCCGTAGATCAGGAGCGTGGGACTGAAGTGCAGACAAAATATCAACAAAAGGGGAGCAGGAACAGACACGATGGGCTGAATGGCGCCATTCTGTGCTTTATAGTCATTGTAAATTCTGGTGAAGCTCTTTCTGAAGTGAACTCTGACTCGGCCCAGGGAGCTCACCTGTTTGGCACCGGCAGAAAACTCGTCGAAGGTGAAGTCCTGATCAAAATAAGCTCTGATCAGGAAGAAATACATCCTGGTGCGGGCCCAGGTGAAGGGGTTTGGAATGCCGACCACCACCACTTTCTTAGTCCGCTGCCCAGGCTGCCGCTCGCTGCTGTACCTCCGGGCCCAGGGGAGCGGCCCGAGGGTGGGCAGCTGCCGGGAGGGTGCCAGGCCCCGCCGCACGGTGTGAGCGGCCCCGGGCAGCCGACCAGCCCGGCACAGGCTGAGGAGAGCCGGGCTCCAGCCCCTGCCCGCCAGCGCCATCTTAACTCGGCCTCCTCCTCTCCTATTGGCCGAGCGCCGTCCCACACCATCATCCGTCCGGAGGAATAACCGAGCCCTGAACAAAGGTTCCGCCTCAGGCCACTCCTCACCACTGACAGCAGCCACTGTCTCAGTGCAGGAGTTCCAGCACAGACTTATCTCTCACCATAGCTTCATTGTCAGCTGCACACGATATATTGCAATGTTTCCAAACTTGTGGCTTTAACCTGTTAAATAATCTGGTTGCTCCTCAAATCAACATAATTGGTTTCCTCCGGGTGCTCCGGTTTCCTCCCACAGTCCGAAAGACGTGCTGGTTCGGTGCATTGGCCGTGCTAAATTCTCGCTCAGTGTACCCGAACAGGCACCAGAGTGTGGCAACTCGGGGATTTTCACAGCAACTTCATTGCAGTGTTAATGTAAGCCTACTTGTGACACTAATAAATAAATTTTAAACTAGAATTATAAAATCCCTACAGTGCAAAAGGCCATTCGGCCCATCAAGCCTGCACCAACTCTTTGACAAAGTATCTTACTCAGACCCTCTTCCCCCGCCCTATCCCTGTAACCTTACATATTTACCCTTCTAATCCCTCTAACCTATGCACCGTGGGACATTAATGGGCAATTCAACATGACCAATCCAAATAATCTGCACATTTTTGGAGTGTGGGAGGAAACTGGAGCACCTGAAGAAAACCCACGCAGACACGGGGAGAAGGTGCAAACTCCACACAATCACCCAAGGCCAGAATTGAACCCACGTTTCTGGTGCTGTGAGGCAGCAATGCTAATCACTGTGCCACCGTGCCGCTCCTACATTCTGGATGCATCCCAATCTTTAATAAAAGGTACCTTTTGTCTCTCCCTCTTTTGACTTTCTCACAGAGCAAGATGAGAGTTAGATGCAGGAAGGATGTTCCCGATGGTGGAGGTGTCCAGAACCAGGGGTCATAGTCTGAGGTTACAGAGTAGACCATTTAGGACAGAAATGAGGAGACATTTCTTCCCACAAAGAGTGTGAGCCTGTGGAATTCATTACCACAGGAAGTAGTTCATGCCAAAACATTGAATGTATTCAAGAGGCAGCTAGATATAGCACTTGGGACTAAAGGTATCAAAGGGAATGGTGAAAAAGCAGGATTAAGCTATTGAGTTGGATGATCAGCCATGATTGTGATGAATGGCAGAGCAGGCTCAAATGGCCTCCTCTTGCTCCTATCCTCTATGTTTTTATGAGGCTGCTTTCTTTGATGATAGATGCTGAAATTATTAATAGGCAGGGTTTATGGAAATATTCCTTCAAAAATATTGAGCCCGTCAGATGTAAACCTGTCTTTTCAACTCAGGAAAGAACAGTTCCCAATTAGACTTTCATATTTTAAGATTATAAACAAATCACAAGCCCTGACACTTGAACTCATGGGCTGCAGCAGTTCAAGAAGACAGCTCATCACTACCTTCTCATGCTGGCCTAGCCAGCGTCATCCCATAAAATATTTTTTAAAATTAAATATTGTATTCTTATTCCTGGGTTTTTACACATATGGACAGTTTTATATAGCTTTCTCCAGAGTAAGAAGTTTTGATTCTGTTAAAGTCTTTGGAGAAAGATCAACTAGAAATCCTGTATTTAAAGAATACTGTTGCAATAAAATTTATTTATTATTTATTAATGTCACAAGTAGGCTTACATTAACACTGCAATGAAGTTACTGTGAAAATCCTCTAGTCGCCACACTCCGGCACTAATCTGAGCATAAATATTTTGCAGGTCTCTGCTAGTGTTTGATATTGATAATGTTTATCATGAATGAATATTATAGATTGTTTATAATCTATAATGAAAACAATTTCACCTTTGTGATGGCTGCTACATTTAACTGAGTTTGAATGCAATCAGTAACATTTAAAGTTTGGACAATTTTATGGATTTCTCAGCTGCTCTTTTCATTTCTGTATGCTGTATATTGTGCATAAAACACATCAAATATTTTGCTAGGTCTGCTTGTTTGCCTATCTCTCTCTCCCCCAGGATCTCTGTCTCTCTCCTAGAATTTATCTCTCTCCCAGAATTTCTCTCTCTCTGTCTCTCAGGGTTCTCTCTGTAGATTCTCTCTCCGTGAATTTCTCTCTCTCTGGATCTTTCTCTCCCTGTGGAGATGGTTGGACTTTAACATGGTGTTGTTAGACTTCTTACTGTCTCTCTCTCCCTCCCAGGATTTCTCTCACTCTGGATCTCCCTCTCTCACTCACTCTCCCAGGATCTCTCTGTCAGTGTGTGTGTATTCCTCCCCCAGGAACAGTGTGTGTGGTGTGTGTGTGCGGGCGGGTTGTATTGGGTGTGGACAGTGTGTAGATGGATGCTGTGAGCAGGGCTGCAGTCGCTGTGTTCGGGAATGTGGATAAGGAGAGCTTTTTGCAGCGCATTTACCCCCTGGTAAGCACAAACCTTCCTCCCCTTCACCTTCAAACACTCGCAAATTCAGCAAAGCTTCACATCTGAACCGTTAAAATAAAAATCCCGCCTTTTAAAGACAACTTGAATTCCTTTCGTTGAGAGGAATGGAAATTGAGAATAAAATTATTGTAGGAAAATGTAATTATTTTAGTTTAACGCTAAAGATTTGATGACAGTTTTGAACGAGTGAGAATTAAAGTTCTTGTAAGAATTTTAAACATGGATTTTCATTCAGGTGTCAGTTAAATAGCTTACATCTTAAAACTGCAGCAAAAACATTGACCTTATGTTTATTTTACTAAAGTATTTGGTACAATCTGTAGCTTTCAGATTGAGTTCTCAACCATGAACAATATTCCTTCCTCGTGTGTGTTATCTAATTTCCCTTATTCTAACTCCCATTTCATGTGAGAAAAGTCTCATAGAAACGAGAAGCAGGAGTAGGCCATTCAGCCCTGCTCCACCATTCATTATGATCATGGTTGATCAGCAAATTCAATATCCTGATCCCACCTTCCCCCCATATCCCATGACCCCTTTAGCCCCAATAGCTATATCTAATCTCTTCTTGAAATCCCACAAAGTTTTGGCCACAACTACTCTCTATGAGAGTGAATTCTACACATTCACCCCCCTCTGGATGAAGAAATTTCTCCTCACCTCAGTTCTAACTATCCTCAAACTTTGACCCCTAGTTCTGGACTCCCCCGCCATTGGGAACATTCTTTCCTGTCGACCCTGTTAGAATTTTAAAAGTTTCTATGAGATCCCCTCTCACTCTTCTAAACTCCACTGAATATAATCCTACCTGACTTAGTCTCTCCTCATATGTCAGACCTGCCATCCCAAGAATCAGCCTGGTAAAGCTCTGCTGTACTCCCTCTATAAGAAGGACATCCTTTCTCAGATAAGGACACCAAAACTGCACACAATACACCTGGTGTGGCCTCACCAACCCCTAATACAATTGCAGCAAAACATCCCTATCCTTATATTCGAATCCTCTCTCTATGAAACCCAATATACCTTTTGCCTTCTTTACTTCCTGCTGTACCTTCGCGCTTACTTTCAGCGACTGATGCGCAAGGACGCCAAGGTCTCGCTGAGTATCCACCTCTCAATTCAAATAATCTGTCTTCCTAAAGTATTTTGAATAATAATTCACTGTAAATTAATCTTCTGCTGGAGATGCCTTACTAACTACTCAGACATTTTTCTCTTAATTTGTGGCTGATTTTGGAGCTGTATATGTAAAGTTTGCATTAATGCTCTCAAAGTTGCATACATCTCAAGCCACAGATACTAACAGATGTTGGTGCTCTGATTTTTCTGCTGTACGTGCTGGTGTTTGCAATATAGACACAGATGTTACATGTGAATTTGTATGCGTGTCTGTGCCCCCATATGTAGTAGACATGTGGGACCCAACACTGGCTCCTGCAGGTTTAACATGTTTTTTGTTAGTTAATGACATTGATTTTCTTTCTAACTATACATGGTTTCAACTACTCTTTAAGGAGGTCTGACACATGGTGACAACAGCAATGGCGATTATTTAAAGCAACTTTCACTTTTAGTGGCACATATTTGACAGGCTCTGCGACTTAGACAGTTAATTGACAACTACAGTGTGTTCAACTATCGTAGGCCTTTCCAAACACCCATGCCAGATGCGGCCCGCTAACCCTCTTTATCCGTCCCGCAGACCCGGTGTTCACTCTATGAGTAAGCTCAATGAAAGATTCTGCAGGAGTTGCTGTTTCTCTCCCATACTTGCTGCTGAGTGAGCCTATCAGCAGCAAGTTCAGAAGAGACGCAGCCTGTAATTGCGGGCGCCGTGGGGAGGATGAGTGGTTTCTGTTTTGTTTTCACAGAGCGTGCTCTCTTAGCCTTTGTCCTGCACGCTCACTCTCTCTTGCCATCTCCCGCAGGCTCCTAAAGGACTCCACGAGGGACAGTAGAGTTGCAGGCTAGCAAGTCTGCACGAGAGAGCAAGTGAGAGAAAGAACCCTGAGACTGGGAGCGAGCCAGACAAACATACACACCCGGACGTTTTCCTCCTCCCTCCCCAAAAACCTATACACAAAGGGGAGACGATGTCCTAGCGATATTATCGCTAGATATTAACCCAGTAAGTCAGCTAATGTTCTGGGAACCTGGGTTCGAATCCTGCCATGGCAGAGGGTGGAATTTGAATTCAATAAAAAATATTTGGAATTAAGAATCTACTGATGACCATGAAACCATTGTCATAGAATCATAGAGGTTTACAGCATGGAAACAGGCCCTTTGGTCCAACTTGTCCATGCCGCTCTTTTTTTTAAACCACTAAGCTAGTCCCAATTGCCCTCATTTGGCTCATATTCCTCTATACCCATCTTACCCATGTAACTGTCTAAATGCTTTTTAAAAGACAAAATTGTACCCACCTCTACTACTACTTCTGGCAGCTCGTTCCAGACATTCATCACCCTCTGTGTGATAAAATTGCCCCTCTGGACCCTTTTGTATCTCTCCCCTCTCACCTTAAACCTATGCCCTCTAGTTTTAGACTCCCCTACCTTTGGGCAAAGATATTGACTATCTACCTTATCTATGTCCCTCATTATTTTATAGATCTCTATAAGATCACCAATAAGTCCCCTATGCTCCAGGGAAAAAAGTCCCAGTCTATGCAGCCTCTCCTTATAACTCAAACCATCAAGTCCCAGCAGCATCCTAGTAAATCTTTTCTGCACTCTTTCTAGTTTAATAATATCTTTCTATAATAGGGTGACCAGAACTGTACACAGTATTCCAAGTGTGGCCTTACTAATGTCTTACACAACTTCAACAAGCCGTCCCAACTCCTGTCAATTGTGGGAAAAACCCATCTGATTCACTAATGTCCTTTAGGGAAGGAAATCTGCCGTCCTTACCTGATCTGGCCTACATGTGACTCCAGAGCCACAGCAATGTGGTTGACTCTCAACTGTCCTCTGAAATGGCCTAGCAAGCCACTCAATTGTATCAGCATTTCAAGGAGGCAGCTCACCATCACCTTCTGAAGGGGAACTCGGGGTGGGCAATAAATAGTGACACCCATGCCCCACACAAATAAATTAAAAAACGAAGATGAGAGAGAGGCAGCTTCTAGAGACTAGCCTCACCTTTTTGAAGAGCTTCTGAAAGCATAGTGGTGCTAATAAAATGATTGGGGATTTGAGTGGACAGAATGTGAGCTCAGAAAGCCAAAGGGCCTGGAAAGTGAGAGAGGGGCAACCTTCAGGGGAATGCCAGAGACTCCCCAAAGACTTGTAAATGCTGGAAGTGTGGGAAGCGACATCAGTTCCATAAATTGTGCCCTACTCCTGAGTGAAACGAGTGCAGCAAAAGTAAGCATTTATTGGCGGAGTGCTGTGGAAAAGAATCATCTGCACATTGACTGATAACTAGAGCAGTAGGTGACAACGCTGGCACAGAAACAGACTTTGTTATTTCTGATGTCAGGACTGTTGGTTTGGATGACTTGCAGTGTTGCACTGAAATTGGAGTCAGGCACCGACCCAAGGTTTCAGATACACAAATGTGCACAATGATAAGCGATTGCACTTTACCCGTATCAAAACTCCAAATGGGATTTTAAGCCAGCAAATGTCAAGCTACTTAAGACCGGTGCTGCAGCTTACAAATGCTTCAAGGCTCCCTTTAAAAGGACAGGCATGAATCCAGGTGCGGCATTGTGACCCCAGGTGGAAGAGGGGATTGTAAGCTTGTAGGGCGGCACGGTAGCACAGTGGTTAGCACTGCTGCTTCACAGCTCCAGGGTCCCGGGTTCGATTCCCGGCTCGGGTCACTGTCTGTGTGGAGTTTGCACATTCTCCTCGTGTCTGCGTGGGTTTCCTCCGGGTGCTCCGGTTTCCTCCCACGGTCCAAAGATGTGCGGATTAGGTTGATTGGCCAGGTTAAAAATTGCCCCTTAGAGTCCTGGGATGCGTAGGTTAGAGGGATTAGTGGGTAAATATGTGGGGGTAGGGCCTGGGTGGGATTGTGGTCGGTGCAGACTCGATGGGCCGAATGGCCTCCTTCTGCACTGTAGGGTTTCTATGATTTCTATGATGATTTCTTGTCATCTATGTAGTGCGATAGTTTGTCCTCTGCTGGGTGGAAAGAGCTGCCTGGCCGTGAACATTATTCACTCCAGATGATATGAATAGAACCTCCTGCACTGGTGCAGCAGAGTACATGCTCGACAAATACAAGCCACTGACCAAGCCGTGTTTAATACTGAAACCTCCTTGAATCTTCATCCATGGGGCAGGGCAGGTTGATGGAGGGTGTTGAATCAGTTTGACAAGCCAGTCCAACATGTCCTGCATTGTGTTTGAGGCTGGAAGAAGCTGTGGATGCTCCTGTTGTGGAGATGCCGGTGTTGGACTGGGGTAAACACAGTAAGAAGTTTAACAACACCAGGTTAAAGTCCAACAGGTTTATTTGGTAGCAAAAGCCACACAGGCTTTCGGAGCCCCAAGCCCCTTCTTCAGGTGAAGAACTCACCCCTTCAACTCACCTGAAGAAGGGGCTTGGGGGCTCCGAAAGCTTGTGTGGCTTTTGCTACCAAATAAACCTATTGGACTTTAACCTGGTGTTGTTAAACTTCTTACTATGCTCCTGTCAGGCAGAGCATCATCGTCCTTGTAACAACAGTGGCCTCATGCATCACTTTGATAGAAGTTGGAACTTAGCAGAATGGCATAGTACACATCGACCCATATCCAAAAGACTTGAAGCTTTCAAGCAAGAGTATTGTCCTCTGCTGACTATTGAAGACAAAACTCTTTTTTAAAATAACTTTTACTCAATACTTAAAGTTACAAGCCAATGCTCAGAATGGACCAGGCAAATCCAAATCCATTTCTTGCTCTAAAAAACAAATTCAAATTCAATCCAATTCATGATCCCCACAAGAGAGACAAGATCCAAGCTGACAGGATGAGGCATTGCACCCCATCCTGCGCTTGATCTAACGCTGAGATGGCTTTGAGAAATCGCATCAGGTAAAACCTCGGTTTAACCTCATTGGCTACCCTGATCCTTTACTCTACCCTGGCTTAGGCAAACCACGATCGCAGATGTCAGCACACCCCCCCCCCCCCCCCCCCCCCCCCCCAGTGCAATGGGCTAGCCTCGACCCCTGCCTGATCGTGGTTTCACCCTTCCAGGCTTGAGCTTAGTCATTGCTTTTCTTAACACCACGGTGGATTTTGGCACATAAACCCCATGGACAATCATACCTTAGCGCATTCCACACACCCTTTGGTCGATACCACTGGAAATGTTAGCCATTTTGGAGCAGCTCAATGCCAGAAGTCTTCAATACAGGATGTGTGAGGTGGTAGAAGGACTACACGGATAGACATCATTGTAAATGATTTTGGAACCATCAGTTTCAGAGAAAGTTTAGTTTATTTATTAGTGTCACAAGTAGGCTTACATTAACACTGCAATGAAGTTACTGTGAAAATCCCCTAGTCGCCACACTCCAACGCTTCTTAAGGTACCCTGAGGGAGAATTTAGCATGGTCAATGCACCTAACCAGCATGTCTTTTGGACTGTGGTAGGAAACCGGAGCAGCCAGAGGAAACCCACACAGACACGGGGAGAACGTGCAAACTACACACACACAGTGACCCAAGCCGGGAATCGAACCCAGGTCCCTGGTGCTGTGGGCCAGCAGCGTTAACCACTGTGCCAGCCCCAGAAATACTTAAAGTAGCTGTTTGAAACCATGACAGCATTTGGAAGCTTTTCTCCATGTATACTGTGTTGCATTAAACATGGACAAGGTGAACGTACCTGGACAAAAAGTAGCTTTTACAGGGCATGTTGCTACAGGAAGAGAAATTTGTGTTGATCCAGACAAAGGTACATCACTGACTGATGCAGCAGGGGTCCAGCGACTGCTGGATGCAGATTGGTCATGGAGTCACAAATTATCATTGCAACATCTCAAAGAAGCAGCGACCAGCAGACTCATCGTAGTTATAGAACATAGAACAGTACAGCACAGAACAGGCCCTTCGGCCCACGATGTTGTGCCGAGCTTTATCTGAAACCAAGATCAAGCTATCCCACTCCCTATCATCCTGGTGTGCTCCATGTGCCTATCCAATAACCGCTTAAATGTTCTTAAAGTGTTTGACTCCACTATCACTGCAGGCAGTCCATTCCACACCCCAACCACTCTCTGCACAAAGAACCTACCTCTGATATCCTTCCTGTATCTCCCACCATGAACCCTATAGTTATGCCCCCTTGTAATAGCTCCATCCACCCGAGGAAATAGTCTTTGAACGTTCACTCTATCTATCCCCTTCATCATTTTATCAACCTCTATTAAGTCTCCCCTCAGCCTCCTCCCCTCCAGAGAGAACAGCCCTAGCTCCCTCAACCTTTCCTCATAAGACCTACCCTCCAAACCAGTTCCAGGAAAGAAATCACCTGACAATTCGATGGATCTTGAATGGCCTTGGAGCAGCAATGAAGCAGAATAGACAATTAGTCGCCAATGTATCAAGAGCATCAACAGCAGCAGATAAGATATACACAGGCTGAGAAAGAACTTCAAGCAATCGTGTTAGCCTGCGACAAATCTGAAACCTTTGTCATTTGGGACATGGTGAACATTGAAAGTCGTGGCTTATTGGAATCATTGCACTCAAACCACTAAACAATGCATCAAACAACTTGATTGAATGCTGCTAAGACTGCAAAAAATACAGATTGAGAACCTCTCGTAGAAAGGGAAGATGTTGGTCGTAGCAGATACACTAAGAAAGCATGCCAGCAGAACACCTATGATTTTATACGTGAACTGGAAGAAATCGATCATTGCGAATCACTTCCGGTTGTAGAGTCGCATTGGAAACAATTTGGTCACCTTGCTGGGGTAATTCTGTGTAATCATTCAGGACACCTAACCTGGGACCAATCGGAGGTACCTGGGTACCTCTGCTACTACTTTGATTTTCAAGACAAGCTAACAAGGTTGAATTTATATTCAGGGGACAGCAACTCATGTCAGCTGCACTATCTAAGGAACTGTATAAGGAAAGCGTTAGTTACACATTCAATGCACATCAACACAAGGTTGTATCTGTAGTGTCTGCAACTTCCCACATATGTGAACAGAATTGTCTGGTTCATTACAGTTCTCCCAAGTAAAGACTCATTATTATGACACAAGATTGTGGCTAGGGGGGGGGATGGAAATTGACCTTTTATGAGCTACACGGCTGTAACATGCTCATCATGTGGATTACTATTTTGTTTATTAGTGTCACAAGTAGGCTTACATTAACACTGCAATGAAGTTACTGTGAAAATCCCCTAGTCACCACACTCCGGCGCCTGCTCGGGTACACTGAGGGAGAATTTACCACGGCCAATGCACCTAACCAACACGTCTTTCAGACTGTAGGAGGAAACCGGAGCACCCGGAGGAAACCCACGCAGACACGGGAAGAACGTGCAAACTCCGCACAGACAGTGACCCAAGGCCAGAATTGAACCCGGGTCCCTGGCATTGTGAGGCTGCAGTGCTAATCACATTCTCAAATGTTTGAGAATAAGATATTTTAGAGTTGCCCAGATTCCTGTGCTTAATGTTAAGTACTAAGTATTTTGGGTTGAACTTTGAGATGATAAGTTGTGCTGGATGTAGGCTTAAGAATCCAGCTTCTGCCTCTCAGATACATTCAGAGTTTGTGAACATCATTCCCACACACGAGCAAGACATTTGGATTAATAAATTTGGAATTAAAATATCTGGGGAATTAAAGTCCTTGTTCAATTTTTGATGAGGTGGTATTAAAAATGAAGAAGGATGAACATTTGAACCTGTCCCCCCCCCCTACTCCTCCCCGCAAGAGTATGAAGCAAAGAAATGCTCTTAATAGTCACTCACTTATTGAGACGTATTAAGGTGGATAATGTGAAATCTCAGTGTAATGAACATGGCCTGTATCTGGAGAGGTTCTTTGGTTCAGGGCCAACTCTCAGTCACTTACTGCCTTGATTAAGAATATTCTCGAAGGAAGGAGGTAGTTTTGTCAGAATGGTTTGCAGAATGGTTTAAAGTGCATTCAGCTTCATTTTGAAAGGAAGGTGAACATTTGTTTAACTGCACAATTCTGTGTTTATTGAACATTTCTTGTTTTGAGTAGCCCTCTCGCTAAGCTGTGCTCCCATGAAACTCTGTGCGACTCTATTTTAAGGGTTTAAGGTGCTATGATTGAAATATAAATCATTCTTTGCATTTTTTTTAAGTTTAAAGTTTATTTATTTGTGTCATAGGCTTACATTAAACTGCAATGAAGTTACTGTGAAAATCCCCTAGTCGCCACACTCCGACGTATGTTAGGGTACACTGAGGGGGAGTTCTTCATTGTAGCATCGACTCAGATCAGTGTAAGGAGAAGTTGAAGATGTCTGTGAATACCCTCACCAGCTGATCCTCACATGATCTGAGTGCTCGTCCGGCCAGTCGCCCTGTCTGCCCCCCATAACCCTTGACTAAAGTGGACCTATATATGTGAGCAGTGTTTCTGTGGAACAGGACATGAATGCCTAGGTTTTGGGCAATTTGGAGTTTTAAGGTTAGCAAGGAGAGCATTGGAGAAGTCGACCTAGAAACGATGAAGGTGTGAAGGGGGCTTTAGCAGCAGTGTGGACAATGCATGTGAGGCAAAAAATGCACAGTGAAATTAAGTGATGAATAGTACATCAGGTTGTGAGGACTCATTCAACCTTGGTTGGAGAAGCTATTCTGAAGATCACAAGCTATGAGGAAAGCGATGGAAAACCAGCTCAGCTAATCTTAGTAAATAGCTGATGGTGTGAGACTAACCTGTCCTAGGGCAGAACACCATTGACGACTAGCGTAATGTAACCAAAGGCACCAATTTTGATTGCAATATTTGTGAACACTAGTCAAAAATGTGTCTGCAAATTCAATAACACAATATCGGTAACTGATAGAAAAGAGGAAAATTGGTTTTTGAAAATCAAGTTACACTTCCTATTGTTTTTTGCTTTCCTCACAAACCCTAGAGAAGACCTGCAGTTCTGAAAGGGATTCCCCTGGGCCCCTGCACATCCAAATGGACAGTGGATTACCTGAGCACAACTGGAGGAAGTCAAGAGGTCAAACTCCATGTTGCATCAGTGCCACAGATGGATTTTATCAACAAAAATTTTATCTACAGGTACTAAAACAAGACTAATATTCTCAGAGATTGTTTCTTTATGTTTATTTTCTATAGTCAGCACTACAGTTAATTTCATAATTCAATTTGAATATATTTCATTGAACACTGGATATAATATTATGGCTGGAATTTTACCAGCTCGCCCGCCATGGGAATCGGAGCTGTAAAGGGGTGCAACATGGGAAGGTCCATTGACCTTGGGTGGGATTTTACGGTTTCAGGGCGAGGGAGGTTGCAAAAATCCCACCCTCTGTCTTGCCTTCAGTCGGTACCTTTTTATACCCGTGTGTCTGAAACCAATGAATCCTGGATTTTAATGGTTTTACGTTCAGATGCTTTAGCTGGAAGCTACCTGATGAATCAGACACCCCAATACATTGGATCAAGAAATGCATAGTTCCTAATGTTAAACCACGGGGAAAGGCAAGACGGAGACCAGGAACTCCCCATATAGAGGTGTGGGAAACGAAGAAGGTCCATTTTCCTGGATCACTCTCGAACTTCCTCTAGCCACTTTCAGAATTGTTTGGTGAGGTTCAAAGGAGTTTAGGGGAGGGGGTGAGGTTTGGGGGAGGGGTTGAGGTTTGGGGGAGGGGTTGAGGTTTGGGGGAGGGGGGAGGTTCGGGGGAGGGGGTGAGGTTCGGGGAGGGGGTGAGGTTCGGGGGAGGGGGTGAGGTTCGGGGGAGGGGGTGAGGTTCGGGGGAGGGGGTGAGGTTCGGGGGAGGGGGTGAGGTTCGGGGGAGGGGGTGAGGTTCGGGGGAGGGGGTGAGGTTCGGGGGAGGGGGTGAGGTTCGGGGGAGGGAGTGGGGTTCAAGGGAGGGGGTGAAGTGGAGGAGGAGGGGGTGAGGTTCAGGGGAAGGGGGTGAGGTTCGGGGGAAGGGGTGAGGTTTGGGGGGGGTGAGGTTCGGGGGGGTGAGGTTCAGGGGGGTGAGGTTCAGGGGACGGGGTGAGGTTCAGGGGGAAGGCGTGAGTTTCGGGAGGAGGAGATGAGTTTCAGAGAAGCGGGTGAGGTTGAGTAGGTGGGGAGGAGGTTGGCGAGGAGGGAGTGAGGTTCAGGGAGGGAGCGAGGTTCGGGAGGAGGTTGGTGAGTTTGGGTCGGAGGGGGCGAGGTTGGGGAGGAGGGGATGAGGTTGGGGAGAAGGGGGTGAGGTTGGGGAGGTGGGGAGGAGGTTGGTGAGGAGGGGAGGAGGTTGGTGAGGATGAAGTGAGGTTCAGGAGGAGGTTGGTGAGTTTGGGTCGGAGGGGATGAGGTTGGGGAGGAGAGGGTGAGGTTGGGGAGGAGGGGGTGAGGTTGGGGAGGTGGGGGTGAGGTTGGAGAGGAGAGGGTGAGGTTGGGGAGGAGGGAGTGAGATTGGGGAGGGAGGGATGAGTTTGGGTAGGAGGGGATGAGGTTGGGGAGGTGGGGGTGAGGGTGGGGAGGAGGTCGGTGAGGAGGGGAGGAGGTTGGTGAGGATGAAGTGAGGTTCAGGGGGAGGTGTACACTCTTCTCTTGGTTTGGGAAGTTGCAGGACCA
The DNA here is from genome assembly GCF_964213995.1 of Mustelus asterias. Taxonomy (NCBI): domain Eukaryota; kingdom Metazoa; phylum Chordata; class Chondrichthyes; order Carcharhiniformes; family Triakidae; genus Mustelus; species Mustelus asterias. The sequence continues at coordinate 87,397,915 of NC_135814.1, forward strand.
GGGAAAGCATTGAAAAGAAGACAAAACAATATTTCTGAGCTTAAAGCACATTATTCACATTCATTTTAACTTACTTTCAAAATTAATTTTATAACATACATGGATAATATATTATAAACAATATAGAATATTGTAGAAATAAAAATGTGACTTTTTTTGTATCACAAATGTTCTGTGTTAAAATTCCTTTTCCATTTCTTTGTCCATTATGCCAGTATTTTATTTTTATCTGGAATGAAAAGACATTCTTCCTCATTGTTAGTTATCCCACTCAGATTGAGATGGGCTGCAGTGCAGTAAGCTGCTCCCACTCACTGTGATGACAACTAGCCGGTTGGATGAGGTATTAGAGAATTGTAGCTGCCTCAGAAACTCGATGTGGAGATGCCGGCGTTGGACTTTAACCTGGTGTTGTTAAAACTCTTACTGTGTTCAGAAACTCGATACAGAGCAGCAATTTCTCCCTTAAGGTTGTAGTCGCATTCCTGAAAGGTGCAGCTTCAACTGAAACAACTTTAAGCAAAATAGGTTTTCCCGTTTTCCCATTAAAACCAATGTAAAAGCTGTGTTTAGGTTCTGTAGGATCTTCCTTAGCGGAAGGAAACATTATACCCTGGAAGTTGAAATGCTTTTAAAATATAAAGGAAATTCACCGCCTGTTTCTATTCACTACCCGCTCGCTGACACTCCCTCCCGCTCGCTGACACTCCCTCCCGCTCACTGACCCTCCCTCCGGCTCGCTGACCCTCCCTCCTGCCCGCCTGCCCTGCCTCCCGCTCACTGACCCTCCCTCCTGCTCGCTGACCCTCCCTCCTGCCCGCCTGCCCTGCCTCCCGCTAACCCTCTCTCCTTCTCCCTCCTGCCCACAGGTCCTCCCGCCCGCCCTCTCTCCCGCCTATCCATCGGGACCATTGGGCACCAGGCAGTGCCAAGGGGTGGGCCATGATGGGGCGGTGCTAAGGGGAGGCGGGGGGCTGCGCACTCTGTAATCGGGGATCGGCCGGAGTAGTGATTGTCTGGGTCGGGGGTTGGGGGGGGAAATTGGCCCACGGAGTTTGGGGGGTGGGGGGGATCGTCCGGGGGTGGGGGGGGGGGTGCAGGAGCAATCGGCTGGGGGTGGGGGGGTGCAATCGGGGTGATATCCGGTGGGGGCCGGGTATTGGGACGATATCCAGGTACTGGGGGTATTGGGGTGATATCCATTGGGGTGGGTGGACTGACAGATCTCTCTGTTCTGTTGCACAGAACACTGAGATCTGTGCATGTGCAATGACGCACTCTACTGTGAGCAGCCGGCTTGCCAAAAAGAATAGACTCCATGCAGTCCCTCTACTGGGATGAATCACACTTTGCCTTTTTTTTGCACTAAGTGGCAAAGGGTCATGTCTAAAAGCGCGCTGAAAAATTGGTGCGATTCTCACCTATTTTCACACTCGTTTGGCACTTGGAATTTTTTTGGTAAGATCGCCCCATTGGATTTGACATATTGCTTGCATGGGTTTCAGCTGCACATTTATTGGGTAAAGACTATACTTGCTCACAGAGGAATATATGAGTCTTCGAGCAGCTGGTAATGCAAGTTGCACTGGGCTGCTTGTTAGTGTGAGGCCACGCTTCTTCAATACGCAAGCCAACAAGCTGGGCTATGGAGAATTTGAGTACACGCAGTGAGAGTGATTAATACAGTCAGTGGGAAAGACCGTTTAGTATAACTGCCTGTGTTCAAAACCTGGGGCTCCGTCAAGAAGGCTTGCTCTTTTATGGAAAGTGGTATATTATTTAGTTCAGTTAAAATGATTACAGTGATTTATATATTAGTATCATACATCAGAAGACCATCATTTGAACAGATCTTGAGGAAGAAGCAGATTTCTCCATTCCAATTTACATCTTTTTTTGATGACTTTATATCACATGGAATTATAATTGGTACCAAACTTCTATATTTTAAAGTGCTTTCTAAAATAAATGTTTCTGCTTTACCAATGTTCACTTACTCTCCAATAAATCACTGAATACATTAGAGATGTTTTGGTAGAAATAAATAGTCTAATTTCATTTGGGTAGACTTTAGTGACATTGATTTAAATAGTGTGGGATTTCTGCACTAAATCACATTATACATTTTTAATGATTAAAATAGCTGAGATTTTAACAATCTCACGAGAATAACAAGAGATTATGAATAACATTAATTATTCTTCGAATATTATTAATTTATGTAATTGAACTAAAAGATGATCGGTTTGCTCATAAACGTCACCATAATGTATATGTACAATAATTGGCACAATGCCCCGTCCTTTCCAGTGTCATTCAGAATTCTGCAAGGGGATCTATTCTTAATACCCCTCCTGCTTGATGGTGGGTGCCTAGTGTTTGTTTGATCCCAGCCCACAGCAATATAGTTGATCTACAGGTTCAATTTTGTAGCTAATTGTACATTTATTTATTAGTCGCACAAGTATGCTTACATTAACACTGCAATGAAGTTACTGCGAAAATTCCACACTCCGGCGCCTATTCGGGTATAGTGAGGGGAATCTAGCACGGCCAATGCACCTAACCAGCGCGTCTTTCGGACTGTGGGAGGAAACCGGAGGAAATCCACGCAGACATGGGGAGAATGTGCAGACTCCACACTGACAATGACCCAAGCCGGGAATCGAATCCGGGTCCCTGGCGCTGTGAGGCAGCAGTGCTAACCACCGTACCCTATTGGCCCCCCCACCCCATTATTTCACACCCATTATTGTTGGATTTCACATAGATATTTCAGTAACCTGTGACACTGCCCTAACTACCTCCTTCAGTTTCTAAAATGAAACATACAGGAAATTGTTACCAAGCGTAACTTTATAAATACAACTACAAAGGGCACCCTATTAGGTGGGACATTTTTTTAAGGAGCGTTGTAGGCATCGTAATTCAATCTGTAAATTTAAATCTAGAAAAGCAAATGAAAAAAGAATGTAACTCTGTCAAGAATGCCATAGTTAATTGGTCGTGTAAAGGATTTTGCCTTTAAAAGAAAATCTTATATATCGGAAACATATCAAAGTGCTCCCTTCACATACATTGAGTTGATTTGAAATACAGAAATTGTGTTTATTAAAAGGAAACAAAGCAATCCTGTTACATTCTTCTATTTGTTTATGGGATGTGGGCTTTGTTAACAAGGTCAACATCTATTGTCCAACCCTAATTTCTGTTGAGGTGGTGGTGAGCCACTTTCTTCAACCATTGCAGTCCTTAAAGTGTAGGTACATTCACAGTGCTGTTAGGGAGAGAGTTCGAGGATTTTGACCCAGCAAATGTGAAGAGACAATGATATAAGTACAGGTAAGGATGGTCTGTGACTTGGTGGAAATTTGCAGGTGGTGGTGTTCCCATGTGCCTGCAATCCTTGTCCTTCCAGGGCATAATGACCATAACATGATAGAATTCTTCATTAGGATGGAAAGTGAAGACGTCTGATCTGAATCTCCGGTCTTAAATCTGAACAAAGGAATGAGGCGTGAGTTGGCTATGAAAGATTGGGGAACTTCATTAAAAGGCATGCTGGTGAATAGGCAATGGCTAATGTGTAAAGAAGGAATGTATGCACTGCAACAGTTATACATTCCTTTCTGGCACAAAGTCACAGCAAGAAAAGAGGCCCAACAATGGCTTACAAAAGAAATTAAGGATGGTAGTAGATCCAAAGAGGAATCCTATGAAGTTGCGAGAAAATGTAGCAAGCCTGAGGAGTGGGAACAGTTCAGAATTCAGCAAAGGAGGACCAAGAGATTGATGAAGAGGGGAAAAATAGAGTATTGGCGTTAACTTGCAAGTAACGTAAAAGTGGACTGTAAAAGCTTCCATAAGTATATAAAAAGAAAAAAAGATTAATGAAGACAAATGTAGATCCTTTACAGTTGGAAACTAGAGAATTTATAATAGAAAACAAAGCAATTAAACAATTACTTTAGTTCTGTCTTCACAGAGGACGACGCAAATAACTTCCCAGAAATGCTAAGGAACCAAGGGTTTAGTGAGAATGCAGAATTGAAGGAAATTAATGTTACTAAAAATAAACTGTTCTTGGAAATTAATAGGACTGAAAGCTGATAAATTCCCAGGGCCTGATGATCTACATCCCAGGGTGTTAAAAAAGGTGGCCATGGAAATAACGGATGCTATTTTGGTTGATTGGTTGTCATTTTACAAAATTCTGCAGATTCTGTAACATTCCCGTCAATTGGAAGGTTGCAAAAGCAATCGCGCTATTTAAAAAAGAAGGAAGGAAGGAGAAAACAGGGATTAAGACTGGTTAGCCTAACATCAGTAGTAGGGAAAATGCTAGAGTCTATTATAAAGGAAATGATAACTGGACACTTAGAAAATATTAACGGGATTAGACAAAGTCAACATGGATGATAAACCGACTGGAGCTTTTTGAGGATGTAGCTAGTAGAACAGTAAACCAGTGGATGTGGTGTATTATGTTTTCAGAAAGCTTTTGATAAAGTCCTACAATAAGAGGTTAATGAGCAAAATTAAAGTGCAAGGGGTTGGGGGCAATATATTATCATGGATTGAGACTGGAAACAGAAAGTAGGAATAAATCACTCTTTTTTGAAGTGGCAGATGGTGACTCATGGAGTCCCGCAGGGTTGAGTGCTTGGACCCCAGCTATTCACAAAATACATCAATGATTTGGATGAAGGGACCAAAAGTAATATTTCCAAGTTTGCTGACAACACAAAAGTTGGTGGGAATGTGAGTGTTGAATAGGATGGTAGGCTTCAAGGTGATTCAGACAAGTTGAGTGAATGGGAGAATACATGGCAGATGCTGTATAATGTAGACAAATGTGAAGTTATCCGCTTTGGATGGAGGACCAGAATGGCAGAGTACTATTTAAATAGTGATAGATTGGGAAATGTTGACGCAAGAAAGGACCTGGGTGTCCTTGTACACCAGTCACTGAAAGCAAGCATTCAGATATAGCAAGCAGTTAGAAAGGCAAATTATGCGTTGGCCTTCATTGCAAGCGGACTTGAATACAGGAGCAAGGATGTCTTACTGCAGCTACACAGGGCTTTGGTGAGACCACACCTGGAGTATTGTATATAGCTCTGGCCTCCTTATCTAAGATGTTTGCCTTAGAGGGAGTGCAGCGAAGGTTAACCAGACTGATTCCTGGGATATCAGAATTGTTGTATGAGGAGATTCTGGGTCGATTGGGCCTGTATTCACTGGAATTTAGAAGAATGAGAAGGGGTCTCATTGAAACGTATTAAATTCTGACAGGGCTGGACAGACTGGATGCTGGGATGTTGTTTCCTATGGCTATGAGTCGAGAATAAGGGATCACAGTCTTATTATACAAGAAAAGCCATTTAGTACTGAGATGAGGAGAAACTTCTTCATTTAGAGTGGTGAACCTGTGGAATTCTCTACCACAGAAGGCTGTGGAGGCCAAGTCACTGAATATATTTAACAAGGAAATAGATAAATTTCTAAAGTCTAAAGTTTTTAAAGTTTATTTATTAGTGTCACCAGTAGGCTTACATTAACACTGCAATGAATTTACTGTGAGGATCCCTTAGTTGCCACAGTCCGGCTCCTGTTCGGGAACACTGAGAGAGAATTCAGCACATTCAATACACCTAACCAGCACGTCTTTCAGACTGTGGAAGGAAGCCGGAGCACCCAGAGGAAACCCACGCAGACATGGGGAGAACGTGCAGACTCCGCACAGACAGTGACCCAAACTGGGAATTGAACCCGGGTCCCTAGCGCTGTGGGGCAGCAGTGCTAACCACTGTGCCACCGTTTGGGATAGCGTAAGAGTATGGTGTTGAGATAGAGAAACAGGCGCAATCATATTCAATGGTGGCAGATCAGGCTTGAAGGGCCAAATGGCCTACCCCTATTCCTGTTTTCTATGTTTCTATCTCACCTATCACCTCAAGCTTGAATGTTGCCCTGGTCTTTCTGCATTCAAGACTGCTTCAGTATCTGAAGTTATAAATGGGACTGACACTGTGCAATCATCTGTGAGTATCCCCATTTCTGACCTTATGGGGAAGAGATTGTCATTGATGAAGCAATTAATGATGGTTGATATGGCAGAATCTTATGGTGAGATCAAAGCCCATTAAATCTGTTTTTGGCAATGATGGTTGGGGGAAGAATGTTGACCAGGATTCAATTTCCTGCTTTTCTTTGAATAGTCCCATCAAAGGCAGATGAAGGATGGCATGTGAATTAGCGTAGCCTTCCTTCAAAACTTCACGAGAGTCGACTGTCATCTTGGATTAATGCTTAAACCAAGAAGAAAACTTTGAACACTTAATTGCAGATGATACTAATTAGGAGAGACATTGAGAGTACGGATGGGAGCAGAAAATTGCAAAGGGACCAGTTAACTTAGTGAGCAAGGCGAGGTTAAATGGAGTTCAATGTGACCCACGCGAGTTCATTCACTTTGGAGTCAAGAACAATAAATTTGAGTATTTTCGAAATGATGAGAAACTGGGGACTGTGGAGATGCAAAGAGATTTAGATTTCCAAAAACAAATCACTAAAAGCCATATGATAGATACAGAAATACCCTGAGGAATGTTGATTTTTATTTCTAGATGCTGGATTGTATAATCGAGGAAGCTATGCTGTATATGTCTTGGAATACTGGAATCTGGAATACTGTCCTCCGTTCTGGACCTCAGGAAGGATATATTGAGCTGGGAAGATGAGCAGTGTTGATTCACCAGTTTATGTAATTCCTATCTTTAGGAAGTGGGGGGAACCAGAACATGCCCGGGGAATGTGTAGATTTGTAAGTTTAACATCAATGGTAGGAAAAATAATGGAATCCTTACTAAAGGAGAGATTAAACAAACATATAGAAGTGTTCTTTTAGAAATAAGAAATATAATGATCAATAACCAACATGGATTTAAAAAGAGAAATCTTGCTTGGACAAATAAGATTGACTTTTTGAGAAGTTAGAAGAGAGAGTTGGCAATGGCAACTGTCATGATGATGGAAAATTGTGACTGAATGAGGTCTACCTATAACTTCACCACTAACCAAAAACATATTGACCTATTCTGGATATAAATTGTCCCATTGGGAAGATGCAGCATGGGTTCATGAAGGGAAGGTCATGTTTGATTAATTTGGTGGAATTCTTTGAGAACATTACATGTGCAGTGGACAATGGGGAACCTGTGGATGTGGTGTATATGAATTTCCAGAAGACATTTGACAAGGTGCCGCACCAAAGACTGCTGCATAAGATAAAGGTGCACAGTGTTACGGGTAATGTATTAGCATGGATAGAGGATTGGTTAACTAACAGAAAGCAAAGAGTGGGGGTAAATGGCGATCAGTGGTGAGTGGGTGTGCCTCAGGGATCAGCATTGGGATTGCAATTGTTTACGATTTACACAGATGATTTGGAGTTGGGGACCAAGTGTAGTGTGTCAAAGTTCGCAGATGACACTAAGATGGGTGGCAGAGCAAAGTGCGCAGAGGATGCTAAAAGTCTGCAAAGGGATATTGATAGTCTAAGTGAGTGGGCGAGGGTCTGGCAGATGGAGTACAATGTTGGTAAATGTGGGGGTCATCCATTTTGGTAGGAATAACAGCAAAATACACTATTATTTAAATGGTAAAAAATTGCAGCATGCTGCTGTGCAGAGGGACCTGGGTGTCCTTGTGCAAGAATCTCAAGGAGTTGGTTTGCAGGTGCAGCAGGTAATTAAGAAGGCAAATGGAATTTTGTCCTTCATTGCTAGAGGGATGGAGTTTAAAAACAGCGAGATTATGTTGCAGCTGTATAAGGTGCTGGTGAGGCCACACCTGGAGTACTGTGTACAATTTTGGTCTCCTTACTTGAGAAAGAATGTACTGGCACTGGAGGGGGTGCAGAGGAGATTCACTAGGTTGATTCTGGAGTTGAGAGGGTTGGCTTATGAAGAGAGACTGAGTAGACTGGGGCTATACTCATTGGAGTTTAGAAGAATGAGGGGAGATCTTATAGAAACATGTAAGATTATGAAGGGAATAGATAAGATAGAAGCAGGGAAGTTGTTTCCACTGGCGGGTGAAACTAGAACTAGGGGGCATAGCCTCAAAATAAGGGGAAGCAGATTTAGGACTGAGTTGAGGAGGAACTTCTTCACACAAAGGGTTGTGAATCTGTGGAATTCCCTGCCCAGTGAAGCAGTTGAGGCGACCTCATTGAATGTTTTTAAGGCAAGGAGAGATAAATTTTTGAACAGTAAAGGAATTGAGGATTATGGTGAGCGGGCGGGTAAGTGGAGCTGAGTCCACAAAAAGATCAGCCATGATCTTATTGAATGGCGGAGCAGGCTCGAGGGGCCAGATGGCCGACTCCTGCTCCTAGTTCTTATGTTCTTATGGAAAGAGGACTTGTTTTCAGAATGTACCAGCAAAGACACTAACCAAAAATGGCTGCCAGGAGTCACCTGATGTCTAGAATTATAAATTGACTTTTTCTGGAAAGTGACTATATGGATTGTACTAGTGATGTGGCTCATGGGATTCTACACTTGGGGTGTCAAGGTCCACTTCAAAAGGGACTCTTGAAAGGAAGGCATTAAAAATGCAAAGTGCTGGACTTTAATCAACTGCAATTTTGTCAAGAAAATGGGAACTGCTAACCAGCCAGATACCCAACAGACATTCAAACCTCCCTGTGGAGGAGAAAATAACCCCCATCTCCTGTTGGTTTCTACTACGTTGAAAGTTGTCAGATGTTTGAAATGATGACTTGTTCGCCAACACTGACTGTATCCCTTCTTGGAATATAGGTTTAAGAATCATCCTGTGAATGATGAACATCTTGATCTTTGGAAGATAAGTAGGGTAATGGATGTTTGTGACACCAGTCACTATGATCTCCTGGTGCTAACTTCATCACCTTCATTACACCCTGTCAAGGTGGGACAAACTCATTACATGTACTATCCAAGCTTTTTCCCAGTGTGACCCCATTTTAATGCCTCAGACATCTTGTGGCCCCAAGGGCAGGAAGGAGATTAGCTCATGAGTGGGGGAAAGGGAGAAGTTCGGCCGAGTGAGAATTATTTAAATTACAAGGTTTTTTTTTCTGGGAAAAAGCAGATCAACGTTGTCACAGGCTTTTATTATGCAGCAGCAACCTGGCCTCAGAGGTCTGTCCCTGAGGCCTCCCACCAATAGATAAACGTGAGGATTCAAAGGAGCCTCACACACTCAGTCCAAGCTCAACAACAGCCACTGCTGCGTCAGAGCTCACCACCCCAAAATCTCATCCCGTCACCATGTACAGTCTGCCAAGCCATGAACGCTCTCTTCCTGTCCTTTTCTTGGGCCATGGATGCCGAACAATCACGTACTTCAATCATCTGTTCATCATTCATCACATCAAAATCTGGTTTAACTGCATTTGTTTCTTGTTTGCAGAACCTTACCATTTGATGTGTTTGTGAAGCGTGCAGCAGAGCCAGCACAAGCAGAATATTTCATATCTCAGGTATTCATTCAACCTTTCTTAAAGCTGATTCTGAAAGAAGCTGTCTCTGCAGTTGGAAAGATATTGAGAACCTTGCTCTCTGCTTTCAACAGTAACAAGGTCGGGTCCGACAGCATCAGATTGGTGGGTTTAAGCCAACTGTAAAGTGTTGCCAATTAATGAGGAAGTGGTGGCACAGTGGTTAACTCTGCTGCCTCACAGCGCCAAAGACCCAGGTTCCATTCCAGCCTCGGGTGACTGTGTGACAAAAACAGAAAATGCTGGAAAATCTCAGGGTCATCCAGACTCGAAACATTAGCTCTATTCTCTCTCCACAGATGCTGTCAGACCTGCTGAGATTTTCCAACATTTTCCATTTTTGTTTCAAGTTCCAGAATCCACAAAATTTTGCTTTTATCTTCTGTGACTATCTGTGTGGAGTTTGCACGATCTTCCCGTGTCTGCGTGGATTTCCTCCGGGTGCTCCAATTTCCTCCCACAGTCCAAAGATGTGCGGGTTAGGTAGATTGGCCATGCTAAATTGTTCCTTAGTGTCTCAATATGGGTAGGTTAGGGAGATTAATAGGGTAAATACGTGGGGTTACAGGGATAGGGGTTGGATAAGATGCTCTGTCGGAGAGCCAGTGCAGACTTGATGGACCGAATGGTCTCCTTCTGCACTGTAGGGATTCTATTCTATGAAGACACAACTAATGGTAACAATAATCCCACATAAACTAATTTCTGGTTACAGCAACTTTGCAGTTTATAATCTCCCTGGAGAAATACAAAATATTTCACGCAACAATACAGTTTGGTATTGGATATAACTAGCTAAGCGCGCAGGATTATTTTCTGACTACATGAACAAAAGGGAAAACAACATCAAAACAATTGCTTCTCTCAAAGGCTTGTGAGTCTGTGGAATTCACCACCCCAGAACGTGGTGGATGGCAGGTCAGTGAGTAAATTTAAGGTAGAGGTGGACAGATTTTTAATCAGTAATGGGTTTGAAAAGCGATGGTGAATGTGCAGGAAAGTGGAGTTGAGGCCGAGATGAGATCAGCCATGATTGTATTAAATGGCGGAGCAGACTCAAGGAGCTGAATTGCCTACTCCTGCTCCTAGTTCTTATGATTATGAAAACAGAAAATTGCAGCAACCACGATTTGGACATCAACGGAGCAGCCAAAGTGCAGAATCCAACCTGTCCCAGGCCATTCCCTACCCACTTCCCCTCTCCACCCATTTGTTTTCCCAATAAAGAATGGGTACTTGAGAGTGGAAAATCACCCCTCACATCTTTGAGAATGGTAGTCACAAGAGCAAAGATGTCAGAATCCAACCTGGACAATGTTCCACGAGGCACCTAGTAAATCACCTACTAAATTTAACAAGTAAACACCTCTTGTTTACTTCAACATTAGCGCACACTCAAGGATGAATCCACCCACCGTCAAGTGAAAGAAGCCATTAATAAAGAACATACATCCGGAACTGAATTACTGTCAGCATAAGCATCAGGAGAAAAAAACCCCAGAGGAAATGGATGTGTAGAAGATGTAGAGAAAAAACTAACTAAGCAAAATTATTATTTTTGCAATTAATCCATAGAAGGGAATATAGAGTTAATTGTCACTTTAGGAAAACAACAATGATATTGAACTTAGGAGTTAGACATATTTGCTGTAATATGGACTAGGTGAAGAAAAACCTCATATTTACAGCATTTGCAGTTTTATAGTTCTTAATCTATGCTTTACCGGCATGTTGTGAGGAGTAGTGCTTGATATGTCTTCTTGGAATTCTTTATTAAAATTTATTTAGCCAAGGACCATGAATTTGGCTAATGCTTCATCTACACTGTCTCCAAATGCTATTTACACTGTCTCCAAATATTTCCTTGTTGATTTGTCCTCTCCTGTAAATCCATACTGGGGTATGAATGGTGCAGGAATGAGGGCAAGAAGCCCTCCTGAGCGAGGTGGACAAGATGGGGTACGTTCTATGCTGTATCATTTCAATGGTTCTATAGTGAATATCGATGTGCAGCTTGACTGTGCTGGCCCACCACAACCAAACCCAGAGACTGAAGCACTACGGGAGATTTGGCAGCCCAACCAAAAGTCCATTGACTTGTAGCGGGACTGCATGATCCCGGCAGCAGGCGGGGCTGGAAAATCCCATCCAGGAATCTTCACAAGTGCCCTCTCAACAGAAATCGGGAACTATCATGTTATCTCCTGCCTAACTCTGAAAGATGAGGCCAACTCTAGCATCTCTACAGAAACCCTGGTTGAGATTTGTTAGGATGCACTAGGGATTTTTGCCGATATGACTCAACACCCTGCCATACGGTAGAGTTATCTTCCGAGCCACAAGAGAACTGTTCAGATCTAAAATCGAAAAATGTCAAACTTGAAAAGTAAACTCAATTATGAAGCGACCTTTGCTAAAGATTACATGAGGAAATTATTTAAGTCCCAGAACTTGATCAAAATAATTTATTAACGAGCACAAAAGCAATCCATTTTGGCTAACTTTCCAACGTATCTGTCACAGAGTGAAATATTGCTTGTCTCTTATCTTTTATGACCTATGGGCCTATTCGTTCACTTGTATAACGGTGATCATCTGCGTAATACATTTTGTTTTAGTGCTTCATTAGACTTGGTTAAAGTTAACACAGATTTGGTTTAGTGTCTTCGGGGATTTGTTTTACACCCATTTGCTCCGAAAGTAAGCCTATATATTTTCAAATGTTGCTTTGAAAACTCCACCGGGAGCAGTCATGGAAAGGGTAAAACTGTGGAAGATTTTATCCCAGAACTTTTAAATAACTTTGAATGTATGAAACTTTAATGACTCCTGTAACTTGCGCAGATTTATGAGCTGAGTGCCCTTATGACTAATGTGATGATTGTTTTGTGCTCAGGATGAAAAGTACTACTTGCGGTCACTAGGAGTGGACCCTCGGAAGGTGAGTGAATAAAACAGTCAAATGTTTCACAATCTGCAGCTCCCAAAACACTAGCCTCACATTTCTTTTGTAGTTTTTTTTCTCCTCATGAAGTTGCTGATCTTTTGGGTTTCAATCGATGGCAACTGGGATGTTTCCATAGTTATCTTGCACACGGACACGGATTTGATTCCTGTCTTGGGTCACTATCTGTGCGGAGTCTGCACATTCTCCCTGTGCCTGCGTCGGTTTCCCTCCGGGTGTTCCGGTTTCCTCTCACAGTCCGAAAGACGTGCTGGTTAGGTGCATTGGCCATGCTAAATTCTCCCTCAGTGTACCTGAACAGGCGCTGGAGTGTGGCGACGAGTTACTTTTCACAGTAACTTCATTGCAGTGTTAATGTAAGCCTACTTGTGACACGAATAAATAAACTTTAAAAGCAAAGTGCTGATGCTGGCAGCCCAGACATTCAGTGCTTGGGGGACATTCAATAGTAAAGAGTATCACAGTCAGGTCTAATTCTTGCTGAACTTCCACCCAAGCACAATGTCAAACCGATGTTAATGGACAACGAGCAGTGCTGACTCCTTTCACTCTGGGAATGTATATAAGTTTAAGTTTATTTATTAGTGTCACACGTAGGCTTACGTTAACACTGCAATGAAGTTACTGTGAAAATCCCCTAGTCGCCACACTCTGGCGCCTGGTCGGGTACACTGAGGGAGAATTTAGCATGGCCAGTGCACATAACCAGCACGTCTTTCGGACTGGGGGAAGAAGCCAGAGCACCTGGAGGAAACCCACACAGACACGGGGAGAACATGCAGACTCCGCACAGACAGTGACACAAGCCAGGAATCGAGCCCGGGTCCCTGGCGCTGTGAGGCAGCAGTGCTAACCACTGTGCTGGAGACCCGGTATCATCACGAGCTGTGAGCCATTCACCGCACAGACCAGGGACTGCAGCTGTGATCTTCAGAGTCTGCTTATTCAGTGAGTCAGCAGGGCAAATCTCTGCTAGAGGGGCTTAACTCAAACAACTGCTGCCCATCAGGAATTACTTATGCTGTTCAGTTTTGACCACATGCTGTTAAATGAGCTTGTGTTACAGTCGATTAAGATGTTTGTAATAGCCTTGTGCACTCTGCAGATCATTAGCATTTCTTTGAAACAAGATCAAATGCAATACTTAGACCCTATAATTAGTGAGCTCTCAAATGTCACAAGTAATTAATCTGCTTTATTAAAAGATGCATGAACACAAAGGATTTACAGAAAAATGGACTCAGGCCTTGTGTTTCGTATTATTAATAATACACTTCTCAATGATTTTTTTTGATTTGATTTATTATTGTCACATGTATTATCATCCAGTGAAAAGTATTGTTTCTTGCGCGCTATACAGACAAAACATGCCGTTCATAGAGAAGGAAACGAGAGAGTGCAGAATGTAGTGTTACAGTCATAGCTAGGGTGTACAGAAAGATCAACTTAATGCAAGGTAGGTCCATTCAAAAGTCTGTCAGCAGCAGGGAAGAAGCTGTTCTTGAGTCGATTGGTACGTGATCTCAGACTTTTGTATCCTTTTTCCCGAAGGAAGAAGGTGGAAGAGGGAATGTCCGGGGTGCATGGTGTCCTTAATTATGCTGGCTGCTTTAATGAGGCAGCGGGAAGTGTAGACAGAGTCAATGGATGGGAGGCTGGTTTGCGTGACGGATTGGGCTACATTCACGACCTTTTGTATTCCTTGCGGTGTTGGGCAGAGCAGGAGCCATACCAAGCTGTGATACAACCAGAAAGAATGCTTTCTATGATGCATCTGTAAAAGTTGGTGAGAGTCGTAGCTGACATGCCAAATTTCCTTAGTTGCCTGAGAAAGTAGAGGTGTTGGTGGGCTTTCTTAACTATAGTGTCGGCATGGGGAGGCCAGGACAGGTTGTTGGTGATCTGGACACCTAAAATCCTGAAGCTCTCGACCCTTTCTACTTCGTCCCCGTTGATGTAGACAGGGGCATGTTCTCCTTTACGCTTCCTGAAATCGATGACAATCTCCTTCGTTTTGTTAACATTGAGGGAAAGGTTATTGTTGCCGCACCAGTTCACCAGATTCTCTATCTCATTCCTGTACTCTGTCTTGTCATTGTTTGAGATCCAACCTAGTACGGTGGTGTCGTCAGCAAACTTGAAAATTGAATTGGAGAGGAATTTGGCTGCAGGTATATAAGGAGTATAGTAGGGGGCTGAGAACACAGCCTTGTGGGGCATCGGTGTTGAGGATGATCGTGGAGGAGGTGTTGTTGCCTATCCTTACTGATTGTGGTCTGTGAGTTAGGAAGTTCAGGATCCAGTCACAGAGGGAGGTGTCGAGGCCCAGGCTACGGAGTTTGGAGATGGGTTTTGTGGGAATAATAGTGTTAAAGGCCGAGCTGTAGTCATTAAATAGGAGTCTGACATAGGTGTCCTTGTTATCTAGGTGTTCCAGGATTGAGTGCAGGGCCTGGGAATTGGCGTCTGCTGTGGACCACTTACGGTGGTACCCCAATGAGGAACATTATGTAATTATTAAGACATTTCAACGCAACGGTTACATCATATTCTAGTTTATTGCAAAAGTTCAGATATAATATTTATATTGCAAAAAAACTTGTAATATTATTTAAAAGATTGAATGTTATTTTACTAACTTTATATTTAAGAAAGTTTAGGGATTATTCCAGCTGTTACTGGACATGCTGTGGCCGATCTTGATCCCACTTTCGCCATGCGCGGGAGTGCCAGCAGGGGCTCAAGATTCCGTGAAACCCTATAACCCGCGGATCACACCGGCTAGATCACAATGACTGATTTCCTCCACCCTTTACCAGTGACGTAGTCAGGTTCATGCCCACAATGAGCATGAAGCTGATTTAGATACATTTCAATGTCATTTGCATGTGATTAACCCTCCCCCGTCGTGTCTTATTGACCCCTCCCGCAGTATATTCCAATTGCACTGACGTGATGTCACATTGGCGCAGTTTACAATCAGTTCACCCTGTCGTGGGGATCCCCCCCGGGAGCGTAAATATGACTGTAGCCCCCAGGGGAGTGGGACATGACCAGGCAGTGGCCAGGCAATGACTTGACAGTGCCAACCTGTGCCATGGGTGGACATCTGTGGGGGGGGAGCCTCACGGTGGGGGGAATTCATTTATTAGTGACTATCAGGCTTTGATAAAGATCAGTTGACTTTTAATCCTTGCTGCTTACTCTGCAGCTGTAAGATCAGAGTGAGTTTAACTCTGTGGCTCAAATCAGCAAATTGTGATGCTCTCACTATCATGTCTTAAGATTACTGCTTTTATTTTCAAAGTTAATGGTGCGTGTATCAAATAAATAGTTGACAATGTCTTCCTTTGCTGATTTACAAACAGGATATTGCCGATATCAGAAAACAATTCCCATCTTTGGCTGAGGACATCAACATCCCTGAGTTTTTTGAGAAGGATCAGTTTTTTTCCAGTGTTTTTCGAATCAGCTCCCCAGGCCTGCAGCTCTGGACTCATTACGATGTACGTAGCATGACTAATATACACAATATGGCTAATACTGTTGTATTTTTTTCATGGTATATATGTTGCTGCAATAGATATTCAAGCATTAATACAATGAATCTGTTGATGTTGTTGTATGTACTGGGATGGACATCATCATATCATCCCTACGGTGCAGAAGGAGGCCATTCGAGTCTGCACCAACTCCCCGACAGAGCATCTCACCCAGGCCCTATCCCCATAACCCCATGTAATTACCCCGCTAATCCCCTTAACCTACGCATCTTGGGACACTAAGGAGCAATATAACATGGTCAATCCACCTAACCTGCACATCTTTGGACTGTGGGGAAAAAAAATCAGAGCACCCAGAGGAAACCCACACAGACACAGGGAGAGTGTGCAAACTCCACACAGACAGTGACCCGAGGCCGGAATTGAACCCGAGTCTGGCGCTGTGAGGCAGCAGTGCTAACCACTGTGCCACCTTGACATATTAGGTAGGTCCTGGGATGAGGCTGTTTTCTTGGCTGAAGGCATGGGGTCAAGTAGCTAAATAATACTTGTGACAGCCTTTTCCAGCTCTGTGTAGTACAGGTATTTAAATTAAATATTCAATTTAACCTTAGCCTAGTTTTTAAAAAATGACTATTAAGCATGAAAGCTTAATATCTCCTTCGTTAAAGAAAGAACTTGCATTTGTTTATACCTTTTAAGACCTGAATGTCTCAAAGCATTTCACGTTCGATGTACTTCACGAATATAAAGAACAAATAATTTTTTTAAAAGCACAGCACAGGAACAGGCCCTTCGGCCCTCCAAGAACATGCCGATATGGACACAAACAAGAACCGGCCAGCATACATCAAGATCCCACAGACAGCAATGAACTAAATTGTCCCAGTGATTCTCAAACCGGGGCCAATCGACCCCTGGTTCCGTAGAGACTCTCCAGAAGTTCAGCTAAAGGTAAAGTCTCCACAGTCCCAGATGACCATAGGTTCTTCTCCCCTTTGAGGGGGAGAGCTGACTGGTGGTAATTTAACCTGAGGATCACCACACCTCAAGCGAGGGGCAAGGTTGAGAAGGCGGACCTTCATGAGTAACCTGAGCCAGTGCGGGAATTGAACCCACGCTGTTGACGTCGCTCTGCATCACGAACCAGCTGTCCAGCCAACTGAGCTAAATTTACAAAATAAGCAAATGAGCAGTGGACGAGATGTCATATGGTGGTGGCTGGATGAAGATCACACCGTTATTAGCAACACATTCACAAGTGTGTGGGCTATTGTGTGTAATCGTGAACTAAGCTAGTAACTGTCCATGGCTCCCACAAATGCCTCCCCACTTCCAGCCACTGTAGCAGTGGGCAGGAATATTTCAAATGCTCACGAACGTGGTGCTAATGACTGACATGATCCTCATCCAATTAACCAGGCGTTACATGAATGAACCAGTGAAAAGTTACGGATTTATTTATTGAACAAAATGTTGTGTAAAACCTTTTCTGTGAGCATGAGTTGTGGCAAAATAAAGTAAAACAAAAAAGTCTGGCACTGAGGAAATATCTGCTTTGAGATCTAGACATTCTAAAGAAGCTGGACTACTCTGAGGTCATATTACATGTTGTGGGTTTAAATGGATGTCTTGCTTCAAGTATTATAGTTTAGATAGGGGAGGAGTGGTGATGACTAACCCATTCAAAAAAGGGGCATTCAACTATTACTGCTTGCGAACTACTGGAGTACCAGATAATCTGTTTTAGTGATGTTGACTGAACGGGAGAAAGTTAGCAAGGATACCAGGAGAACTGGCTTGTACTATTTCAAAAGTCCCATAGGGTCATTTACATTCAGTGTTAAAAGGCAGATGAGGCCTTGACTTAATACCTGATTCAGAAGGTGGCACCTCCCGCATTGCAACAATCCCTCAGTATTTGGACTTGAGCGTCAGTCTCAGCCCTGTGCGCTACTCTCCTTCTGACGGAAGGAAAACTCTGCCACTGACAATCCTTTGAATTGTTAGTATTTATCAGTGGATGTATAGTACAGTAATAGGAGCAATTGACGATGACTAGCAACTTGTCTTTGATCAAGTATAATCAAGGTAGAATACTTTGACAAGTGCAAGCTTTGTGTCTTATTTCCCTGGGACATGGAAAGCATTATAGTCTTGGTGGCATCTTCCAGAAGACCAGTACATTAGGTTGGCTGTGCTTCCTAAATCTCACATAGACAGTGTCCCTTAATCTGCTGAATCAGTGGCTGAAGGTCCAAAAGAACATCAGTCACCTTCACTTTCCTGCCTAGTGTATAACTTGGAGATGAACTTGGGTGTGACTGTTTACCTTGAACCAGCCCTTGGTGACCCCCACTCTTCCAATTGAGATACCTGTACTTACTAACTTAGTAAAGCTAGGGCTTGCTGGCTTTAGTCACTGTGGATAGCAGCTGGGAGTGAAAGAGACTTGTACTCAGTCTCAAATGGCGCATCTCCTCAGGGTGTTTGCACAGAACGATAATGCTGCCCTTCTAACAGAATTTTATAAAATAAACTGCATGTGGTAAAGATAAAAGGACTTTAAGTAGTTTACTTTGAAAGTACCCCCCTGACAACACTACTCCCTGTTTTATATACTGATTATGATATATTGTTATTTGTGATCATGTATTAGATTCCATGTCGATATTTTGATGATAGTGCTTTTATAATGTGGAGACCAGTAAAGGAAATGGATGCATCATGGTGCCCTTTCTACTGCATCTAGCACATTGTCATGAAGTTATATATCTCCCTTGGGCAATTTAAGAGGTTTAACACCCAACTTGCTTTATATTATTGAAGAAGCATAGAATAAATCCAGAAAAGACCCTTTACGAACTCATAAAATGTGGCTTTTTGACTTTGAAATTACAAAACATAAAAAAGCTAAACTGAAGGGACATCAATCACACTTCGATAAATTATTGTGATCAAAGAGAAATATTTAGCTTGTTTCAGATGTTGGGTTTCTGACTATTCACGATAAACCACAGTCCTGTTATTCATCCTATTTTGTGGACAAACTAAGAATGATAGTCATTTGGTAACTCAGAACTTGAGTATTGCTCAAAAAAGAGACATGCCGCCAAAGCTTTTTGTCTTGCACTCATCAGGACAGGTTTGCAAGAATACCAAATTTCAAAGGGAACAACGGTTTATACTCCCTTCATGCAGTTTAAACCAGTACCAAACGAACCAATTAGAATGTCCGAGGTCTCTTGTTCCCTCTCTATCCAGGGACTTGGCAAATGGCCAGCATTGGCATGGACTGACTGACATCATTGAAGCTCGCAGGGAGCCTGGATTCATGAAGTTTAAAGAAGAAGAATTTTTTTGTATGAGCGGAACGGTGGCACAGTGATTAGCACTGCTGCCTCACAGCGCCAGGGACCCGGGTTCGATTCCCGGCTGGGTGACTGTGTGGAGTTTGCACATCCACCCCATGTGGGTTTCCTCCGGGTGCTCCGGTTTCTTCCCACAGTCCAAAGATGTGCAGGTTAGGTTAGGTTGATTGGCTATGCCAAAGTTGCCCCTAAGGGTCACATAATGTGTAGGTTCGGAGGGGATTAGTGTGCTAAATGGGGTTATGGGGATAGGGTCTGGGTGGGATGCTCCGTTGGAGGTCGGTGCAGACTTGATGGGCCAAGTGGCCTTGTTCTGCACTGCAGGGATTTTATAATTCTAAGGAGGTTGTAGGAGCACCAAGGGGGCGATATTCCCAAAACGATTCTAAGCGTCAAATTCACGTAAACCTGGACTAAAGGTTTTTCCAGCGGGAATTTCAAAATGAATCTCCGACACTCTGTGCACTGCACAGAGCCCAGGATGACTCATGTGAAAAATCAGTGGGCGGGACTTATTCCCGTTGGAGAGGGTGGCAGCATAGCGCTGAGCGGGTCACTGCGCATGTGCAGTAGCCCCACACTGCCGGCCTCCCGATTGCTGGCCAGTTCAATCGTTGAACAGCCCTGCAACTCCGCATCGCTTCTCACCGACCCCCCAGCGGCCCGATCGCTGGCCACCTGGATGTGGCCGGGCCTGCCTTGACCCCTCAGCCCGCTTCAATCATGCCCAGTGGGAAGTGCCAAGGTGCCCCATGAGCATTTCCATTTTGCCCCGTTGGACAGTGCCAGGGGGCTAGGTTGGCACTGCCAAACTGGCAATGCCCAGGGGGCATCCCCTCCCCTTACCACTGACCCTCTGGGGAGTCTCAATGGCCCCCCCTTCACTCCAGCAGGGTCAGGCCGCCAACTCCCCGCAAGCGGGGAGCTATACTAAACCCTGCTGGAGTAAAACACTGCTGGCAGGAGGGGGGAGTGGCTAGTGGGCCTGGAGGTTTCAGTCCCAGGCTTGCTAATGATATTCATATTATATTGAAATGTGCATTTAAATAATTTATGCAGCTCTGCACCGATTTCTGGCGCAGAGCTGATGGTGCTGGAGTCCGGCGCCCGGAGACTCGGAGAGACTGTGGTGCCCAACGGGAAGTCTGCTAAATGACCTCCGCTTGAGTCTTCCAGCAAAGCAGTGCAGCGGGCTGGGAGAATATCCACCCCCCCACACTCCCACCAGATTCCAGATTCGCTGAGAGATACATCATCCAGCAGATTTTTGAGGACCATATTTAAATTAGCTAGAGATAGAAGTTTCTCATTTGTGTAGGGTTGGCTAATCTTAACCAGAAATCCAGCTGCAGGGAAACATAGGGAGTTACGGAGTGGAAAGTCAAACAAGGTTCCTGCTCCTAACCATTATGCTATGATATCTGCTAGAAAGTGTATGTATGGGGAAAGTTGGACCAGCCTTAGATATAATGGTCCTATTATCAGATAGTTTGCCAGCACATACTGTCTCGACTCATAGAAATCATAGAAACCCTACAGTGCAGAAGGAGGCCATTCGGCCCATCGAGTCTGCACCGACCACAATCCCACCCAGGCCCTACCCCCACATATTTTACCCGCTAATCCCTCTAACCTACGCATCCCAGGACTCTAAGGGGTAATTTTTAACCTGGCCAATCAACCTAACCCGCACATCTTTGGACTCTCATGGCCCAGATCTTGCGGTCTCACAATGATCGGAGACTGGACGTATTCCGGAAGATACACCACGAGAGCCATCAGAGCTCCAACTCAGGGACTCTGTGGAAATTGTCTGGGAAAGTTCAGCAAATTCCCCAGCTCCCTGTGACTCTCTGGAAAGATTTCCAGCTCTGAGTTAGAATGGAATAGAATTCCTATAGTGCAGAAGGTGGCCACTTGGCCCAGCGAGTCCACACCTCTCTGAAAGAGCACCTTACCCAGGCCCACTTCCCTGCTCTATCCCTGTAACCCTGAACATTTGCCGTGGCTAATCCACCTCATCTACACATCTTTGGATACTATGGGCAATTTAGCATAGCCGGTCTATCTAACTTTGGAGTGTGGGAGAAAACTGGAGCCACTGAGGAAACCCACGCAGACATGGGGACAATGTGCAGACTCCACACAGACAGTCACCCAAGGCTGGAATTGAACCCGGGTCCCTGGCGCTGTGAGACAGCAGTGCTAACCACTGTGCCACCGTGCCGTTAGAAACTGTGGAGAGTTCTGACTTACTTACTCGTTACCCAGGAAATGTTGGACTAAAAAAGCCAACTTCTGGGTAACTAAAAATCTGAGACCCCCCTCACACTCCATTCTGACACCCCCCACCCCAACCTTCCAGTTCATCCCCCAACCCGCTGACTTTCCTCTACCCCCAGACCCTCTGATTAACCCCGGACCCTCTGACTCCCCTCCCACATCCTCTGACCCTCAAACAGGAATAACCCTTCAACCCCAACCCTCTGATTACCTCCCTCCAACCCGACTTCACCGCCCTACCCAGCAGCCATCCACCATTCTGCCCAACTGGCATTCTCCCCACCCTGCCACCTATCACCCTGGCACCCTTCCCACTCCCCTCACTCGCACTCATTCACTAACACATTTAAATGTCCCAATCGCCTTTCAGTGAAATAGTGATTGAAGACATACCAGAATACGGCAGCTGGTGCTGTAAAAAGGGGATGGAGCTTGGTTTCCTCCCACAGTCCGAAAGATGTGCTGGTTTAGGTGCACTGGCTATGCTAAATTCTCCATCAGTGTACCCGAACAGTGCCAGAGTGTGGCGACTAGGGGATTTTCACAGTAACTTCATTGCAGTGTTAATGTAAGCCTACTTGTGACACTAACAAATAAACTTTAATCCTGTACTATGAGAAACGACTCCCAAAATGGGTAGGCCCCGCATTTCTGAAGCAGCCCAGTTCAAAGGTCCCGGCTAGAAGTGTAGAGCTTGTACGCGGTGCAAAATGAATAGAAGCTAAGTGGCAAACTGATGCTGATTGCCAATCTTCAGAAGAATCAGCCACATATTTTGGTGAGATATTGATGAATTTCTGGTGCCCATAGTACAAAACCATTCGGTCAATACCTTCAGAAGTAGGGAACAAAACTGGCAAACAAAGAGAAAACAATTGGCAGAATTGTTAACCTTTGGGTATTGCAAAGTGTCAAAACTATCCAGTTAATTTTAGCTTGGGTTATTGTCTGTTTTATGTCATTCTTGGCAGTGGAGTTCCTCACTGGTTTCACCTGGAGTTCCTGTGTTGAAGGGGAGTTGTACAGCTGCATTAAGTATCATTGAACTATATTTTCAGCATCGCATCAGCTTCATGTTGTGGGCATCAAGCTCTTAGCCACTGGCTGACTGTCTCCATCCCGGGTCTGGGTATTATTGACTCTTTGTTAGATACTAAATATATCTCCCCCAGCAGTACCCACCTCTCTGCTAAAACCCAGATGTTTGTATTGTCCTCTGCCTGTTTTCCTAATCCAGATGCTTGTACATCT
Source organism: Mustelus asterias (assembly GCF_964213995.1). Taxonomy (NCBI): domain Eukaryota; kingdom Metazoa; phylum Chordata; class Chondrichthyes; order Carcharhiniformes; family Triakidae; genus Mustelus; species Mustelus asterias. The sequence goes on from NC_135814.1 coordinate 87,420,838, forward strand.
CCAGTTGTGACCTCACCTGGCACAGCTTCTCATTCTGCATTTACTGCACTCTGTCTTCATTTCCCACCTACAATTTGTATCACAGTTTGATGGAGAATGTGGCTTATGTTGTTTTTCACCTTAAAATGAGAGAAAAGATTACAGAAAAATGCAACCTCCGACATAACCCACATGACTCTTCCACCTCTAAATGCACAATATGTCTGGGAACTCTGGACTGAAACTTCTCAAAGCTGCAGTTTTGGTGGTTAACACTGCTGCCTCACAGCGCCAGGAACCGGGTTCGATTCCCGGCTTGGGTCACTGTCTGTGCAGAGTTTACACGTTTTCCCAGTGTCTGCGTGGGTTTCCTCTGGTTTCATAGAATCATAGAAACCCTACAGCACAGAAAGAGGCCATTCGGCCCATCGAGTCTGCACCAACCACAATCCCACCCAGGCCCTACCCCCATACCCCTACATATTTTACCCACTAATCCCTCTAACCTACGCATCTCAGGACACTAAGGGCAATTTTAGCATGGCCAATCAACCTAACCCGCACATCTTTGGACTGTGGGAGGAAACCGGAGCACCCGGAGGAAACCCACGCAGACACGAGGAGAATGTGCAAACTCCACACAGACAGTTCTTCCCACAGTCCGAAAGACGTGCTGGTTAGGTGCATTGGCCATGCTAAATTCTCCCTCAGTGTACCCGAACAGGCGCCGGAGTGTGGCGACTAGGGGATTTTCACAGTTACTTCATTGCAGTGTTAATGTAAGTCTACTTATGATGCTAATAAATAAACTAACTTTACTGTTATCTCCTGTAGGTTATGGATAACCTGTTGATTCAGGTAAAAGGAAGGAAGCGAGTCATCCTGTTCAGCCCTCGGGATGCACCTTATCTGTACCTGACAGGTAAGATGATAGTATGATAAAGAAAGATGCTGCATTAGCTCAGATCCTGTGGGGGCTGTTATAAACTCATTCGAAATGAAGTGCCATCAAGCCCAATTTGGATATTTCTTTGCAAGATACAAAAGTGCAATGAATGTGAAGGTGTTCTGTGGGATAACTTGTTCCATTTGCTGAGTACTTTTGTTGAATATCCAAGGAAAGGAAGAGCACCAGTTACAAGAACAAAATGTCTTTTCAGGTGTTTCAGTTCACTGTTACCCTATTGCTCTGCTGAAATGGCTGTTCTCAATCTTTATTTTTTTTAATGGATTTAATCATCTCTACCGTGCAATGCAAATGATTGATATTGGTTAATATATAAAATTGTGCATTCTTATATGATTAGAATCATAGAATCCCTACAATGCAGAAGGAGGCCATTCGGCCCATTGAGTCTACACTGACTTCCCCAACAGAGCGTCTAAACCAGGGTCTATCCCTGTTATCCCACGTACTGACTCCGCTAGCTCCCCCTAACCTACACATCTTGGGCCACTAAGGGGAAATTTATCATGGCCGATCCACCTAACCCGCACATCTTTGGACTGTGGGAGGAAGTCAGAGCGCCTGGAGGAAACCCACGTAGACACAGGGAAAACTCTGCTCAGTCACCCAAGGCTGGAATTTAAAAGTGGTTAATTCTAACAATATAATTATGTCGTAACATAATACCATTCTTTTGAAATGAAGCAAATTTGATAGGAAGAAATAGTTCTTATAAAATATTTACCTCAGTGGATTTTGCTTGGGAACCTAATTAAGTTGTTAACCCTGTCACAATCAGTACCTTTTAATATTGTGGAAAGACAGAACCTTTGCTTTGCACTGAATGTTTTTTATTCTTGTTCGTGTTGTTTACAGTTATTTTCTTCTCCTTCTACAAGTCGAACTTCCTTCAGATATTTCTGTTCAGGATGTGAGTCCAAATTAATATTTGGGTATGGTAGAGAATCATTCAGAGCATGGTGCCCCTACCTGAAGTTATTTTTCATATCCTGTGACAGTTTTAATTCGTGTCAATGATATCATTTGACAGGTTTGTTTCAAAACCATCTTCACCGGCATCTGTGGTCTGACAAAGATCTGTGCTGGGGCCTCTGTTACTCACTTCATTTTCATTTGCTTGGGTAATGCAATGAATAATATATCCAAGTTTTTCAATGAAGTAGGTTGTGTGGACGGGAGCACAGCATTACAAATAGATATTGATATATTAAGTAAGTGGGCAAAACTGTTGCAGATGGAATTCAACACATATAGGGTAAGATCATCTATTTTGCACCAAAAGGGGATAGATGTAAGAACTTTTAAATGATAAAAAGAGCTAGGAACAGTCACGGTTCAAAGAGATTTAGGAATCCATGTAAACAGATCACTAAAATGTAGTGGTTAGTACAAAATTCTATGGAAAACTGAAATAAAATAGACTAATGGAATATTGGAGGGTATGGGGAGGAGGTTTGTCACAGCTATGTAAAGTCCTAGTTAGATCACACCAAGAGAACTGGGCACAGCTCATTCAGCATTGCCTCTTACATTGGCCTCAGATGGAGTGGAGTGCAAACACACCAACATGTCACCAGGGTTTCAGGCTAGATTATTAGAAGAGATTACATCAACTATGCCTTGCTAGACAATATGAAGCTGAGCGATGATTTAAAAGTGAGTTTTTAGGATTTTGGAAGGAATTGATGGAGTGGGTAGAGTGAAACTTCTTCCACCTTTGGGAGGGCGGGAGTGGGGTGGGGGGGGGGGGGGGGGGGGCGGCTGCTGCTGCTGGTATCTAGGAAAAGTGACCTTAAAAACAGAGACAGGCCATTGGGGAGAGAACTTACCTGCAAAGATCAATAGAAGTGTGGAGTTCTCTCCCACAAAAAACAGTGGATGCAACTCAATTAAACATTTTCAATCTGAGAGCGATGGGTTTTTGCTAGGCAAGAGTATTAAAGGATGAGAAGTCATGGCAAAGAGTTTGGGTACAGATCAGACATGACATCATTGCATGAATAGGAGTGAGGGGCTGAATGGCCTAGTCTTTTTCCTCTCTTACTTTGGCAATTGGGGCATAGTTTTCACATTGATTTTTAAAATTATTCTCAACAAAGTATTACAATTTATTGGTAGATACAATTGGCAATACTGAATAACTATCAGAAATGTGTCTCTTTTAATTCAATGGAAGCAATTTAAAAAAGCATTTAAAAGACATTTGGACAGGTACATGGATAGGAAAGGTTTAGAGGGTTATGGGCCAAACCCAGGCAAATGGGGCCAGTTCAGTTTAGGAAACCTGGTTGGCATGGACGAATTGGGCCGAGGGGACTGTTCCTATGCTGTATATCTCTATGACTGACTCTAATTTAAAGAAATGAACAAGTGAAGGAGCAGAGACAAAAAAGAAACAGGGCACGTAGTAAGTCATGAATACATTCCTTACCGATATAGAACATTCGAGTAAATAAGATTTGATTTGTTTTGATTTGGTATTGTCACATAGAACATAGAACATACAACGTAGAACATAGAAAAGCTACAGCACAAACAGGCCCTTCGGCCCACAAGTTGCGCCGAACATGTCCCTACCTACTAGGCTTACCTATAACCCTCTATCTTACTAACTTCCATGTACTTATCCAAAAGTCTCTTAAAAGACCCTATCGAATCCGCCTCCACCACCACTACCGGCAGCCGATTCCACGCATGTATTAACATACAGTAAAAAGTATTGTTTCTTGCGCGCTATGCAGACAAAACATACCGTTCATAGGGAAGGAAACGTGAGAGTGCAGAATGTAGTGTTACAGTCATAGCTAGGGTGTAGAGAAAAATCAACATAATGCAAGGTACGTCCATTCAAAAGTCTGACAGCAGCAGGGAAGAAGCTGTTCTTGAGTCGGTTGGTACGTGAGCTCAGACTTTTGTATCTTTTTCCCGAAGGAAGATGATGAAAGAGAGAATGTCCGGGGTGCATGGGGCCCTTAATTATGCTGGCTGTTTTGCTGAGGCAGCGGGAAGTGTAGACAGTCAATGGATGGGAGGCTGGTTTGCGTGATGGATTGGGCTACATTCGTGACCTTTTGCAGTTTCTTGCGGTGTTGGGCAGAGCAGGAGCCATACCAAGCTGTGATGCAACCAGAAAGAATGCTTTCTATGGTGCATCTGTAAAAGTTGGTAGCTGACGTGCCAAATTTCCTCAGTCTTCTAAGAAAGTAGAGGCATTGGTGGGCTTTCTTAACTATAGTGTCGGCATGGGGGGACCAGGACAGGTTGTTGGTGATCTGGACACCTAAAAACTTGAAGCTCTAGACCCTTTCTACTTCGTCCCTGTTGATGTAGACAGGGGCATGTTCTCCTTTATGCTTCCTGAAGTCGATGACAATCTCCTTCGTTTTGTTGACATTGAGGGAGAGATTATTGTTGCCGCACCAGTTCACCAGATTTCTATCTCATTCCTGTACTCTGTCTCGTCATTGTTTGAGATCCGACCCATTACGGTGGTGTCATCAGCAAACTTGAAAATCGAATTGGAAGGGAATTTGGCCGCACAGTCATAGGCGTATAAGGAGTATAGTAGGGGGCTGAGAACACAGCCCTGTGGGGCACCGGTGTTGAGGATTATCATGGAGGAGGTGTTGTTGCCTATCCTTACCGATTGTGGTCTGTGAGTTAGGAAGTTCAGGATCCAGTCGCAGAGGGAGGTGCCGAGGCTCAGGCCGTGGAGTTTGGAGATGAGTTTCATGGGAATAATAGTGTTGAAGGCTGAGCTGTCATCGATAAATAGGAGTCTGACATAGGTGTCCTTGTTATTTAGGTGTTCCAGGGTTGAGTGCAGGGCCAGGGAGATGGGTCTGCTGTGGACCTGTTGCAGCAGTAGGCAAACTGTAGTGGATCCAGGTCGTCCGGGAGGCTGGAATTGATTTGTGTCATGACTAACCTTTCGAAGCACTTCATAATGATGAATGTCTGAGCCACTGGCCGATATTCATTAAGGCATGCTGCTTGGTTTTTCTTAGGTACCAGGATGATGGTCGTCTTCTTGAAGCAGATAGGGACCTCAGATTGTTGTAAAGAGAGGTTGAAGATGTCTGTGAATACCCCCGCCTGCTGATCCACACAGGATCTGAGTGCTCGTCGGGGTACTCCATCCGGGCCAGTCGCTTTCCGTGGGTTGACCTTCAAGAAAGCTGCTCTGACATCTGCAATGGTGACCCCAGATACAGGTTCATCCAGGCTTCCAGGGTGGAGGGCATGCTCTCACTGACCTCTTGCTCAAAACGGGCATAGAATACATTGAGCTCATCAGGGAGGGGTGCATTGGAGCCGGTGATTTTACATGCCTTCATCTTGTAGCCTGTTATGTCTTGCAGACCTTGCCATAGTCGGCGGGGGTCGGTGTGGCTAGTCTGGGACTCTAGCTTGATCCGGTATTGTCTTTTGGCATCTTTGATGGATCTCCTTAGATTGTATCTGGCTTTCTTATATAGGTCAGTGTCGCCTGACTTGAACGCCTCAGACCTGGACGCCAGCAAGCAGTGGATATCCCTGTTCATCCATAGTTTCCGATTGGGGAACACACGGATTTGCTTCTTTGGCACACAGTCTTCTACACACTTACTGATGAAGTCAGTTACTGTCGTGGCGTACTCATTCAGGCTGGTCACAGAGTTTTTAGACCAGTATTTAAAGGAAAGAAACGATACAGCAATCTAAAGATCACGGGGACAATTCTCCCAAAAAAGTTCTAAGTGCTGAATTGGGAAAACTAGTGTAAATCACAGTTGTTTTTTCAGTGGGAGTTCAGACTCGAATCTCCCGCACTCTGTGCAGTGCAGAGGTCACAATCGTGAATATCATTAAAAGCTCAGGGGGTTGGGGCCTATTCATGCCAGACTCTGACAGTTCTGGTGTCAGCCTCCCTATCGCTGACCAGCCCAGGACCCTCGCAGTGCTGCCCCTCAAAACCTCCCCACAGCCGGATCGCGGCCCGCACAAACATTCCCAGGCCAGCCCTGACACCCCACCCCCCTCCCCACCCACCGTCTCGGAGCGTCCCAGCACCCCACCACTCCCAGCTGTGATGATCCACTCCCCCTCCCTCCCTCACCCACGGGAGGCAGACCTCTCCTCCCCTCCACCCCCCCCCCCCCCCCCCCCCCCCCCACCACCGCCCGATCCCTGGGGGGTGGGGGGGCCCGATTGCCCCTCCCCCCCTTCACTCCAGCGGGGTCTCCCGCCTAGTTCCCCGAAAGTGGGAAGCTACTCTAAACCCCACCGGAGTGAAATTGTACTGGCGGGGTGGGAGATGCTGTCGGGCCCAGAGAATTCAGTCCCGGGCCTGATAATCACATTTAAATTACGTTAAAAATGGATTTAAAGTACTTACCTGGGGTCTTCCCGCCAGTTTCCAGCGTGGTCCCGACCGTGCCTGCTCTCCAGCAGTGGGAGATGCACAAGCGTCGGGAACGCATTCGCGAATCGGCGCATGTGCACATCTCCCAACCGAACTCACCAAAAAATGAGCGGGTCGGATTGGGAGAATCGCCCCCCACATGTGTAGTTCCAGTAAGTACCAGTGAATAGCAAAGTAATTGTTTTGTTCTTGTTGGTTTCCTAACCCCCACTCACTGGCTCTGCTTTCATTCATGTCCCACTATCAATGTCACGTCCCGGTATTAATATCTAAACAGTTCTGGGATAGTCTCTAGTTTCAGCAGCAAAATGTAAAATAAAAATTAATCCATACTTAGGCTGGAATTTAAAAGTTCCTCGAAATAAATAGTTATTGATTTTTCAGCTCTGCTAGTTTAATAATATACTATGATCTTCATTTTAGTTCTTTTCTAACTTTCCACAGGTGATAAGTCTGAGGTCTTGGATGTGGATACTCCTGATCTAGAAAAATATCCACAATTTGTCAAAGCCCAGCGCTATGAATGTCAGCTAGATCCAGGGGATGTGCTTTTCATTCCAGGTAATGTGCAAGTACAAAATTTCATCTCAAGTAGATTTGCAAATTTATCATATTAACAACAGGGGATGATAAGAAGCATTGTGATGCTGTTAAAATAACTAAATAATGAAGGTGTCAATCTTAGCTCTGAGTCAAAACATCACAGATTCACCTTACTTGAGAGACCTGAACACAAAATCTAGGATGACATTCCAGTGCAATACTGATGCAGTGCTGCACTGTCAGAGATGCCGCCTTTCAGTTCAAGTGTTAAGCTGAGATCCTATCCATCCTCACAAGTAGATGGAAAGGATCCCGTTGTAATATTCAAAAACAACAAGGGAGTTGGTTCAGTATCATGGCCAACATTTATCCACGAACCAACAAATGAAAGTAGATTATCTGATCAGGTGCCTCCTGGCTGTGTGAAAATTGGCTGCTACATCTTCATATATTACAAATTTCTTCTCTCAGAGGGTATTCATAGAACCATAGAATCCCTGCAATGCAGGAGGAGGCCATTCGGCCCATCAGGCCTGCACCAACAGCAATCCCACCCAGGCCCTATCCCTGTAATCCCACGTATTTACCCTGCTAGTCCCACTGACACTAAGGGGCAATTTAGCATGGCCAATCCACCTAACCTGCACAACTTTGAACTGTGGGAAGAAAACGGAACACCCGGAGGAAACCCATGCCAAGACTGGAGAACGTGCAAACTCCACACAGACAGTCTCCCGAGGCTGGAATCGAACCCGGGTGTAAATGATATTTCTTCAAACTAATGTCCATATTGTCTTTTTGTCTGTCTAGTAATTCAGGCCATAATGTACCCTTCAATCCATTCTATAAATATCTTCACAGGCACTCTCTGGAAAAGCAGATCCTTTGGTCACTATTTTATTTAAGCCTTGGGTACATTCTTCATTTATTGGGTTAATCGTTGTCTTTTGTTTTAATGAATGGATTTTAATTTATTGTGTTTCCTTGTTTGTTAAAATCTGTAACATTGTTTTCTCCCGTATGTAATCAGAGGAAGTCTGTTTTCCCAGTGCAGTGTACCCCTCCTTTATCTCATCGCCCCTTGGCCATACAGTGACTTGACCATTCAAAATTGCTGAACCAAATTCCCTGATGAAAGAAATGTTTCAGCAGAAATTAAAACTTAATGTGAAGAATTAAACTTTGGATCAAGGCACCCACCCTTCACCCACCAACAGCAGCAACTTGTGCTTCTGCCCTCACCAAGTCATTACCTGAACTGCTATTTGTCCAACCTTCCTGATCCCCAGTTTGCCTCTTCTATCAATAACCAGCTCAGAGCCAACCAGTGAAGAACACGTGCATCACCCTGAACCCCTGTTGCGGCCTTCCCCCACTCTGACTGAATCTTTCTTCACAACACTTCAGCTCCATCCCAGTCCCAATTCTTTGACCTCAACATCTTTAACTGGCCAGCACCTCAATTTCTGATGGGCCTTTGCTTTCCTTCCCTGAGTCCGAGCACCATTTCTGTATTATAAACCTTTCTAAAAAAATTTGTTGGCTCCAAGCATTGATGTCCTGCACCCAAACCTGATTGGATGTAATGTGCTACAAATGATAAGATTTTGGCATGGGCTAGGGACCTGCGCACGTTTGCTAAATGCACACCTAACCCATGTGTGATTTTATGAGGAATTACCATATTTTCACACACAGGTTGGGTTCACAGTGCATCGTGTGATGTACGATGGAGGGCAGGTTTATTTATTAGTTTATTTATTAGTGTCACAAGTAAGCTTACATTAACACTGCAATGAAGTTACTGTGAAAATCCCCTAGTCGCCGCATTCCGGCTCCTGTTCGGGTACGCTGAGGGAGAATTTAGCGTGGCCAGCTCACCTAACCAGCACGTCTTTCGGACTGTGGGAGGAAACCGGAGCACCCGGAGGAAACCCACGCAGACTCGGGGAGAACGTGCAGACTCTGCACAGACAGTGACCCAAGCCGGGAATTGAACCTAGGTCCCTGGCGCTGTGAGGCAGCAGTGCGAACCACTGTGCCACTGAAGCTGCCTTGGAATTCCAGCCCAGCATTATTTTGAGGCCCCTTAATTCTCATCCCTCACTCATCCCATGCCCCCTCACATTTCCCGATGCCACCTCTATGCCTCCCATATATCCTCCATAGCCACTCACCCATTATCACTCTGTACAGTTTGCAGACGCCGTGCAGTAGCCATAGGAATTATTTTTAAGTCATTAGAACTACTTGAAACCACTAACAGTCTAAACAAACCTGAATTCAACCTGATTATCATTGATACTGGACCAAAGAAAATCCAAAGGAGCGGAAAGTTGTAATCTTTCAAGTGCCTATTAGATTTATAAACAAACAAGGAACCTCATCAAAGACAAATTATGTTCTAGGTTGATAACACAACCTGCTGAGCTGAAGCTTTTGAAAACCGATGAAGCATTTATAATGGAAGACTGTCAGCTCCACTGACTGAACAGATATCCATTTCCTTTCTCAATGTGGAGTGCCTGTCTATCAATGGAGGGAGAACAGACTATTTGACTATCTACAGAAGCAGCTTTTTTTAAACAGCCAGGTCTGCCAGTCCAACTAAATCAGAACACAAAAACAGGACAGCTGAATACATTCTTTTTTTTACATTTTTAACACATTATGCTACTTCTCCATCAGGAACATAGGAATTAGGAGCGAGAATAGGCAATTCAGCCCTTCGAGCCGCTCCGCCATTCTATATAAGCATGGCTAATCTCCATCTCATCCAAACTCCACTTCCCTGCCCTTTCCCCATAGCCCTTTATCCTGTTTTTGATCAAATATTTATCTATCTCTTTCTTGAATCCATTGATTCTGCATCCACTGCACTCTGGACAGTGAGTTCCACAGATTCACAACCCTCTGAGAGATCTCTGTCTTGAACCTTCCCCCTCTTACTCTACAGTTATGACCTCTTGTCCTAGACTGTTCAAGAAGGGGGAACATTTGGTTAACATTTACTTTACAATCCCATTGAGTATTTTATATACCTCAATCAAATCCCCCCTCATTCTCCTGTACTCCAGCGAGTACAAGCCCAAGCTACTCAACCACTCCTGATACGACAGCCCCTTCAAACCTGGAATCAATCTAGTGAACCTCTTCTGAACCACCTCCAGTGCCACCACATCCTTCCTCAAAGAATGTGACCAAACTGAACACGATACTAAGTGCGGTCTCACCAATGCCGTATACAATTGTAACAACACTTCTCCACTTTTATACTCTAGGGCCTTTGCAATAAATGCCAAGATTCCATTTGCTTTCCTTATAACATTCTGCACCTGTATACCCACTTTCTGAGACTCATGTACAAGGACACCCAGATCCCGCTGCACAGACGCCTTTTGAATCTGTTTTCCATTTAAACAGTAATTTGCCCTGTACTGAAAAGTGCTGTAATGAATGTGAACAATCACGCAATGCTGGTCAATGTAAGGGTCAGTTTATCTTTTGTAATGAACTCAACAAGGCCCATGAGGTTGGCCTCTTGGAGTATGAACTCCCTGATTCACCACTGTGCGGCAGTGGCACAGTGGTTAGCACTGCTGCCTCACAGCTCCAGGGACCCAGGTTCGATTCCTGACTTGGGTCAATATCTGTGTGGAGTTTGCATGTTCTCCCCGTGTCTGTGTGGGTTTCCTCTGGGTCTTCCGGTTTCCTCCCACAGTCCAAAGATGTACAGGTTAGGTTGATTGGACATGCTAAATTAACCCTTAATGTCCCGGGGTGTGATAGGTTAGAGGGATTAGCAGGGTAACTAAGTGGGGATAGGGCCTGGATGGGATTGTTGTCGATGCAGACTCGATTGGCTGAATGGCCTCCTTCTGCACTGTAGGGTTTCTGTGATCTATGATTGAGATAATGATTACCTGCCCAATCAGGAGTCTTGTCTGTGTATATATAGTGTCAGGGCGACTAACGCTCCGGATTCTGACTTTGTACCTGATGTACTCTTAAGAGTGGAATCGAGTTTGTTAAAAAGAAGGGAATCTGGTGAAGGGACACTGGCCTCTGAGGAGTTATTTCATCTTTGCAAGACAGATCCCAATGATGAATGACTGGATCTCCATTACAATACAGTTACAATAGTGATGTTTGATGGTGTCCAAACATTTTATACTTATCTTTCAGAATTTTTCGTGTTTCCATTTTCTTCACAAACTCTCAAACCTCAGAATTATCACAGCATAGCAGGTGACCATTCGGCCCATTGTGCCTGTGCTGGATCTCCATGGGAGCAATTTATCTCGTGCCACTCCCTGCCTTCTCCCCTTAGTCCTGCGCATGCTTCTTTTTAAGAAGAAATCCTGGTGTGTTTTTAGCGGGGCTTCTAAGACCCTGCACTTCCAGACAAATGTGTGTCGGAGGAAATCTGATTTTAAAACGAGGAGGCCGATTTCAGCCAAGCCCGATGTACGATTTGTACACTTGGAATCCCGACCCACAGCAAAGAAGGAGGAATATAGCGCAGGAGCAAGAATGGAGAGGGAAATTGAATTTCCTCTCAAAGAAATCAAATTGTGGCCATTTGCACACCAATACACACCACTGCACCCGGACAACAATTCAGTCCCAGGAGTGAGAACTGAGCTAATTGCATTCAGGTGTAATTCACCAAGTACCCATTTGCTCAGGCACTTGTGTGGGGAGACACGGTAGCACATTAGTTAGCAGTGCTGCCTCACAGTGCTAGGAACTTGGGTTTGATTCCCGGCTCGGGTGACTGTGGAATTTGCATGCATTTTACATGGATATGTAAATGAACTAAGATATGCCACTTTAATGATTGTCATAAGAATTAGTTTCATAGTGTATATTCATTTGACTTAGAGTTCATAGATTATACTGAGTTTCCAGTGTATGAATTGTTCTTTATAATTACCTTGTAAAAAACGCCTGTACAGTCATCTCAAATCCTGACTGCTTTTCTCCCTCAGCATTGTGGTTCCACAACACTGTTGCTAAAGAGTTTGGAGTGGGAGTGAATGTGTTTTGGAAGCAACTTCCTACAGACTGCTATGACAAAACAGACATCTACGGAAACAAGGACCCAGTAGCAGCTTCAAGAGCAATGCAGATTTTAGACCGAGCCTTAAAAACACTGGAAGAGCTTCCCGAAGAGTACAGAGACTTCTATGCACGGAGAATGGTCCTCCGAATTCAAAGCAAATCATACAGCAGTCATTATAAGTAGAATAATCTCTGCATGTCCTGATGATACAAATCAAGAACAGTTGCACAAGCATTGGATATATTTGTCAGCATCACAATTTGAAATAAAACTAGTTCTTTGTATTCTCAAAATAGCTTCCAATTTTCCACAAGTTTCCATTTCAGACGATTGGATGAACCATTATCATAGATCATAGAGATCATCATAGAAACCCTACAGCACAGAAAGAGGCCATTCGGCTCATCGAGTCTGCACCGACCACAATCCCACCCAGGCCCTACCCCCGTATATTTACCCACTAATCCCTCTAACCTACGCATCTCAGGACATTAAGGGCAATTTTAGCATGGCCAATCAACCTAACCCGCACATCTTTGGACTGTGGGAGGAAACCGGAGCACCCGGAGGAAACCCATGCAGACATGAGGAGAATGTGCAAACTCCACACACAGTAAGAAGTTTAACAACACCAGGTTAAAGTCCAACAGGTTTATTTGGTAGCAAAAGCCACACAAGCTTTCGAGGCTCTAAGCCCCTTCTTCAGGTGAGTGGGAATTCTGTTCACAAACAGAACTTATAAAGACACAGACTCAATTTACATGAATAATGGTTGGAATGCGAATACTTACAACTAATCCAGTCTTTAAGAAACAAAACAATGGGAGTGGAGAGAGCATCAAGACAGGCTAAAAAGATGTGTATTGTCTCCAGACAAGACAGCCAGTGAAACTCTTCACATCAAACTCCACAGAGACAGTGAACCAAGCCGGGAATCGAACCCAGGTCCCTGGAGCTGTGAAGCAGCAGTGCTAACCACTGTGCTACCATGCCGCCCAAAGTAAGTACATCAGTAAGTACATTAGTGGTAAATTTTCTAATTTGTATGCATAACTGCTTTAGATTGCAAATTTTAATACCTAAGGGGCTGATTACACTAATAATATTTTTTCAAAGCACTATTGAAACACATAAAATATATCCTGCAGTATCTTCATGTTGCTTCTAAATGTCATGCATGATCATTACAGTAGTAGAGTATTCATAGTGCACATTTCAAATGAGGTATAAAATATCAAATTTTACAGTGTATAAATGACAATTTGACCAATTCTTAAATGCAAAGTCATGCTTAATATTGAGAATGTTAACATTAGTACATCTCTCGTGCCTTTAACCAAATAATAGGAGAATATTTTTTCAAGTGCATTCGGATCTCCAAATATACAGCCCAAAGCATAGAAAATAAGTAGTTTCCCCCAAACGTTGCTCGTGAACTTGTCTTGCTTTTTAATAATGTACGGAGAATATTTATCTAAAATATGAGGATTATTTATCAGAAATCAACTTGAAGATTGTGCGTAAGGCATAACTAGATGGTAGACTCTCATGTCTAGCACAAAGGAAGATGGTTGACATTGGAAGACAGTCATCTCTACTAGTTTTCTTTCAGTAGTAACAGAAGATGACATTATTTATGCAAACCAGGCTGTCACCTGCTTCCATTTGTATCTATCTCTTCCCACTCCTGTACTGTTACCTGTGGAGTACCCCAAGCATTTCTCTGTCACAATTATAAAATCCCTACAATGCAGAAGAAGACCATTTGGCCCATTGAGTCTACACCAACCACAATCCTACCCAGGCCCTATTCCCGTAACCCCACATATTTTCCCTGCTAATCCTGACACTAGGGTCAACTTAGCATAGCCAGTCAACCTAATCCGCACATCTTTGGACTGTGAGAGGAAACCGGAGCATCTGGAGGAAACCCACACAGACAGGGGGAGAAGGTGCAAACTCCAGACAGACAGTGACCCGAGGCCAGAATTGAACCCGGGTCCCTGACGCTGTGAGGCCACAGTGCTAACCACTGTGCCACCATCATGGCCCATACTTGCGATCATTCTACATGCTGCCCCTCAGTGGCATCATCTGAAAACGGATTCCACACTGATAACCTCCGGCACTACCTCAGCACCACCTCTCCTGACCCCTCCACTGCATCTGTTGTCATCTGACTATTATGGTCTGGCAGGTGGTAAGTGCCATGCATTCCAAATCCCAAAAGGGAAACTTGGCACAACTATTTTCTATTTGTATTTTACCGTTAAAAGATACATGTACTGAAGTCAGGAGCCACAAGTTCTGTAACACTTCTGGAGATTTCAAATATTAAATTAAAACGTTTAACAAAAGAAAAGAAAACTTCAACACACAAGATTACATTTATGTGGTTAAATTAGTCTTGCAGAACATGCTCCTAAAAGATTCCTACTTGGTTAGACTCACAAATAAATACCCCTTTAGGCAACAGTCCATATAGATCTTTATTGTTATCACAAGGCACTATCCATGTTGCTGTAGGGAATGGATGCCATGAGGCTTCATCCTCTCCCATTTGGCTGGGGAAATTCCAGACGTTTAAAATAAAACCCTGTCTTCTGGAAAAAAAACAGACCGACACTTTTCTGAGTTGGCTGAAAACTGCTTTACTTTGCTTCTTTTCACAGCTCTCTCCCAGCACAGAGCACCCTCTAGGAGGTCTTACACAGCTGCGCATCAATACATCTCTCAGCCTCTCTTTAAATGTTTTTTTCTTTCATCTTTTTTCATTGTCCTTATCCTTCTTCGAAATTTACCTTTCCCACGACATAAAAATCTTTTCTGTTCACCTTATGGCCACCATATTCGGGTAAAATTAAATTGAAAAAACTTTACCTTATTTATTTATGATCTTTTCCTAATTGTAAGCCCATTTTACTTCCCTTTGAAATGCAACAACTGAACACAACGAACCTTATTTATCTCCTAATGCAAATTATCTCTGCACAGACAGTGCAGAGCCTGCATGTTCTCCCCGTGTCTGCATGGGTTTCCTCCAGATGTTCCAGTTTCCTCCCACAGTCCGAAAGACGTGCTGGTTGGGTGCATTGGCCATGGTAAATTCTCCCTCAGTGTACCCGAACAGGCGCTGGAGTGTGACGACTAGGCGATTTTCACACTAACTTCATTGCAGTGGTAATTTAAGCCTACTTGTGACTAATAAATAAATGTTTACTTTTTAATTGAAATGAGGTATCTAATGGAAGAAGGCGGTAATAACCTGTGACAGTAATAAATAAACTTTAAACTTTAAAATTCTATCCACGTCACTTGTAGAACATCCAGCTTTGCCCTATTCACTTCAAATGCTGCATTTCACACCTAGACCCTTTGATGTTCTAAACCTTGCAGCCCAACTGTCTGCAGTTCAATTACACTAGTCTCACAAACTTACACACACAACCCCCACAATCCTGCTTCACAGAAGACCACAGTGGAGCCAGAAATGTTAAAACAGCAACATTTTCTTCATGCTACTTACCCATGAGCAGAAATTTTCTCCAATGAAATGTGGGGAAGACTGCAACCATTATCTTTGGTCCCTACTCTGTCTCTTTGCCACATATTTCACACACACACACACACCACCCCCCCTGCCCCCAGCCCTCTCCCGTCACTCCCAGGCTGAACGTGACTGTTCACAACCTCAGTATCTTTCTTGGCTCTTAAGCTAAATTTCCGACATCATATTCTATCCGTTACTGAGACCACCTATTTCCACTTCAGCAACATCACCCAGCTCCACCCCTCCCTCAACCTGCTGGAGCCTGGTCTCTTGTGCATCTCCAATTTGCCAACAGTTATCCATAGTCACAGCTCTGTATCTCTCTCTCTCTCTAAACCTCTTCTTCTTTAAGATGCTTTTTAAAACCTACCTCTTTTATTATACTTTTCATCATCTGTCCCACTGTCTCCTTTTGTCAATTGTTTTCTGCTCCTGTGCAATGCATTGGGATGTTTTACTATGTTAAAGTTGATATAGAAATGTAAGTTATTTATGTGTCTGTTGACAGGATAATTGAGACCAATGACAGATTAGATATGGCATCAGCTGATTGTCAGCATACAAACCGAAGGCTGGAAATGTATTGATGTACTAAATTCATCCACCCCCCCACTCCTCCCACCCCTCTCTCTCTTATGTGGAAACAAAACAAAACCATATGCAAATCTTGGAAGTACATAATTGCAAAGAAGGACAATATCGACCAGGGATGTCAAAGCCTCAGCCTGATGGCAATCTGACCTACAAAACCCAGGGAACTCAGTGCTTCCATGCATTTATATTACTCACCTTCCAAATCCATGACCATAACCGTCTAGAAAGACAAGAGCAGCAAATACATGGAACACCACCAGTTGGGGATGGCACGGTGGTTAGCACTGCTGCCTCACTGCGCCAGATTCCTGACTTGGGTCACTGTCTGTGCAGAATCTGCACGTTCTTCCGTGTCTGCGTGGGTTTCCTTCGGGTGCTCCGGTTTCCTCCCACAGTCCGAAAGACGTGCTGGTTAGGTGCATTGGCCATGCTAAATTCTCCCTCAGTGTACCTGAACAGGCTCCGGAGTGTGGCGACTAGGAGATTTTCACAGTAACTTCATTGCAGTGTTAATGTAAGTCTACTTGTGACGCTAATAATGAAACTTAAGAAGTTCCCTTCTAAATCATTCACCATCCTGACTTGGAAATATATTGTTGTTCCTTCGCTGTCGCTGGTGTCAAAATCCCTGGGCTCCCTCCCTAACAGCACTGTGGTTGTACCTACACCACAAGGACTACAGTGGTTCAAGAAGGCAGCTCACTGTCACCTTCTCAGAGGCAATTAGGGATAGGCAATAAATGCTGACCTAGCCAGCGACACCCACATCCTGGAAAAATAATTTTTAAAATAAAAAAAGTTTAGGCATTAATTTTGTTTGAATGTCTTGAGCTCGGAAAGCACTTCTCATTGCTGGATCAATTCTAAATTTGAGCACTCTTATCTGTTGGTATGAGCAATTTGAGATTCCAATTTTAAAAAATGAAAAATAAATTTAAGTTGATATTAGCTCTAAAGCTTTGTGGATTGCCACTAATCAGCCCATAAAGTCAAAAGTCTTAGACACTTCTCATCAAGACAACACTTCTTTAATTAAAAAAAAATCCTTGAAATATTAAAACAATTGGAATTAGGGACCAAAAGCATTGGGGATGCTGGTGTCAGAACACAATTTTACATCAGAACACAAGCACACTGATGCATCTAACCAGCCCAGTATAGTCACATTGGTCTGTGCTATTCTCCAGTGTACGATGGAAAGTTTATTGCAGGGCATTCCTAATGTACTGCTGTACCTGGGTGACATCCCAATTACTGCAACATCACTTAAGGTGTACAGGACAATCTTAGAAGAGGTCCTAAGAGATTTAAAGAAGCGAGTGTCTATTTAAAACGAATGAAATGCACTTTCCAGGCGGATGAAGTTATGTGCTTAGATTTCAGGGTAGATGCAAAAGATTCACATAGAATCCCTGCAGTTCATAAGGAGGCCATTCATCCCATCAAGTCTGTACTGACTCTCTGACAGGTCATCCCATCCAGGGTCTATCCCCACGTATTTACCCCACTAATCCCCCTAACCTACACATCTTGGGACACCATGAGGCAATTTAACATGGCCAATCAACCTAACCTGCACATCTTTGGAGTGTGAGAGGAAACCGGAGCACCCGGAGGAAACCCACGCAGACACGAAGAGAACCTGCAAACTCCACACAGACAGTCTATGTTTAATGATGTTCCTTCTGTTTCATAGATGGACTCAGGAGTTGGGGGGGGGGTGAAGAGTGTGGTAACATGGCCCCTTTAAGGGGGCATTCCTTTGAGTGTCACAGGATCAGGTCTGACCCAATGGAGAGGTCGTGCGGGAAGCTGAGCCAATTGGGAGTGAGGGCGTGTGTCCTGGGACGGGGAGGAACCTCATTTGGTGCGAGAGAGGAGGAGAGTAGATGTGTACTGTAGTTCTGTCAGACCCTGGTACATTTATATTGTATTTATAATAAATCAATGTGTCGCCTTTGACTTTAGTACAAGTATCTTCTAAAATAGAATTGAATATACACTTGAAAAATAAAAATAAATGCATTTGGACTAGGGTTGGGCTATGGGGAAAGAGCGATGGAGTGGTACTAATTGCATTGCTTTTCAGAGTTGGCATGATTCTCTAAATAATCTCCTCTGTTCAGCTCATTCTTCACCACTTCTCTCAACCTCTCCACCATCTCAAAATTGTCCCATTGTTTGTCCAATATCCAGTATTGGATGAGCAGAAATATCTGATCAAGTATTTCCCAGACTGAAGCCAATGTCTTTGGTCCATGCTACAAAATCCATTTCCTGACCTGGCCAGCTACACATTGGCATCAATCCGACAATGTGGAAAATTGCGCAGTTAAGTCCTGTACACAAAAGGCAGGACAAATCCAACCGGCCAATTAACACCCTACCATATTTAATCTCGATCATCTGTAAAGTGGTGGAAAGTATTGTCAACAGTGCTATCAAGCAGCCCTTGCTGAGTAATAACCTGCTCACTGACGCTCAGTTTGTGTTCTGCCAGGGCCACTCAACTCCTGACCTCATTACAGCCATGGACAAAAGAGCTGAATTCCAGAGGTGAGGTAAGAGTGACTGCCCTTGACGTCAAGGCAGAATTTGATCAAGTGTGACATCAAGGAGCCCTAGCAAAACTGGAGTCAGTAAGAATCGGGGGGAAACCTCCGCTGGTTGGAGTCATTCCTGGCACAAGGGAAGATAGTTGTGATTGTTGGAGATCAATCATCTCAGCTCCAGGACATCACTGCAAAAGTTCCTCAGGGTAGTGTCCTAGGCCCAACCATCTTCAGCTGCTTCAAGATCTGGACAATCCCCAGACTTGGGCTGACAAGCGGCAAGTAACATTCATGCCACGCAAGTACCAGGCAATGATCATCACCAATAAGAGAGAATCTAACCATCGCCCTTTGACATTCAATGTGGCATCACCATCACTGAATCCCCCACTATCAACATCCTGGGGGTTAACATTGGCCATAAACTGAATTGGACTGGTCATGTAAATACTGTGGCTACAAGAGCAGGTTAGGGGCTAGGAATCCTGTGGCGAGTAACTCACCCCAAACTCCCCATAATCTACAACAGAGTCGAATGGAATACTCTCCCCTTGCTTGGATGGATGCAGTTCCAACACCACTCAAAAAGCTTGACACAATCCAGGACAAACCAATCCGTTTAATTGGCATCCCTTCCACAAGAATTCACTCCCTCCGCCACCATTGCTCAGTAGCAGCAGTGTGTACCTTCTACAAGATGCACTGCAGGCACTCACCATGACTCGTTAGACAGCATCTTCCAAACCCACAACCACTACCATCTAACTGGAACTAACTATGTCTGCGTTTTCTCAGTGGGATCAAGTTCCACTGAAGGCCAAAAGTGGGAGCTGACCCCTCTCTGGCAGGGGGGACTGGACAGCAGATACATGGGAACACCATCACCTGCAGGCTCCCCTCCGAGCCACTCACCATCCTCGTTTGGAAATATATCACCATTCCTTCAGTCACTGGGTCGAATCCTGGAACTCCCTCCCTAACAGCACTATGGGTGTACCTATACCTCAGGGACTGCAGCCATTCAAGAAGGCAGCTCACCACCATCTTCTTAAGGGCAAATAGGAATGGACAATGAATGCTTGTGGTAGGATAAAATTCCCACCATACATTCACAACATCACTAAGACCGACCACTTTCAGCTCAGTAACAGTGCCTGACGCTGTCCCTGCCTCAGCTCATCTGCTGTTGCCCCCTCAGTCGTGTTTTTGTTGCCTCTAAATCTTAACTATTCCAACACACTCCCTGCTGACCTCCCATGTTCGATCCACCTGTAAACGGGAAGTAATCCAAAGAGCCTTATGTCCTAATCATACCAACACCATTCGCCCATCACTCTCTCTTCATTGATTTATATTGGCTCCCAGTTAAGTAATGATTTTAACATTCGCATCCTTGTTTTCAAATCCTTTACTGGCCTCAATCTATTAAAATCTCCTTCAGCCCCACCACATCTGTGCTCTAATTCTGCCCTCTTGAGAATCCACTGTTGGCTAAGCTTTCAATTGCCCCAACATCTGGAATTCCCTCTCTCAAACTCACCACCTCCACATTACTCTTTCTGCCATTAAGGTACTGCTTTAAAACCACTTCTTTGACCGACCTTTTGGTCATTCGACCTGGCTCCCTGTCAGATTTAGAATTCCTCTGTGAAACATCTTGGGTTGTATTTAGTGCAATACAGATACAGGATTTTATCGCCTGATTGCCAAAGGAGTGTCACCCACAGTGGTACTCCCATCAGCAAAAAGCTCTCTTGAGCAAAGATCCATTGATTGTACTATGCCAAATGTTATCTTATTTACCCTTTAAAACTATAGACAGATAAACTCCCATCTGAACAGAAAACACCACTCTGCCCGGTACTTTGCATTGGAAGCAAAGTGACTTTTGTCTCAGTGAAAGTGATTAAATTCCTGTGCCTCCTGTCAAAACTGTTTACAATAAACTTAATGATTTGTGCAGAAATCACTTGTGCACCTATACAGGTTACTGGTCTTATTTGAAGGGACTTCTCAGTTGATTGTAGGTTTCATGCTGAAATTAAGGTAGAGTTTTTAATTCAATGAATTGCAATATGGTGGCATTATTTTACTATCACAGAATAGAGTCGTAGAATCATAGAATCCCTACAGTGCAGAAGGAGGCCATTTGGCCCATTGAGTCTGCACCAACAACAATCCCACCCAGACCCCTATCCCTGTAAATCCATGCATTTACCCTGCTAATCCCATTGGCACTAAGGAGAAATTTACCATGGCCAATCAACCTAATCTGTACATCTTTGAACTGTGGGAGGAAACCGGAGCACCTGTGCCATCCATCCATATATATATATATTTACTGCTGGAGTAGCAATAATTCCCCTCTTGTTTCCTCATTGCAGCTGCCCCACCACCAAGCTAACATTTACTCTATTTATTTATTGTGTCTAACACACACAGTGTGAATCAGTGTTGGACGATTAAAGGGGTGTTCCAGCTGTCACACTACTTTAAGAAATATATTTTAATCATATTTGTCTGAAGTTTCTTTTTAAGCAGGCCTGGCCTTTTTTGTATTATTGCTGTGCTGTCTGTACCGGTGTCCTCTAATTGTTGCTGAAGCAATATAATGGGCATCTTGTTTATTTTTAATTTGATCTAATGCAGTGTCCTGGAGTTTTATGACCTTTTTGGATGAGTGGGTGAAGAATGATTGACAGGTCAGGTGATACCTTGGGGCCTTTTTTAAGAGGAGAAATCCAAAAGTTTTACTTTCATTTTGGCAGAAGCTGTTTGGACTGCAGGCTGAAAACAGTGTTTCTTTGTCTGTCTCCCTGGTGTTGGAAATTCTGCTGTCGGTGGCTGGCTAGCTAGAAGCTAGAGGCAAGTAGTATCTCTGTCTCTTGAGGGGTGTTGAAAGTTCTGGGGAGGAAAGCCTCAGCGTTTCAATTTCATATCCAAAGGACTGATTTACAGCAGGTGTTGTGAAGCTGCAAGATCCAGCATCATGTGAGCATACTTGCTTTCTGTGCTAAGCTTAGAATGGGATGTATGTTTGTGAGAGTTGTTTAGCTTACTGTTAAGGTTTATACAATGTTATAGTTGTGTTTTTATAATTGATAAAAGTTATTGCTGGTTTTTCTTATTATAGTTCAACTGTATTCTTAAATAAACGTTGTTTGATAAAAACTCCCTAGTGGTCAATTGACTCATACCTGGAGTAAAACACCTTATGCTTACCCATGCCAAATTCAAAGGGCCACATTTATGGTCAAGGCCGACCCCATAAAATACCTTGGAGTTTCTGACCTGGATCACAACACAGCACAGAGAGCAGTCTGTCGCTGCACTCATTTCTAAGATGATTTGCATCTTTATTTATTGCATTAGGAAGCAAAAAGGGGTTAAAAATAATTTACTAAAAGACCAGGGCTGCGATTTTCCTGAATTGGAATGAAGTTCCCACGCCAGCGGGAAAGCCAATGTGTTCCCGCCGGCGCTACCAGTGACCTGCACTCGCAATTCAGAATATGTTAATGGGCCAGTTCTCCCCCTATATGTTTAACGCTGACTTTCTGGTGCCTGCCGTCTGATTCACTGCAGTCGGGATTCAGCTGTTAATCCTCTCCAAGCGGGAGCAGTATCTCAGCGCTGTCTTCAGCAGGACTCTCACTTCAGCCAGCTATATGGCCAGGACAAGGTCTGCTACACGATTTCTGGAGTCTGAGGTGGAGAGGATGCTTGAAGCTTCGGTGGAGAGGAGGGCCACTCTCTCAAAGAACAAAGAAAGGTACAGCACAGGTACAGCACAGGCCCTCCAAGCCTGCCCCAATCATGATACCTGCCTAATCTAAAACCGTATGCACTTACGGAGTCCGTATCTTTCCATTCCCATCCTATTCAATTCCCCTGAGAGTTGGCAGGAGGATGATTCAGCTGAGGTAGCAGAGATGTGGGAAGGGGTGGCATGGCAGAGAGTGCCAGGGGCATTACAAAGAGCAAGGACATAAGGAGATAAATGACCTTCTCCCACTTCCCTACCCATGGTGGCATGCACGCCCTCTGCCATCTCACCTTAAACCCCCTCAATTGGACCACACCACCTCCAAACATTGCGAAACAGAATCCCCATCTGATTTCACTTCCCCACCCCCCTCCCCTCCAACCACCACCACAGCAGTCCACTTCAAACACCCTAATTGAACTGGCCCCATGATTATACACGCCACCAGCTATCAAACCCTCATCCTAGTCAGGCCACCCTCTCACTCAGTCATCCTTGTGTCCCCATAGGCAAAGGTAGCCTTCAACAAGAGGGAGCAGATGAATATCGGTGGGGGCACCCCCGAGGTACAAGTCCTCACCCCCTCTGAGGAGAGAGGCCTGGAAATTGCAGAAGAAACCCAGGAATGAGCTGTCGCTGAGTGCAAGATCAGCAGGCCCCGAGCAAGGAAGTGTCAAAGCACTGTGGTCCCGATGTCCTTTCTCAAATGAGCCTATCATCCTCCACACCCTGACATCTCCACCAGCTGAACTCCCATGCCCTTTGCCTTGCAGGGCCTCCATTGGATGAGGCCATGCCATCCCTCCGAGCACCCCAGCCACAGCACCGGGGAGGACACAGACATACCGTCACTGCATTCATCAGCACCAAGCCCCAGCGCAGATACACTCACCTCGGTGGGAAACATTCATGGCAGGCTTCTGGGGCACTGTTTGGTGAGCACCGCACTGCTGCTAATGCACATCGGGTGGAGGCTGGAACTCCCGAGGTCAGCCCTGTGGTCACCTCTGAGGTCAGCCCTGAGGTCGGCTCCGAGGTCAGCCCTGAGGTCACTTCCGAGGTCGGTCCCGAGGTCATCCTGAGGTCACCTCCGAGGTCATCCTCAAGGTCGCCCTTGAGGTCAACCCAAGGTCACTCCTGAGGTCATCCTCAAGCTCACCCCCGAACCACCAGCACAGACACCGCTACCCACAGGTGCTTAGCAAGACCCCCCCTCTCCTGTACACCCCAGTACTCCTTTCAAGTTCCCTCTTACCTCCTTCCTCCCCCTTGGTGCTCAGTCTGCCAAGTCCCTGCTTTTCAGGACCTGTACCAATTCACGTCTATGTGACCTCCGGCTGGAGGGGCTGGAGCATCTCAAATGGTCATTGAATCGGCCTCCTTGCCCGCTAATGAGATGCTAAGGAGGCCATTTGAATATTAATAGGCTTCCCACCCATTGTGGACAGGAATGTGAATGGGGCCGCAGCGCGGCCTGGGAGGGTCGCAACGGGTTTGGCGCCCAGCGCAGGACTCATTTCTCCACCGATCCTCCAGGCCATCGCGATTCACGATCAGAGCGAGCGAACTTGGAGAAATCCCCCCTCCCCTCCCCAGTATTGTTCAACTTTACACAATAGAGATCTCCGCCATCCCTTTGTCCGTTTCTACCGCACCCCTTAATGAAATGGAAAGAATGAATTGACACTGCTTTTCCAAACAATACTTTGCCTTTAATCATGAGAAGTTTTGAACAACAATACAGGAAGTGCAGCATCACACACAATGAATAGCTCCCCAACCCGGGGTGGATTCACATTGCAAAAATCACCACTGGGTTTTCTGGGCAAGATGACTACAGTCTGGACAATAATACTGAAGATAACACGAACATAAGGAAAAGCAGACAGCAGGAGGCAATGTTCAGTTACTATCCCATACCTTGCGACTTCCACACATGACTTTACAAAGTAATCACATTGCTGCAGACCCTCTGCCTCAGCACCTCAGTAAGTGGGCGAGGCGCCCCCCGCACACACTGCGCTCCCGGGCGGGCTGTGGAGCGGCGAGTTCCCCGCCCGGGAGCTCATTCTGCTCCTGGCTCCCGGACCAGAGTCCCGATCCCCGCCTGCCCACCGTCAGAATGCCGGCGCCGTGGTTGCCCGCGCCGTGCAGCAGTTGGTAAAGTTTGCAGTGGCACCTCCTCCGGCGGCAGCAGTCCGGCAGAGCCTGGCTATCCGGCAGAGAGAGGAACAGCACGGCCAGCAAGGGCAGCAGCAAGCGGCAAAGCTGGAGGGGAGGAAAGGAAGAGGGGATGGTTAGTGTGGCAGCAACACTGAGATAACCTGCTCACTTTAAACACTTCACTGCCAAATCCAACTCAACCACAACTGCCCCAGTAAGGAATAAACACTGGGGGCATGCAGCTATCCCAGAGATACATTACACTGAAAATACATTGAGTCACTAAAGCTACAATTAGACAATGTTTCAGTTACATTGCTGGAGTGGTTTTGCCAAGCACTGTATATATCCAACTCTAAACACTCAGTAAATGAGGGGAGCAGACCCACCATAGTGCCTGCTGATGGTCACTTAGGCATCCTGTAACCTGGATGTTCAGGGAATGTCCACGCTTGCTCCAAACTTGGTGTATTCACACTGAGCGTTACAGCATCCAGCTTCCAGTAATCTTCGGAGTGGGGTTTTAATGCTGTCAAAAATGCTAATCCACTTCAAATCAGACATTGCAGTCCAGTGATGTCAACACGAGAGCTCTAATTCCCAGCGCTATTCATCTCGATAGACATCCTCAGAGAGGGCGGATCCAGCACTGGAGAGAACATGAACTCCCCTGAGTTCCAGCTTCTGTCAGGACTGACAAGTGGATGAGATAGAAAAGAATATCTCAGCAGGTGCGGCAGAATTTGTACAGAGAGAAACAGAGTTCCTGCAGTGCAGAAGGAGGACCGTTTAACCCACCGAGCCTGTACTCACCACAATCCCAGCCCTATCCCCATAACCCGCATATTTACCCTGCTAATCCCCCTGACACTAAGGGTCAATTTAGCATGGCCAACCCACCTAACCACCATTTTTGGAGCGTGGGAAGAAACGGGAGCACCCGGAGGAAACCCACGCAGACATGGAGAGAACGTGCAAACTGACTGTGACCAAGGCTGGAATTGAACCTGGATCCCTGACACTGTGAGGCAGCAGTGCTAACCACTGTGCCACCCTTAAATCAAACAGAGTTAAACCACCACTCCCCTTCCATAGATGTGGCCGGATTCCCAGATTCCCAGCATCCGCACTACTTTGTTTTTAATTCAGGGACAAGTGGATCATACATCATGGCTTCCTGATGTCCCCACTGTCACAAACCCCAATCCCACTCATTCCATGTCTTTAAAAATATTTTTACTATTTCTCCAGAAAGAGATTGGCCAGAATCTTATCACCGTTCACGCCGGCAGTATTTTCCCATCCTGCTGCAGTGAATGGAGATTTGGCTGCCTGTCAAATTCTCCGAGTTCGCTGCAGTGGGATCGTGGTGTGAACGGCCAGTAAGATCACACCCTTCGAGTTTTATTTTTCAAGGATCATCATGATTAGCTGTGTAACACAGCACACTGCACTAGAGCCCAGCTCAGTGCTCCAGGGCCCAGCTCAGTGCTCCAGGGCCCGGCTCAGTGCTCCAGGGCCCAGCTCAGTGCTCCAGGGCCCGGCTCAGTGCCCCAGGGCCCGGCTCAGTGCCCCAGGGCCCAGCTCAGTGCTCCAGGGCCCGGCTCAGTGCCCCAGGGCCCGGCTCAGTGCCCCAGGGCCCAGCTCAGTGCTCCAGAGCCCAGCTCAGTGCTCCAGGGCCCAGCTCAGTGCTCCAGGGACCCGCTCAGTGCTCCAGGGCCCAGCTCAGTGCCCCAGGGCCCAGCTCAGTGCCCCAGGGCCCAGCTCAGTGCTCCAGGGCCAGGCTCACTGCCCCAGGGCCCAGATCAGAGCTCTACAGCCCAGCTCAGTGCCCCAGGGCCAGGCTCAGTGCTCCAGGGTCCAGCTCAGTGCTCCAGGGCCAGGCTCACTGCCCCAGGGCTCAGCTCAGTGCTCCAGGGCCCGGCTCACTGCCCCAGGGCTCAGCTCAGTGCTCCAGGGCCCGGCTCAGTGCTCCAGGGCCCGGCTCAGTGCTCCAGGGCCAGGCTCACTGCCCCAGGGCCCAGCTCAGTGCTCCAGGGCCAGGCTCACTGCCCCAGGGCCCAGATCAGAGCTCTACAGCCCAGCTCAGTGCTCCAGGGCCCTGCTCAGTGCCCCAGGGCCCAGCTCAGTGCTCCAGGACCCGGCTCAGTGCCCCAGGGCCCAGATCAGAGCTCTACAGCCCAGCTCAGTGCTCCAGGGCCCTGCTCAGTGCTCCAGGGCCCAGGTCAGAGTTCCAAGCCCCACCTCAGTGCTCCAGGGCCCTGCTCAGTGCTCCAAGCCCCAGCTCAGTGCTCCAGGGCCCAGGTCAGAGTTCCAAGCCCCAGCTCAGTGCTCCAGGGCCCAGCTCAGTGCTCCAAGTCCCAGCTCAGTGCTCCAGGGCCCAGCTCAGTGCTCCAGGGCCCAGCTCACTGCTCCATAACACAGTACACTGCACTAAGGCCCAGCTCAGTGCTCCAAGCCCCAGCTCAGTGCTCCGGGGCCCAGCTCAGTGCTCCGGGGCCCAGCTCAGTGCTCCATAACACAGCACACTGCACTAATGCCCAGCTCAGTCCTCCAGGGTCCAGCTCAGTGCTCCAGGGCCCAGTTGAGTGCTCCAGGGTCTAGCTCAGTGCTCCAGGGCCCAGCTCAGTGCTCCAGGGCCCAGCTCAGTGCTCCAGGGCCCAGCTCAGTGCTCCAGGGCCCAGCTCAGTGCTCCAGGGCCCAGCTCCGTGTTCCATAACACAGCACACTGCACTAAGGCCCAGCTCAGTGCTCCAGGGCCCAGCTCCGTGCTCCATGACCCAGCTCCGTGTTCCATAACACAGCACACTGCACTAAGGGCCAGCTCAGTGCTCCCGGGCCCAGCTAAGTGCTCCAGGGCCCAGCTCAGTGCTCCAGGGCCCAGCTCAGTGCTCCAGGGCCCCGCTCAGTGCTCCAGGGCCCGGCTTAGTATTCCAGGGCCCAGCTCAGTGCTCCAGGGCCCAGCTCAGTGCTCCAGGGCCCAGCTCAGTGCTCCAGTGCCCAGCTCAGTGCTCCAGGGCCCCGCTCAGTGCTCCAGGGCCCGGCTTAGTATTCCAGGGCCCAGCTCAGTGCTCCAGGGCCCAGCTCAGTGCTCCAGGGCCCAGCTCAGTGTTCCAGGGCCCAGCTCAGTGCTCCAGGGTCCAGCTCATAGCTCCAGGGCCCAGCTCAGTGCTCCAGGGCCCAGCTCAGTGCTCCAGGGCCCCGCTCAGTGCTCCAGGGTCCAGCTCAGTGCTCCAGGGCCCAGCTCAGTGCTCCAAGCCCCAGCTCAGTGCTCCAGGGCCCAGCTCAGTGCTCCAGGTTCCAGCTCAGTGCTCCAAGCCCCAGCTCAGTGCTCCAGGGCCCCGCTCAGTGCTCCAGGGCGCAGCTCAGTGCTCCACAACCCAGCTCAGTGTTCCAGGGCTCAGCTCAGTGCTCCCGGGCCCAGCTCAGTGCTCCAGGGCCCGGCTCAGTGCTCCAGGGCCCCGCTCAGTGCTCCCGGGCCCAGCTCAGTGCTCCAGGGCCCGGCTCAGTGCTCCAGGGCCTGGCTCAGTGCTCCAGGGCCCCGCTCAGTGCTCCAGGGCCCAGCTCAGTGCTCCAGGGCCCCGCTCAGTCCTCCACAACCCAGCTCAGTGTTCCAGGGCTCAGCTCAGTGCTCCCGGGCCCAGCTCAGTGCTCCAGGGCCCTGCTCAGTGCTCCAGGGCCCGGCTCAGTGCTCCAGGGCCCCGCTCAGTGCTCCAGGGCCCAGCTCAGTGCTCCAGGGCCCCGCTCAGTGCTCCCGGGCCCAGCTCAGTGCTCCAGGGCCCGGCTCAGTGCTCCAGGGCCCCGCTCAGTGCTCCAGGGCCCAGCTCAGTGCTCCAGGGCCCCGCTCAGTGCTCCAGGACCCCGCTCAGTGCTCCAGGGCCCCGCTCAGTGCTCCAGGGCCCAGCTCAGTGTTCCAGGGCCCCGCTCAGTGCTCCAGGGCCCCGCTCAGTGCGCCAGGGCCCCGCTCAGTGTTCCAGGGCCCAGCCCAGTGCTCCAGGGCCAGGCTCACTGCCCCAGGGCCCAGCTCAGTGCTCCAGGGCCCCGCTCAGTGCTCCAGGGCCCAGCTCAGTGCTCCAGGGTCCAGCTCAGTGCTCCAAGCCCCAGCTCAGTGCTCCAGGGCCCCGCTCAGTGCTCCAGGGCACAGCTCAATGCTCCACAACCCAGCTCAGTGTTCCAGGGCTCAGCTCAGTGTTCCCGGGCCCAGCTCAGTGCTCCAGGGCCCGGCTCAGTGCTCCAGGGCCCCGCGCAGTGCTCCCGGGCCCAGCTCAGTGCTCCAGGGCCCGGCTCAGTGCTCCAGGGCCTGGCTCAGTGCTCCAGGGCCCCGCTCAGTGCTCCAGGGCCCGGCTCAGTGCTCCAGGGCCCCGCTCAGTGCTCCAGGGCCCAGCTCAGTGCTCCAGGGCCCCGCTCAGTGCTCCAGGGCCCCGCTCAGTGTTCCAGGGCCCAGCCCAGTGCTCCAGGGCCAGGCTCACTGCCCCAGGGCCCAGCTCAGTGCTCCAGGGCCCAGCTCAGTGCTCCAGGGCCCAGCTCAGTGCTCCAGGGCCCCGCTCAGTGCTCCAGGGCCCAGCTCAGTGCTCCAAGCCCCAGCTCAGTGCTCCAGGGCCCAGCTCAGTGCTCCAGGGTCCAGCTCAGTGCTCCAGGGCCCCGCTCAGTGCTCCAGGGCCCGGCTTAGTATTCCAGGGCCCAGCTCAGTGCTCCAGGGCCCAGCTCAGTGCTCCAGGGCCCAGCTCAGTGCTCTATAACACAACACACTGCACTAAGGCCCAGCTCAGTGCTCCAGGGCCCAGCTCAGTGCTCCAGGGTCCAGCTCATAGCTCCAGGGCCCAGCTCAGTGCTCCAGGGCCCAGCTCAGTGCTCCAGGGCCCCGCTCAGTGCTCCAGGGCCCAGCTCAGTGCTCCAAGCCCCAGCTCAGTGCTCCAGGGCCCAGCTCAGTGCTCCAGGGTCCAGCTCAGTGCTCCAAGCCCCAGCTCAGTGCTCCAGGGCCCCGCTCAGTGCTCCAGGGCGCAGCTCAGTGCTCCACAACCCAGCTCAGTGTTCCAGGGCTCAGCTCAGTGCTCCCGGGCCCAGCTCAGTGCTCCAGGGCCCAGCTCAGTGCTCCAGGGCCCCGCTCAGTGCTCCAGGGCCCCGCTCAGTGTTCCAGGGCCCCGCTCAGTGCTCCAGGGCCCAGACCAGTGCTCCAGGGCCCAGCCCAGTGCTCCAGGGCCCCGCTCAGTGCTCCATGGCCCCGCTCAGTGTTCCAGGGCCCCGCTCAGTGCTCCGGGGCCCAGCCCAGTGCTCCAGGGCCCCGCTCAGTGCTCCAGGGCCCAGCTCAGTGCTCCAGAGCCCAGCTCAGTGCTCCAGGGCCCAGCCCAGTGCTCCAGGGCCTGGATCAGTGCTCCAGGGCCCGGATCAGTGCTCCAGGGCCGGATCAGTGCTCCAGGGCCGGATCAGTGCTCCAGGGCCCGGATCAGTGTTCCAGGGCCCGGATCAGTGCTCCAGGGCCCGGATCAGTGCTCCAGGGCCTGGCTCAGTGTTCCAGGGCCTGGATCAGTGCCCCAGGGCCCCACCCAGTGCTCTAGGGCCTGGCTCAGTGCTCTAGGGCCCCGCTCAGAGCTCCAGTGCCCAGCTCAGTGCTCCAGGGCCCGGATCAGTGCTCTAGGGCCCCGCTCAGTGCTCCAGTGCCCAGCTCAGTGCTCCAGGGCCCCGCTCAGTGCTTCAGGGCCTGGCTCAGTGCTCCAGGTGGAGAGTGTGCACTCTGTGGTGCCGGCGCTTGTGGACATTCACAGTCAGCAGCACTGGAGGATGGCAGAGCTCCTGCACCTCGCTCCAAGTGTCTCCCTATTTTAAGGAGGAAGCCCAGGCCCCTCGGGCATCCTCAGACAGGAGGAGAGGCTGCTCCATAGCCTGTTCCAACTCCAGGCTTGCACAATGAGGAAGGTGGCACTCCCACACTGTGACACTCCAAAAGCACGCCGGGGCCTTACAGGCCCTGTCCCCTCCCAGAGGGCACCCGCCAAAGTTATCACAGGGAACAGGGTGTGGCAGACACCTGTGCTGCAGGTCCTGGGCAGACCCGGAGATATAGAGGCGGGTTTAGAAAGGTGAAGTTTATCTCCACCAAGTCGACACCGGTGTTCTTCGGCAATTTTAGAGAGTGAGCATTATGTAAGGATTAAAGTACCTTTGACAATGTATTAAACCTCAGCCTATGTGTGCCTGCCTGCTCTCATTAGACCTTAGATTAGGAGGGAATAAACGAGGAATCTTTGAGTCCATGTCAGGCTTCAGTAAAACGATTTTATTTCCACATGCATGAGGGAGAATCAACCTGCACCCAGTGAAGATCAGTCTGTATCTCGGCTGATTCTGAAGATACAAAGGCCGGACACATTACTTATCCTGTTCTCTGGGGTCCAGAGTATTGTAATACAGGGTATCATTGATACCAATAGCTTGGATTGATTATAGTTGATCACATTAAGCGGGTCTATTGACCTGGGGTATTCACCTTAATCGGTTGTGTCTGGCTATCTTGTCTATCTGTTTTGTGATACAAAAGCGATGTGTGTGATGAATAGGTTTCGATGGTGTGATAACCGTCCCATCTCCCCAGTTTCTAGGAACAATGGCTTCTCTAGACTCAGTGGAGCCTTGCTAATCAGTATCGAGCCTGCATTGTTCTCCAAGGCCTTGAAATAATCTCACCTCAGGCAGGCTAGGAAAGTGTTTCTCTGGAGTAAAGGGAAATACAGTGTCATCAGGGAGGAAATTAGACGGGTAAATTGGAAGGAGGCATTCTTGGGGAAAAGTACCGAAGGAAAGTGGAGGATTTTCAAGGAATGTTTGTCTGGAGCTCTGCATGACAACGTTCCGATGAGACAGGGGGGTGTTGGTAGGGTACGGGAACCGTGGTGCACGAAGGTTGTGATGAACCTGGTAAATAAGAAAAGAGAGGCGTACAGAAGGTTCAGAGAGCTAGGAGGTGTTAAGGATTTAGAGGAGTATACGCGATGTAGGAAGGAGCTTAAGAAGGAAATTAGGAGAGCGAGAAGGGGTCATGAGAAGACCTTGGCGGGTAAGATTAAGGAGAATCCCAAGGCTTTCTACAAATATGTCAAGAGTAAAAGGATGAGATGTGAAGGCATAGGACCCTTAAAAGGTGAAGGGGGAAAAGTTTGTGCGGAACCGTTAGAAATGGCGGAGGTGCTTAATGAATACTTTACCTCGGTATTCACGGTGGAAAGGGATCTGGGTGGTTGTACTGCTGGATTGCGGAGGACAGAAAGGATCGAGCATGTGGACATAAAGAAAGAGGATGTGTTGGAACTATTGAATGGCATCAAGGTTGGTAAGTCGCCGGGACCGGATGGGATGTACCCCAGGTTACTGTGGGAGGCGAGGGAGGAGATTGCGGAGCCTTTGGCGATGATCTTTGCATCGTCGATGGAGACGGGAGAGGTTCCGGAGGATTGGAGGATTGCGGATGTGGTCCCTATATTCAAGAAAGGGAACAGGGACAGCCCGGGAAATTACCGACCGGTGAGTCTAACCTCAGTGGTTGGTAAGTTGATGGAGAGGATCCTGAGAGACAGGATTTATGATCATCTAGAGAAGTTTAGTATGATCAAAAGTAGTCAGCACGGCTTTGTCAGGGGCAGGTCGTGCCTTACGAGCCTGGTTGAGTTCTTTGAAAATGTGACCAAGCACATTGACGAAGGAAGAGCGGTGGATGTGGTCTATATGGACTTCAGCAAAGCGTTCGATAAGGTCCCCCATGCAAGACTTCTTGAGAAAGTGAGAGGGCATGGGATCCAAGGGGCTGTTGCCTTGTGGATCCAGAACTGGCTTGCCTGCAGAAGGCAGAGAGTGGCTGTGGAGGGGTCTTTCTCTGCGTGGAGGTCAGTGACCAGTGGAGTGCCCCAGGGATCTGTTCTGGGACCCTTGCTGTTTGTCATTTTCATAAATGACCTGGATGAGGAAGTGGAGGGATGGGTTGGTAAGTTTGCTGACGACACCAAGGTAGGTGGTGTTGTGGATAGTTTGGAGGGATGTCAGAAGTTGCAGCGAGACATAGATAGAATGCAAGACTGGGCGGAGAAGTGGCAGATGGACTTCAACCCGGATAAGTGTGTAGTGATCCATTTTGGCAGATCCAATGGGATGGAGCAGCAGTATAAAATGAAGGGTACCATTCTTAGCAGTGTAGAGGATCAGAAGGACCTTGGGGTCCGGGTCCATAGGACTCTTAAATCGGCCTCGCAGGTGGAGGATGCGGTCAAGAAGGCGTATGGCGTACTAGCCTTCATTAATCGAGGGATTGAGTTTAGGAGTCGGGAGATAATGCTGCAGCTTTATAGGACCCTGGTTAGACCCCACTTGGAGTACTGCGCGCAGTTCTGGTCACCTCATTACAGGAAAGATGTTGAAGCCATTGAAAGGGTGCAGAGGAGATTTACAAGGATGTTGCCTGGATTGGGGGGCATGTCTTATGAGGATAGGTTGAGGGAGCTTGGTCTCTTCTCCCTGGAGAGACGAAGGATGAGAGGTGACCTGATAGAGGTTTACAAGATGTTGAGGGGTCTGGATAGGGTGGACTCTCAGAGGCTATTTCCAAGGGCTGAAATGGTTGCTACGAGAGGACACAGGTTTAAGGTGCTGGGGGGTAGGTACAGGGGGGATGTCAGGGGTAAGTTTTTCACTCAGAGGGTGGTGGGTGAGTGGAATCGGCTGACGTCGGTGGTGGTGGAGGCAAACTCGTTGGGGTCTTTTAAGAGACTTCTGGATGAGTACATGGGATTTAATGGGATTGAGGGCTATAGATAGGCCTAGAGGTGGGGATGTGATCGGCGCAACTTGTGGGCCGAAGGGCCTGTTTGTGCTGTGACTTTCTATGTTCTATGTTCTATGTAACTGTACTGGCAGTCTGAGATGTTAATTGGGTATCTCTGCCCGCAGTTACGATGAACCCTGTGTTTTAACCCTTCCTTAGACATTCCTGTTCCTGCTCTTACATGCACACCCTGGATTTACCCCAGTGCTGGATTCTGCCCTGTTACAGATCTCTCCATGGACCCGCTCACTACCTGAGCTCAATGGCTGCCCGTGGTACACCCCACCTTTCCCCCAGAGCTGTGACACCCCAGAGCACGTAGGTAGCTCAGCCCCTCCCTCTGCATGGCCAGGGTCGTCCCTCCCCCTCTAGTCCTGTGCCGAGCTCTGCACTTCTCACCAAACTCCCCCCTTCGGAAGTGAAGTTACCAAGTTCTCGTTTCGAAAAGCCATTGGCTTGATGTGGCAATGCCGGGCTGAGATTATCGAGTGTTGGGTGGGACGTTACAGCGAGACGGCCCACTAATGATCATTAATTCAAGCGGGTTTCTCCTCACCTTCCTCGGCAGGAACTGCACCACGCCAGCGGAGGGGGCTGGGGGCATTCACTGTGACAAA
This sequence comes from Mustelus asterias, assembly GCF_964213995.1. Taxonomy (NCBI): domain Eukaryota; kingdom Metazoa; phylum Chordata; class Chondrichthyes; order Carcharhiniformes; family Triakidae; genus Mustelus; species Mustelus asterias. The sequence continues at coordinate 87,454,844 of NC_135814.1, forward strand.
CCTCACCATCCTAAATCCCCTTTTCTTGGGGATGATATATTGCCCCCGACTCCATTGCCAGACATTGCAAACAGTAACACAAAATCCTGCCCCATTCTAAAGGGTGACAACTGCTAAAAGCTCTGAACTGTTGGATTGAGATATTTGCTGGGCAGCTGCTCCAGTGCTGGACAGCGCTTGTGTTTTGCACTCAATGGGTGGTGGTATTGAGGTGTTGTTACAGCGATAGTAATAGAGATCCATGCCATGTCAGCTACAACTCTCACCAACTTTTACAGATGCATCATAGAAAGCATTCTTTCTGGATGTATCACAGCTTGGTATGGCTCCTGCTCTGCCCAAGACAGCAGGAAACTATAAAAGATCGTCAATGTAGCCCAATCCATCATGCAAACCAGCCTCCCATCCATTGATTCTGTCCACACTTCCCACTGCCTCGGCAAAGCAGCCAGGACCCCACACACCCTGGACATTCTCTCTTCCACCTTCTTCTGTCGGGAAAAAGACACAAAAGTCTGAGGTCACGTGCCAACCAACTCAAGAACAGCTTCTTCCCTGCTGTCAGACTTTTGAATGGAACTACCTCACATTAAGTTGATCTTTCTCTACACCCTAGCTATGACCATAACACTACATTCTGCACTCTCTCCTTTCCTTCTCTATGAACGGTATGCTTTGTATAGTGCGCAAGAAACAATAGTTTTCACTGTATACTAATACATGTGACAAAAATAAATCAATCAAATCAAACCAAAAAGATCCTAGTTCATATCCCAGCACAGTAAGCAATGCAAGTTCAATTCAATAAATATCCGGAATTAAGCAAAATTTTGACCACAGGTTATCAAAACCCATCTGGTTCACTAAGATCCTTACCTCACCCTGACACCCAGCAAACCTGCCCCCCTGCACCCTGCACCTAACATGCTCACACCCTCTCCCTCACTGCCAACACTCACCCATCTCCCAGCTGGACTCCCTTCACCCAACCCCAACTCAACCCACAAACAACAGCTGCCACTGGCGGCCCCAGCACTGGCTACGGCCCCAAACGCACCCCTGGGTATACATTAAACCCACCTCCACTCACTAAAGCCAAGTGCAGCTGCAGGTCCATTTGGGAACTCATTGACCATTTTTTAATTGCTTTGGGGCAATCAGTTCTCTTATGTGGACAACTGGGTGAGCGGCTGGACTTAGTTTTTCCCAAGTCCCTCCACAGAGGCAACTGATTAATGGAGGTTGTAGGTTAGTAGGAAATGATTAGTAGAAGTAGACCAGTGTTTATTGTTGTGATGTGCCAATTCAATGGGCCGAAGGGCCTTTTCTGTGCTGTATGCCTCTCTGTCTCTATTAACCATATGTATTTTGGAAAAGGGAGGGGAGGTAGAAAAGGGGATAAAGCCAAACACCTGGCCAGGGTGAAAAACCCAGGAACAACTCTGGAATTAGACAGAGAAAACACATCCGGTGAATTCCTCAGAATGCAACTGGCCTTGAAGCAGAAGTGAATCTTCACACAGTGGCGTGCCCTCTGGAGAAGGATATGGCATGGTCCGGGCAGAAATGGCAGAGTCCTTGATCAAAGAGCTCCACCATCCATCTCCATGCACCCCCCACCCAGTGCTGCTATGAACGGTTGGCGTTCTCCCTGTGGTCACTTTTCTAACATCCCCTGGTTAAAACCCAAGAGGTTGGTCGGAAGGATCATGAGGCCCTGCTTTCACGATCTTCCACGGCCACTGTCCTGCTGTCTATCAAAACTAACACCTTTGGTGGGTACCTTAACTCAGCGTTCGGTTCATCTGCAGCGTCAGTTCTGCTTAGCAAAAGTGACCCACTAGGCAGTGGCCAGGGAGCCAGGCTTCTTTTTAAATATTTTACTCCATCCTTAAAGTTACAAAGCCAATGTTCAGAGTGGACCGGGCAAACCCAAATCCATTCCTTTCTTGCTCCAAAAACCAAATTCAAAATCCAACTGAATCCAATTCATTGTCCCCACAAGGAAGACAAACAAGGTCCAGGCTGACAAGATAAAGCATTGCACGCTGATCGCTTGGGGGTCACATAACTATTGAGAATGGAGAAGTCTCATTCATTATCAGAATTAACCAAACAAATTGCTCCACCAACTAAACACAACCATGCACCATCATCACCCACAGAATAGAGAAAGCTGCCAATCTGTCAATCCTTTCCATGTACGGCCAGGTGAGTTTTCCCCACGATCATCACTATCTCCCTGAGTCAGTAGTGGGTAATGTGCTCGGATGTGGTATCCGCTTCTCAGGCTCCCTCTCTGGAATCGAACCCTGATTCCCCGTTACCCATGATCACCATGGTAGGCACAGATAGTACCATTGAAAGTTAATAGGGGAGACATTCGAATGAGTCGTCACTGTCATGAGGACATGCGATCCGCCTGGGGAAAGGTGCAGGTTTGACGCAACTGGTGCAGAGTCAGGGAAAATCCCAGTGCCCAATGCCTAGTCAATATCAACCCAAACCCCGGGGCCCAATGCCTACTCAATACCAGCCCAAACCCTAATGCCCAATGACTATTCAATACCAGCCCAAACCCTGGGTCCAATGCCCACTCAATACCAACCCAAACCCCAATGCCCAATGCCTACTCAATACCACCCAAAACCCAGAGTCTAATGCCTACTCCATACCAACACAAACCCCACGGCCCAGTGCCTACTCAATACAAGCCAAACCTTGGTCCAATGCCGACTCAACACCAACCCAAACCCCGGGGTCCAATGCCTACTCAATACCAACTCAAACACTGAGGCCTGTAGCTGACTCGGACCAACCTTTCACGTGCCATCTCACTCCCGAAACTCAGCAGTGGGCTGCACTCACTGAACTCCCCTCAGTGGTAAGCTGGCCAGTTTCACATCTTTAAAAAGGAATCAGAAATGGCAGTGAGGTTGTTGTAGGGAAAAATCCCTGACCAGCACAGAATAGAAGCCGAGTCGCAAATCAAGGTTCAAAGCGTGTCTTTATTGTACAATTTACTAGGATCCTAGGGAGACCCCCGTAGCCAGCTCAGAAACAGTGGCTTGGCCACGTTGATCTCAATTAGATTACATCAGCCCTGGATCTTTATAGGGCTCCAAATTTGAGCGGGAACATTTGATTATGCATCTTTTTACAATATGTATAAAGTGGTCTGTCAGGTCAGGAAGTTCTCTGGGAGGCTTGTCAATTTGCATTTGTATGGTGTGTGTTCGTGTTAATGGGATTACTTGGTCCTGCCCCGGTGTCTAAATGCGTTTCCCATTATCATCTCTATGTGTCCCCTTATTTGAATTTGATCCTATTGTCCCGTGTCTGTGTTTCCTGCTTGTGAGATTGAGTGTTAATGTTATCCTGTCTTGTTGGATGTCTGGAGTACTTCATTCTAACCTTTTATTCTTATATCTTGGTTTATCAGATTTTTATGTCTGCCTTGGCCGAATTAGTAATGTTTCAGTGATAGCTTGGTTTTGATAACCCACTCTATGGCTCGTTTCATAGGGGTCTTGATCGTCCTTGACCAGTTTAAAATGCAGCTACAGGCTGTTGCTAGGCAGATTAGGGATCTCCCGCAGTTTCTGAAATTCGTGAGTCTCTCAGCTGTACAGGGGGGGACCCGATCGAATATCCATCCGGGGGTGCCCCTCTGCATTGTTGGCCCGTTATGAGTGGTGCCAATTAGTCCAATATGTAAATATGTTTGACGATGTAAAATATGGTTTTCTGTAAGATTTTCTCCTTCAGTCCCTCCTCTCGTCCAGGGGGTGCCATTCATGGCTGACCCCCCATGGACGACCTTCAGAGGAACAGTGATTTGTACAGCTGTTGTCCTTGTCGTTGCTCCTCTTCTTCTGTATCGTTGTTAAGTTCTTGCATCTGGATACTGGCAGTGGGTAGCATTCTTGATGTAATATTTGCACATATCACTTTAATACAGGTTAGGCCAAGGCAGACTGTGAACAGGATGGCTACTACTAGGATTAATCCCTTCATAATATATGCTCCCCAAACGGTGTTAAACAGCCATCCTAACCACCCATCAGTCCCTGTTAACCCCTGTTTAAAGTTATCCAATTGCTTTTGTATCCCGGACATGGCTGCTGTTATGTTTAGTGTCTCGTCGTGTACGTATGTGATGCATTTGTCCTTGATGATGGTGCATACCCCCCCTTGTCTGGCTAGCTGATAGTCCACCGCATATCTTGTTTGTTGTGTGTATAGTCTGAGTTCTGCGAGTTCTTGGTCAATTGCGCCTAATGCTTGTAGGGTGTTGTTTCCTAAAATGGTCAGTCCACATATGAAGAAGTTCCTATTACTGGCACTGATCACCCCTGCGGCGCCTCCCAGGGATAGTGTCCCCAGAAATCCATATCCTAAAGAAGACCCTAGTGTGACAGGGGCCTGCCAGTCGGAGCAAAATTCTGCGCTGATGGCCCTGGTCACTATGCGTTTCTGGACATGCCCCTCACTTGGGCATGGAACCGTGAGAGGTCTGATTGTCCCTACGGAAAAGAACCTTGGAGGCCTGTCTGTGGCCGTCATATATACATTTTTAAATAAAAACACGTACCCGTCTTTAACCCGATAACATGCATTTCCCCGGGGTCGTTTGACCGCATGGCCCCATCTTGTGGAACCTTCCCTCCCCCTGGACTGTCCACTTGATTGTACCTCTTGGTGAGAATCAAATGGATATGTCCCTGAGGCTGAGCTTACGTGGGTGCCGTTGCACTTGCCACACATAAGCTGCCTACCCGCGGTGACTGCAATGCATTTCTGTTGCTTGCAGTCACAGGTGAAGTGTCCTTCCCGGACCCGGCACTCCTGGAGAGCACAATGTGCCTCAGCGCACGAATCATTTTTAGGGACAAAGGCATGCACGCACCCCCATCCCTCTCCCTTAAAACATTGTGGGTAGTTCCCATGTGTCTCCTCCGGTTGGGGTCCCGTCCCCCTTAGAATTCCCGGCTCAGTGAGCTCTACACACCTTCCTTGTATCCCTTGCTTAAAGTACCCAATATGTTCTTTGCAGGGTGCCCCCGATGTGTCAATAGTGAATAACTCTTGTGGGAGCCACCCTGGTGTTGCTATGAATAGGGAGTTTACTGATCGCGCTGAGGGGTAACAAGCGGTCCTATTCCCATAGATCTGGATGTGTGTTCTCAGGAATAGGTTTCCTTCCATGATTGGTGGTTCTGCTCCCCTAACCCTCGTATGCTGGAGTGTATTTACAATGGTCAGGGTTATTATCAGATATGTCCCTGTTCCCATATCGCTCTTTTTTTTTTTCAACAGTATTTTACAATTACAGTATATACAAAAAATAAACAGGCAATCAAATTAAAGGTAGTTGGTTCCGACGTCTTGATAGTGGATCTGGTCCTGGTTCCTGTGGAAGTTGAATGAGCAAAACGGTATTTTTTTAGTTTATTTGTCCTCATATAGTTTTAATTGGGTCCAGTGTTTCCAGACCCCCTGTCCTCTTATATCTATACAGGCACAGGTATCTCCGCTAATAATGACCTCGTAAGGTCCGTGCCATCTTGGGGCAAATCCTGGTTTTGCAGGAAGCACCTTTGTTAATACCCGGCTCCCGGCTTTTGGGACTTCTGGTAGTATTTCTGAGTCCCCCTCTGCGTCGACCTGTGCCTGATTAGAAATTACGGACCGGCGCATCCCCTTCAATTGGGTGCTAAGGTCTCGGATGTATTGTCGGATCCTATCTTTTATCGGACCCACATCTGTCCAGCCTGTAATAATGTTTTCGGGCAAGTGCATTGCTCGCCCGGTCATCAGCTCGTATGGAGTCAAGCCGGTAGTTCGATTTGTGGTCGCCCTAAGCCTCATCAGGACTGCAGGTAGGACTTCTGTCCAATTTCTACCTGAGGATTGCATTGCCTTTGCCATTGTTGTTTTTAGAGTCCGATTCATCCTCTCCACCATCCCGGAACTTTGTGGGTGATAGGGGATGTGAAATTTTTGTTTTATTCCTAATAGTTGGCAAATGTTTTTCAGAACCTTTCCTGTGAAGTGTGTTCCCTGGTCCGAATCAGCTTGAATTGGCATCCCCCACCGGGGAATGACTTCTGCTGCCAATATCTTGGCTACTGTTAGGGCTGTACAATTGGTTGTGGGGAATGCCTCTACCCACCTGGTGAATTGGTCTACTATTACCAGGCAGTATGTTTTCCCGTGAGAGGGGGGCAGTGGTCCGATGAAGTCCATTTGTATCTGTTCCCAGGGTCCCTTTGGTCTGGGTTGGTGTCCCATCTTTACCTTTATGGGCTTCCCGGGGTTGTGCTGGGCACATATAGTGCATCTGCGGCAGTATGTGGCCACATCTCGTCCCAATCCTTTCCACCACCACTCTCTCCCCAGGCTCTGTATCATTGCATCCCTGCCTGTATGGGGAAGCCCGTGGTGTAGTTCCAGTAATGTGTTCTGGATACATCCTGGTGCCAATACTCGGTTATCTTTTCTCCACACCCCGTCAGTCCCTTTAACTGCGCCCAGCTCCTCCCACCTGTCTCGTTCTTGCTGTGTAATGTCCCCATGTAATTTCTGTATGTCAATCTCTTCCTGTTCTATCGTTATTGCTGCAAGGGGCATGCTTTTAATGTCACTGTTTTCTAGTGCTTGCCGTGCCGCTGCGTCTGCGGCTTGATTCCCTTTGAAGTGAATCCACCCCGGGGTGTCCCTCCCAGGTTCCCGCTGGTGGGCTTTTATTTTAATTACTGCGGCCTTTGTCGGTTGTTCACTAGCTGCTAGCAGTGCTCTTATCTGCTGTTGGTGTTTAATGGGGGTACCTCCTGTTGTGATGAATCCCCTTCTCCCCCATGCTGGCATGTAATCGTGGATCACACCAAATGCGTATTGGCTGTCTGTATACACATTGACTGTTTTTCCTGCTGCTAATCTTAGGGCTTGGGTGAGGGCAACTAATTCTGCTACCTGAGCGGACTGACCCCCGTCGATCCTTCCTGATTCTAGGGTTTCCAGGTTCTGGTCCACTACTGCCCACCCTGTCCTTGGGGATCCGGATACATATTTGCGGGACCCATCCACATAGACGGTCTTATCTGCTGTTGGAAGGGGTTCATCTCTAATCTTTCCTTCCTCGTCATTTTTGTCAGTTTCTCCACAGCTGTGTGCCTCCCCAATATCTAAAATCCCTTCCGCGGGATTTTCTCCCGTGTCCCTTACGATCGTGACTGACTTGTTAGGCGGTAGGAGTGTGGCCTCCCACCTTGCCCTCCTTATATTGGAGACTGTTTTGAGTTTGCCCGTGTTTAGCATCTCTACCAATGTATGTTTTGTGTGTAGTACAATATCTCCTGTCATGACAATGGGCTCACTTATCCCTACAGCCCATGCTGCACAGTCTAGGGCGGCTATGCACCTGGGCATCCCGGTGACTACTGGTCCCTCAGCCGTTGAATAATACCCTACGGGTCTCTTTCTATCTCCATGAGTCTGTGCCACTACGGCAGAATAGAAGCCGTCCCGGTTGTCGCAGAAGATGTGAAACTTTTTGCTTCCATCGGGCAATCCCAATCCAGGGGCTGAAACTAACCTTGCTTTCAGTTCTGCGTATGCTGTCTCTTGCTCTTGTCCCCACTCTATCCTTTCCAGGGCTGGCTTTCCTCCCTTTACTAATCTCTGAATTGGTTCCGCGATCCGTGCAAAGTCAGGGATAAAACTCCTGCTATAATTGAATAGTCCTAAAACTTTCCGGACCCCTCTTATTGTGACTGGTCGTGGCATTTCTTTAATCGCGGTTTTGCGATCTGCGGGCATGTTTTTAACTCCCTGGGAAATTAGGTGTCCTAAGTACAGGACCTGGGGTTTTGCAATTTGTGCCTTATGTGGGCTTATTTTCAGCCCGGCTTTTGCCAATCCTTTTAGTACTGCATACAGGGCTGCCTTGTGCCCTTGTTCTGTTTTGGACGCTATTAAGACATCGTCCACATATTGGAGAACTGTATTGTCCTCATGCAATTTCACCCTACTTAGGATGTCGCTCATCGTTCTGTGGAATATGGCAGGACTGTTATGAAATCCTTGTGGGAGACGGGTCCATGTGTACTGTTTTTCTCCCACAGTGAAAGCAAATTTGTCTTGGGATTCTGGGTCTAGTGGAAGGGACCAGAATCCATTTGCGATATCTAGTACCGTGAAAATTTTGTGGTCTTGTGCCAATCCGTTTAAAATAGTCGAGGGGTTTGCCACAATGGGGTGTAATTTAGGTGTTACCTTGTTCAAACCTGTGTAATCGATGGTGAGCCGGTAGCTCCCGTCAGGTTTGATGACTGGCCATGTGGGGGAATTGGTGGTACTGGTGGTTTCCCTGAGGATTCCTTTTTCTATTAAACCTTTGACTATTTCTACCACTGCCCCTTTCGCTTCCTTTTTGATAGGGTATTGTCTGTGGGGCTTGTGCTCTGGTCCTGGGACTTTTATCGGTTCTGTGTCGGTTAGTCCGGTATCTAATTTCGTCCTAGCCCAGGCTTCTGGAATAGAAGCACAGATGGCTCCGAACCCTTCTCGTTCCTGGTCCCAATCTCGGGCCACGACAGTGGCTACCCCAACCGTCCCCAGGTGGTTGGCTAGTGTCCCTTGCCTGGTCTTTCTACCGTCAGGTTGTGGCCAAATTAGTTTTCCTTTCCCACAATCTATCAGTACCTGGTATTCCCTCATTAGGTCATTTCCCATGATTGTGCCCTCATTATTTTGACAAACGTAAAATTGCATTGGAATGTACTTGTGGTTGATTTCTACTAGTGTGGTTTCACTAAGATAGGCGGGTATTCTCTCCCCTCCTACCCCGGTTATGTGTATTCTTTTGTTGGTCAGTGGCAGGGGTAGGTTTGTAACTGATATGGCTGCTCCCGTATCTACTAACATGTGGCACTCCCTACCCCCTACCACGGCATCTACGTATATTCTCTCCCCCTCTTTCCTGTTTTGGATGGGAGCTACGGGTTGTGAGATTTTGACCAATGTTGGCCGATAAGTGGAGTGGACGGACACCGGCTTTTGTCGGGATTCACAGTCTTCTGTGGGCGTGGCTACACTAACCCTCTCTCTTCTGCCATCTCCCTGGCTTAAGGTTTCTCCTAGTCACCCTGGTGGATTCCGGGAGTGTGGTGCCCCCGGGGTTGTTCCATAGTTGTCCTGGGGTCTCCCATGCTTCCCCCAACATGTTGCCTCAGTGTGCCCTGGTTTATGGCAGTGGTCACAGCGAGGCCCGCCATTCTCAGGTTTCCCTTTGACTGGTGCCCCTCTGCAGAATCTAGCCGTATGCCCTGGCTGGCCACATGTGTAGCAGCTGAACCCGGTTCTCCCCCTATCTCCGTTATGGGGGGTTACAACTCTCTCTCGTCTGGGCTTGGTTTGGGCAGCCTTCTCTTCTCTTATCCCGCTAGCCCACTCGACTAGCTCGTCATAGTCTTGGGATGCTATCACCCCCATCTTAAGGATCTCTTGGTGTGCCTCTGAGAGCCCGTCCTTAAATGCCTGAACAAAAGCCCTGTCCCTCCTATCCGCGTCGTCTCGTCCTGAACATTCCATATATACCCCGAATAATCGCTCTCCAAATTCCGATGCACTTTCCCCCCGTCCTTGTTTAGTGTTTGTGATCCTGCTCCAATTAGTGGGGGAATTCCCTAAGACCCGTTGGACTTCGGTCTTGAATAATGTAAAGGGTGCCTGCTGGTCATCTATCTCAGCCGTTGTAGGAACGGCATGTGTCCATCTTCCTCCATTATAGTCCTGTGCTGCTTGAGCCGCTGGCCCTCCTGCTACCAACCTCCATTTATCCGCTGGACAGGCTGCCCTGACCAGCTGGTGTATGTCCCTTAAATGTAACTGGTGTCCTACCCAGAGCGAATCTAATTCGCCCCAAAATTCCAGGTTTGCGCTTCTGGGTTTTAACTTCCCCAGGGATGCCATAATCTGCTGCCTTTCCCCTGGCGTAAAAGGCTTATAGGTTGCCTTTGGTTGTGCTAACGTCCCTCCTCTCGTGACTGGCGCTAGATTATAATTGTCTATGTTTTCTTTTGATGCTGGAGTGGCTGTATGTTTCTGCACTGACTCGTATGGGCGCCGAGGGTCCGTTTCCTCTGATCTCTGCGTTATCTCCGCAGTGTTGTTTCTGTATTCTAACTCCCTCACTCTCTCCTGTAATACTTTAATTTGTTCTGTCTCTTTGTGTCTCTCCTCCATGGAGGCATTTACTTCCTCAATTAGTCCAGCTAACTGGGTCACTAATATTACTCCCATTACTTTTGTTTTGTCCCGTTTAACTCCGTCTACCCACTTTCTTTGATCTTCTAAAGTTTGTGATGCGTTCCACCCGTTCCGTTTCATCTTTGCAACAATCGCTTCTCTGGCTAACAGATACTTTAAAATGAGAGCTACTGCAGTTTCTCCCTTAACAACGTGGTCTGCCATTTTTCTGTCTAGCAGTCCTGCAACCCCCGTATGCTGGCTGCTCCAGTAAAAGTGCCTCAACTCCTGTCACTGATACTGCCCCAGCACCGTCTGTATTGCTGTAGAGCCTCGTAGTGAGGTTCCAGTGGGTCTCTTTCCCCTGGGCTCCCCCAACTATTCCTGACACCTCACGCTTGGACTATTTTGTGTTGTCTTATTGGGATGTGTGCTGGTTGTTTAGTGGGTTTGTCCGCCCCTGTTCCCAGCCCCTCTAAGTACAACGCCTCCCGCTCGGCCACCACCCCCACTAGCAGGGTTGATCCGTTACCCCAAACCCGGGTATCCTGCTATGGGCTGTGGTGTTCCCTACAGACGAACAAGGTTATCAAACTCCGCCCGGGTCCCTAATGGATCCTCCGTCGTCGTGTCTCTTGGTCAGGATGGATCGGGTCCACTTTTCCTCAACACTTACACACCTGTACTCTGTTATCAAAGCCCCTGTTATAGTTAGTAACTGTATCGACTCTGAGGTTGTTCGTCCCTTCAGAGTCAGTGTTGTTACCCGATTTACACTGTCCGTGCCTTGCACCCTGAGTGCCTGTCTCTCTTAGCGCCCGCTTCAAAACCCAACCTTAGCGTGGGAGATTTCTCCTCTTAACGTCCAGTTTAGGGTAGGGCACCTTGAGTCAAGCACTCCCTTGTCCTATTGCCTTGGCACAGACAGCGGTTTCATTTACAATCCTGGGTTAGTTACACCAATTAGTTCTGCATGCGGTACTTATCTTTATATTAGTCTTAATTCTTTGTTATCAAATAGCCCAAAACCTGTTATCTTTACCTTTGGTCCTTTACTCCTATTAAAGTTAACAGTTACTTACCTTCTTCCACGCGGTTGTTCTGACCTGTACCTCTTTAGTGCGGACTTCTGTTTCAATTTAAAACTTAGGCAAGATTATACAGTTCTACAAGACAACAATACTCAAAACAGACAAACCCTAACCCTTAAAGGTACCTCACTTTGAACGGAGACCTGCACTCGCCTCTGACTGTTCTGGATTTGTATCAGATTCGTTTAAATTTGATCCCGACTTTCAAACTGTGGTTATCAGTCAGAAGTCAGATATCAAATCCTGCTGTGACTACGCCATTTTGTTGTAGGGAAAAATCCCTGACCAGCACAGAATAGAAGCCGAGTCGCAAATCAAGGTTCAAAGCGTGTCTTTATTGTACAATTTACTAGGATCCTAGGGAGACCCCCGTAGCCAGCTCAGAAACAGTGGCTTGGCCACGTTGATCTCAATTAGATTACATCAGCCCTGGATCTTTATAGGGCTCCAAATTTGAGCGGGAACATTTGATTATGCATCTTTTTACAATATGTATAAAGTGGTCTGTCAGGTCAGGAAGTTCTCTGGGAGGCTTGTCAATTTGCATTTGTATGGTGTGTGTTCGTGTTAATGGGATTACTTGGTCCTGCCCCGGTGTCTAAATGCGTTTCCCATTATCATCTCTATGTGTCCCCTTATTTGAATTTGATCCTATTGTCCCGTGTCTGTGTTTCCTGCTTGTGAGATTGAGTGTTAATGTTATCCTGTCTTGTTGGATGTCTGGAGTACTTCATTCTAACCTTTTATTCTTATATCTTGGTTTATCAGATTTTTATGTCTGCCTTGGCCGAATTAGTAATGTTTCAGTGATAGCTTGGTTTTGATAACCCACTCTATGGCTCGTTTCATAGGGGTCTTGATCGTCCTTGACCAGTTTAAAATGCAGCTACAGGCTGTTGCTAGGCAGATTAGGGATCTCCCGCAGTTTCTGAAATTCGTGAGTCTCTCAGCTGTACAGGGGGGGACCCGATCGAATATCCATCCGGGGGTGCCCCTCTGCATTGTTGGCCCGTTATGAGTGGTGCCAATTAGTCCAATATGTAAATATGTTTGACGATGTAAAATATGGTTTTCTGTAAGATTTTCTCCTTCAAGGTGATGTCACGCCGCTGTGGGCGGTCCTTCCAGCACGGGGGAGGATTGCTGTGGGGAGGCCGATATTCAAATGAATGCTAATGGGGTTTCTGATGTTGCATGGGGGGAACCCCGTTATGTCATTGCTGAGGATAGGGGACAATGGCTCGGGGAAATCCCACCTGTGCCAATCATGTTTTTGACCTCTCGTGGTACCGTATGCCCGTCGCTGTTTATGCCAACTGGGAGTACAAAATCCCAGCCTTTATGCCTCTCTCCCCGTCTCTCTCTCTCTCTACTGAACAGGGTCGGAACCAATAAACACGACCCAGATCTTCATATCCTCAGTGGAAGTGTTGTGACGGTAAGAATTCTTCTTCCTAATGCTTTGAGGATATTAGTGCATAAGAAGGTGACAACACTGATCAGTGTACAGAGATCTCTCTTTATTGTGCAACATTTCAATAGATTAAATCTCCCTTTCGTAGCAGGATTACAACATGCTAAAGAAGAGCAAAGTGCCAATTTGTAGGAGTTCCCACTTCATGTGCAATAATTTATTACAGCAGCAATTGCACGCACAGCTTAGAGACTGTTTTTACCCTTATTTGCACTCACAAATGATGCTTCATTGAGTGAATTGTATTGGATCCCTTTCTCTTGTTTTCAGGGGATCGGGCTTGGTTACGATGGATTCTTCCTTTGATATTGATCCACTGGTGAAGTGAACAGTTCAGAAATAGACACCGTGGATGTCAGTCACAGTCTGTAGGTATTCCTTGTACAGTGCACAGACTGGCACACCCTGCTCCACAGTTTGCCACTGCACTGACAGTTGCTGTGCTCTGCCCTCCACCATTAAAGGAATTGACATCTGTTTGCTTGTCCCGGACCCGCCTCGACTTGTGATTGACTTTAGGAAGGAAAGGAAACACAGACAGAAAGGTCAGATTCAAATCTCTCGAGATTTATTATACAGCTGTGACAGATAGTTTTACTCTACGTCCTATGGTAATGAGTCAGGGGTCAATAGCCCAGTGACCAACTCTTCGAATGTGCATGCCTCAGTTCGGCTTTGCTAGGCTATGCCATTGTTATGGTACCAAGATAAAGTCAATCTTTATCCTCTCTGTGGATCAGCACACATCTACCAGATTGTGTCATGAGCAGAAACATTTAAATTTAAGTTATTTTTTAAAAGTTTATTTATTAGTGTCACATTAGGCTTACATTAACCCCACAAAGAAGTTACAGTGAAAATCCCCTAGTCGCCATACTCCGGCGCCTGTTCAGGTACACTGAGGGTGAATTTAGCATGGATAATGCATCGAACCAGCACGTCTTTGGACTGTGGGAGGAAACCGGAGGAAACCCACGCAGAGAAAATGCAGAGTCCACACAGACAGTGATCCAAGCTGGGAATCGAACCCAGGTCGCAGGCACGGTGAGGCAGCAGTGCTAACAACTGTGCCATCGTGCAATGTGAGATCCTCGCACTCAATATTGTTCAGTATAACATCAAAGATCTTTAAAGATCATCCATTAATTTGGCAAGTTCCAGAGTAGAGGCGACTGGCTCAAACAATGACACTTGGTGCCGACAACCTGACTGAAACAACATTGAGTATTGTTGAAATAAGAGGCATGCGACCAAAATCTTTCGTGTTGAACATTTAACATGGCCGCTTTTTATAGCAGTCCTCATGTTCTATACGCCCAAACATGAGTGAAAATTTAGTTCAACAACATTCTCTCATAAATATCTTTTGTAATGTTAAAAAAAGCTCACATTTATGAATGGATTGTCATCCTTCAAGTGGAAATTGAGGGTCAGAGTTTCAATCCATGCATTATCAGTGTTCCGTGAATCATCCACATATCCTCTGTAAACCTGAAATACACATACACCAAATACCTGAAATACACACATACCTAATACTTGAAATACACACGCCTAATACCTGAAATACACACACCTAATACCTGAAATACACACACCTAATACCTGAAATACACACACCTAATACCTGAAATACACACACACCTAATACCCGAAACACACACACACCTAATACCTGAAATACACACACACCAAATACCCGAAATACACACACACCTAATACCCGAAATACACACACACCTAATACCCGAAACACACACACACCTAATACCTGAAATACACACACACCTAATACCCGAAACACACACACACCTAATACCTGAAATACACAAACACCTAATACCTGAAATACACAAACACCTAATACCTGAAATACACACACACCTAATACCTGAAATACACAAACACCTAATACCTGAAATACACACACACCTAATACCTGAAATACACACACACCTAATACCTGAAATACACACACACCAAATACCCGAAATACACACACACCTAATACCTGAAATACACAAACACCTAACACCTGAAATACACACACACCTAATACCTGAAATACACAAACACCTAACACCTGAAATACACACACACCTAATACCTGAAACACACACACCTAATACCCGAAACACACACACCTAATACCTGAAACACACACACACCTAATACCTGAAATACATACACATCTAATACCTGAAACACACTCACACCTAATACCTGAAATACATACACACCTAATACCTGAAACACACATACACACCTAATACCTGAAATACACACACCTAATACCTGAAATACACACACACACCTAATACCTGAAATACACACACACCTAATACCTGAAACACACACACACCTAATACCTGAAATACACACACACCTAATACCTGAAACACACATACACACCTAATACCTGAAACACACATACACACCTAATACCTGAAATACACACACCTAATACCTGAAATACACACACACCTAATACCTGAAATACACACACACCTAATACCTGAAATACACACACACCTAATACCTGAAACACACACACCTAATACCTGAAACACACATACACACCTAATACCTGAAACACACACACACCTAATACCTGAAACACACACACACCTAATACCTGAAACACACATACACACCTAATACCTGAAATACACACACACCTAATACCTGAAATACGCACACACCTAATACCTGAAATACACACACACCTAATACCTGAAACACACACGCCTAATACCTGAAACACACATACACACCTAATACCTGAAACACACACACACCTAATACCTGAAACACACACACCTAATACCTGAAATACACACACACCTAATACCTGAAATACACACACACACCTAACACCTGAAATACACACACACCTAATACCTGAAACACACACACCTAATACCTGAAACACACACACCTAATACCTGAAACACACACACACCTAATACCTGAAATACATACACATCTAATACCTGAAACACACTCACACCTAATACCTGAAATACACACATCTAATACCTGAAACACACTCACACCTAATACCTGAAATACACACACACCTAATATCTGAAACACACATACACACCTAATACCTGAAATACACACACCTAATACCTGAAACACACATACACACCTAATACCTGAAATACACACACCTAATACCTGAAATACACACACACACCTAATACCTGAAATACACACACACCTAATACCTGAAACACACACACACCTAATACCTGAAATACACACACACCTAATACCTGAAACACACATACACACCTAATACCTGAAACACACATACACACCTAATACCTGAAATACACACACCTAATACCTGAAATACACACACATCTAATACCTGAAATACACACACACCTAATACCTGAAATACACACACACCTAATACCTGAAACACACACACCTAATACCTGAAACACACATACACACCTAATACCTGAAACACACACACACCTAATACCTGAAACACACACACACCTAATACCTGAAACACACATACACACCTAATACCTGAAATACACACACACCTAATACCTGAAATACGCACACACCTAATACCTGAAATACACACACACCTAATACCTGAAACACACACGCCTAATACCTGAAACACACATACACACCTAATACCTGAAACACACACACACCTAATACCTGAAACACACACACCTAATACCTGAAATACACACACACCTAATACCTGAAATACACACACACCTAATACCTGAAATACGCACACACCTAATACCTGAAACACACACACCTAATACCTGAAACACACATACACACCTAATACCTGAAACACACACACACCTAATACCTGAAACACACACACCTAATACCTGAAACACACACACCTAATACCTGAAACACACACACACCTAATACCTGAAACACACACACCTAATACCTGAAACACACACACACCTAATACCTGAAACACACACACACCTAATGCCTGAAACACACACACACCTAATACCTGAAATGCACACACCTAATACCTGAAATGCACACACACAATATACCTGAAATACACATATCTGTGCACGCTTGTGAGAGCAGTTGAGGTTGAGATTGAATTTTCAGAGCATTGAGGAAAGGCAGGGGAATGGGACTAGATGAGTGATTCTTGCAGGGGTCTGACACGTACACAATGGACAGAATATCCCCATTAGTGCTGTATGATCCAAGTCCACCCCTGATCCATCTATAACCAGCTGGGAGGAAGGCACCTATGGGACTCTGGACTGTTAAGAAAAGGCAGAGACATCTAGCAATGACTCAAAAACACGGAGGCAGAGTGAGAGGCGATACTGACATAGAGACATGTGGGTTGCTAACAGAGAAATGCTTACATGGGGGACAGCTCAAGGTGCCAAATCCTCAAAGTCACAGCAAGATACAGATAGAGTGAAGACTCTGATAACAAGTGATCACAAGAGTCGAGATTGGGTTCAATAAAAATGCAGACAACATACTGACACAGGCCATGAACTTGTGAAGTCACCGAGACAAAATAATTTACTCTTTCAGCGAGCAGTTAGTTAAGATGATGTGATTTGGGGTTCGAGGCTGTTACATATGAACACACGAATTAGGAGCAGGAGTAGGCCACTCAGCCCCTTGTTCCACCATTCAATAAAATCATGGCTGATCTGCTTACAACATCACCCCCCACATTCCTGCTTATCCCCCGATAGCCCCCTCCCAACCGGTTAAGCTCAAATCTACCTAGCTCTGGATAAAAAAATATTCAAATCTCTGCTTCCACCGCCTTTTGGGGAACAGTGTTCCAGAGACTCATAACCCACAGAGAAAAAAATTCTCCTCATCTGTTGCTCCACTTCTGGCAGATGTTTTACACCCACATTTCAAAGTGTATGACATATTCAGCAGCAATATGCTGTTAGTCACGGCAGTGCTAAACATGGAAAGGAAAAGGCAATGAATTCTGACCAGATTCCAAAGCAAAGTGAGCTTCGATCCTCACTGTGAACTCACGGCTCTGATTATTTAGTAAGGTGAAAGCACTGTCTGACATTGGCAGTCGAAATGCACCCAGCGGAACATGACTCTTCAAAACTATTGAGCAAAAAAAATTAGCTCCAACCTCAGCGGCTTCCTTCAGAAGTTTCTGAAACATCTCCAGTATCTTGGTGTTTAAAATAATCTTCATATTCTTTGGGAATGTCTCTCCGGAGTGCAGCACCCCCTGAAGAGAAGGTAAATAGAGAGATTTTGTTTATTGAACAGGCATTTTCTCTTATCCCTCCCTGTAGCTTCTGCTGGATTCCATGGTCAGCAATAGCTCTCCATTAACTCACCTCAGGAGTCAGGTCCTCACTGCAAATCTACAAATCCAAGTTATTTGAGCATAGAACAATATCTCTCTTTCAATAATGTCTGTCTTTCTCTCTCCCACTCCCACTTTCCGGGTGGAACTTCCTGTTCCGGAGGTTAAGTGTGGTGGTGGGCAGGATAAGCGGTCTGTTTTCTGCTTTTCATTGTATTGGGTTTCCACACCAGATTGTCCGCTTTTCAGCTCATCATATATACATCAACATAGAATCCCCACAGTGCAGAAGGAGGCCATTTGGCCCATCAGGTCTGCACTGACTCTCCAACAGAGCATCTTATTAACCCTGCTAATTCCTCTAACCTATAACCCTTTGGGCACTAAGGGTCAATTTAGCTTGGCCAATCAATCTATCAATACCTTTGGACTGTGGGAGGAAACCGGAGCACCCAGAGGAAACCCGCTCAGATGCAGGAAGAATGTGCAAATGCCACACAGTCACCCAAAACTGGAATCGAACCCGGGTCCCTGGTGCTGTGAGGCAGCAGTGCCAACCACTGTGCCACCCATGAACATGAGTATGTCATGCCTCACGTTGGTCTTCGTCCACCCTGCTGGGACCTCATTGCGGGCACTATATTTAAACTGTACCCAAGCACGCAACACTTTTTGCGATCCAGGATTGGTTTGGCAAACAGCAGAATGGCCTCCATAGGAAAGAATCCAACTGCTTGGAGGTTCACTGATGATGCACTGGGGACACCTCTCGATACAGTGGAGGGAAGGCAGAACATCTTTTCCCCCCTGTTGGGAGCCAAAGGTTCACCAACCTCACAAGAGGGGTGTGGGTAGGTTGCCAGGATGGTCAGCACCAATGCGCCCCAATGCAGGAAGATGATGAATGGCCTCATCAGCTCTGCCAGGGTAAGTTCACCTTCACCCCACTCTCACCTCACACTCTCGTAACCCACTCTCAGCCATTCGCAGGGTTACAGTCCACAGGGATCTCCCACAGGGACCAACCATCACAAGGGACATCACTGCTGAGTCTCTCACACGCTGACATTGTCATCTCTTCTCACATCCTGTACAGCTCGTGTCCTCAGCCCTTACAATGATCCACTCAGCACTCATGGAGGTCAGGCATCTTTATCATAGAATCATAGAATTCCGACAGTGCAGAAGGAGGCCATTCGGCCCATCGAGTCTGCACCAACCACAATCCTGCCCAGGCCCTATTCCAGTAACCCCTCATATCTACCCTGCTAATCCCCCTGACACTAAGGGGCAATTTAGCATGGCCAATCCACCTGACTCGCACATCTTTGGACTGTGGGAGGAAACCGGAGCACCTGGAGGAAACCCACGCAGACATGGGGAGAACGTGCATACGCCACACAGTCACCCAAGGCTGGAATTGAACCTGGGCACTGTGAGGCAGCAGTGCTAATCACTGCGGCACCGTGCCGCTGGATCATTAATCCAGGTGCCCCCTCTCTCCAAGGACGGGGACCCTCAGACACCCCAAACGGAGGAGGACCATCAACTGGGCATCCTGGGGCCATTCACTCAGGCGTCTTTCAAGGTGTCCAGCTGTTCCCAATCCCACCTGCCGGTGACCCCATCAGCTGCAGCTCCCCAAGTCAGGGAGGGTGCACCTGACCCACAGCACGAGACCCAAAGCAGATCTGAGTTCTCCCGACCTCCTCTCTCCGGTGAACACCCCCCTCGGTCATCAAAGGAGTCTCAGTCAGCAGGCTGCTTCCACTGTAGATGTCAGGGATGCACTGAGACATAGCGATAGGGTGAGAAAAATTAAGAAATACCGGGGGCATAAAGGCAGCATGAATGTTCATTGCAGATAATAACCCAAAGGATCCACATTTGGGCAGAGTACCCATAGAATGGAATGAAACGCTGTGTTTGATTTGATTTATTACTGTCACATGTATTGGGATACAGTGAAAAGTATTGTTTCTTGTGGTCTTGGTCAGAGCGGGAGCCATACCAAGCTCTGATACATCCAGAAAGGATGTTTTGTATGGTGCATCTGTAAAACTGAGTGAGAATTGTAACAGAGAGTCGTAGTGTTGTAGTGTGCACAAGTGTGTTCATAGAGAGGGGCAAATGCTTTGGGATGAGGTTGGATCATAGGAACATTACAAATAGGAGCAAGAGAAAGCCATTTGGCCTTTTGGGCCTGCTCCACCTTGCATTATGCTCATGACCTTCAAGTCAACTTTCTCACCCGCTCCCCAAATCTTTGGAGACTGAACATAGAAACCCTACAGTGCAGAAGGAGGCCATTCGGCCCATCGAGTCTGCACCAACCACAATCCCACCCAGGCCCTACCCCCACATATTTACCCGCTAATCCCTCTAACCTACGCATCTCAGGACTCTCAGGGGCAATTTTTAACCTGGCCAATCAACCTAACCCACACATCTTTGGACTGTGGGAGGAAACCGGAGCACCCGGAGGAAACCCACGCAGACACGAGGAGAATGTGCAAACTCCACACAGACAGTGACCCAAGCCGGGAATCGAACCCAGGTCCCTGGAGCTGTGAAGCAGCAGTGCTAACCACTGTGCTACCGTGCCGCCCCATCTGTCTGTCTCAGCCCTAACTATATTCAGTGATGGTGAGTCCTCTGTGTGGCAGAGAATTCCAAAGGTTCGCAATCCTTGCAGTAAAGAGATTTCTCCTTGTCCTAAGTGATGGGCTCCTTACCTTGAAACTTTGGCAGCTTGGTTTCATTCCCCAGCCACGGACAATAATGTCTCAGTATTTACCCCGTCAAGCCCTGATGTAATCCTGAACGTTGCAGTAAGATCACCTCTTATTGAGTGTTATTACATCTTAGCGTACTTACGTCAGAAATGTCAATAGGAAATAAGGACATTGGCAGAGGTAATGGGATAGATGACCAAGAGTGAATGCAGACTGTTACTGTATTATAGATATACATTTTGAACTGTATGTCTTTCTATCTATTGTCTACTTTCCTTCTACTTTTCACCACAGAATGATACATACCGAAGGTAAGGTCCAATCTTCACCTGGATATTGGACAACAAGAAACTCCAATACCTTCTTGCCACATTTTATTGTGGCAGAGTTATCCGAATTCCTCTTAAAGCTGTAATAGAAGGCAAGCATCGGACTTAGCAAGTGTCAGCAAAATATCTGTGATAACTGCATTCCCTTGTAACACTGCAACTCCTTCTCTAACCACCGGTCTATCGAATTGAGGCAGGTTATCAATGCAATATTGATTCATTTACCAGCACAAGCTTTGTCTTCTAAGAGTAAATGATCTTTAGGTTGAGTTGCTGTACCTTTGATAAAGTGTGTGGCCCTGTGAGTGAAGTTTGGTGCCAGTACTGCAACCTCACGCATTTTCTATATCGTGCTGTTTCCGACAATCAATCAGTTCAGTGTCATTGCTGGGGTTGGAATTCACCCTGAACATATAATCTGAGTCTGTATATATGTACCACTCAGCCTGGTACTGAGCCCAACATCAGGAAAGTGCAGTATTGGGTGTGGGAAATCATCTTGGGTTCAATTCCAGATTCACTGATGACTGGTAGACAATGAACATGTATGTACATTCAGTATCTGCAGACTTGCCAGCCACAGCTCCATCAGTTTGCTCAGTACCATTTCCCTAGTGATTGTAATTTCACTAAGTTTCTCTCTCTTTCACCTCCTGATTTACAGCTATTATTGCAATGTCTCTTATATCCTCTATAGTGAAGACAGAAGCAAAATACTTGTAATTTCACCCACCATCTCCTTATTATGTAGTGGTAACTCCCATTCTCACTCTGCAGGGGACCAACACTCACTCTACCCATCTTCCTCTCATACTCTAATTGAATTCTCCTTATTAACTTTTTGGTCATTCTCTACTGTCCTTTAAATTCTGACCAATCAGCTGACCTGGCACTCAACTATGCCCAGTTATATGCTTTTTCCTTTGGTTTGATGCTTTCCTTAACTTCTTTTGTTAACTACGGATGGTGGCTCCTCCCTTTAGAATTTTTCTTTACAGCAGGAATATAGTTACTCTGAGTATTTTTAAACATCCCCTTGAAAGTCTACCATTGCTTCTCTTGTTGATCTATTCTCTAGCCTAGTGCCCGAGTTCACTTCAGCTGGCTCTGCTTTCATGCCCACATAGTTTCCCTTATTTAAGTTTAAAATACTAGTCGTAGACCCAGTCTTCTCCCTTTCAAACTGGACCTATTCTTTTTCCTTTCAAACTTCAGTCATGTTATAGTCGCTGCTACCTGGGGGTTATTAATTAATCCTGTCACATTACACAATATTAAAGGTGGGATTATCCAATCCTGCTCACCCTGGGACTAGAAATTCCTGCCCAAGGTCAACAGACCTTTTACTTGTCCGTCAAATTATCTGCCCTGCTGGTGACAATTCCCGCAGTGGGCAGGACTGGAAGATTTAGGCTTACTCAGTCTAATATAACCATTTTGGTTCTTTGGCTCCAGGAAGTATCTTACAGCAGCACAATCTCGAAAGTATTTTAAACACTCCTCATCCAGGCTACTACTGCCAATCTGATTTTTGCCATTTATATGTAGATTAAAGTCACCCGTAATTATTGCTGTTCCTTTATAAAAAACACTCTATGTTTCTTCTTGTATACTTGGCTCAACATTATAGTTGCTGTTAGGGGGCTGATAAACTACTCCCATAATTACTTTTTTCCCTTACTATTCCTCATCCCCATCCAAAATCAATTCTATATCCTGATCTCCTGAACCAAAGTCATCCCTACCTAATACACCATTGCCATCTTTGATTAACAGTGCCACCCCTCCACTTTTACCTAGTTTCCTATTCTTCATGAATACTCTATACCCTTCAATATTCAGAACCCAATACTTGCTCTCCTGCATCCAATAATGGCTTTCAAATCATAACTGAAAGGGTTAATAATCACACGCGTTTAAAAATCATATAAGCTGCAAGCTGTATCTCAGTCACACAGGGAAAGCTATGTGAAAACCATCGGTCTTGATTAAAGCAAACCCAGATACGAGTCAAGGACCACTTAATTGAACGATGTTTGCCCATTAGAACAAGGAACAATGGAAAGGGATGTTGATACACCATTGGTCAGAGATTCATTGCTTGGCGATATAATTAGGAAGACATGCACAAGATACAATTGGACAACCATACCCTTATGTATGCATGATGTAACCTTAATCAATAACTGTGAGTGAATAGAGATAACTCCTATACTTTGATTGGTATATGCTAATTATTTGTAGTCGAATTTGAAACTATAATTGCTTGTGTATTTATGAATTCTGCACTCTGACTATTCTTAAAGATTGGATTGGGACCCTGAAGTGATACAGTTGTCGATAAACCATCTTGAGCCACTCTGTGACTTTGTCTTACTTGAGGGGGACGGTAGTTTTAACGACAACAACAAAAAAATTGTAGGAGCCCCATGATAGTAATTATTCAATGTGTGCTATCAATTCATTTACTTTGTTATGAATGCTATGTGCATTTTGATTCAAAGCCTTTAATTTAATCTTTTTGCAATCTTTGTAAAATCTAGTCTTGAGCTTTTCATGAAGGTGTATGATAATTAATTAATCAGTCAGTCATCTTGTCATCTTGGGGGCTGCACGGTGGCAAGTGGTTACCCCTGCTGCCTCACAGCACCAGAGACCCAGGTTCAATTCCCGGCTTGGGTGACTGTGTGGAGTTTGCACATTTTCCCCGTGTCTGCGTGGATTTCCTTTGGGTGCTCCAGTTTCTCCCACAGTCCAAAGATGTGTGGGTTAGGTGGGTTGGCCATGCTAAATTGCTCCTTAGTGTTAGGGGGACTAGCTAGGGTAAATGCATGGGGTTTTGGGGATAGGGCCTGGGTGGGATTATGGTCGGTACAGACTCCATGGGCTGAATAGCCTTCTTCTGCACTGTAGGATTCTATGGATTCTGTGGATTCTTTGGATTAACTGAAATGATATCTGGATTTTTCAAAGTTGGCAAGAAACTCTCCACTGGGGGTGAATTTGGAAGGGGTGGAGGTGGGGGTGGGGGCACTGAGCATTGGGGTCTTTGGCTACATCTTATTGGCAGATTCTAATTAAATGGCTGCTATTGGGTCTGTATTTCTTATTAAGGACAGCCACTTAACCCCCAATCAGCTCCAATAGCTCAACAATGCCATCAGCAGCAGTGGCCATTGTTGGAACTGTACCTGGAGAAAGAGGGCATTGAGATGGATGTTTATTCTCGGAGGTAAGTGGCTCAATTGGAGTTCAGTTGGCCATTTACTGCTGGTGCATTAATGGAATGGCGATGGGAATTCGTGCCACCTTCCTGTGCCATTTTGCCAGCCCACCTCCTCTAAGCCCACCTCACAAAAGGCTCTGTAAAGTTCTGGTCAATATCTGATGTGGTGATGCTGTACTGCTTCCTGGAGGTAGCAAAGAGCTCTTGTAAAAGGGGGAAAGTCCATCTAAACCTGAAGCAAGGCTTTGTGCCTGTTTTCCACCTTGGATATTTTCCTCAAAGTTTAGTGAGATATCAGGATTGGTGAAGATTACTCTGAAAAACAGGGAGATGGGAGTCACGGAAGTTATGAGATGGGAGAATGATTTGGAACACAGCAGCTGGAAGAGAAAGCTGCATGGATAGGACAGCAATAATGTGCAGGAAAATGAAGTAATTCAAATATGGGGTATATCAGACTGAAACCTGGCCCTATCCCCATAGCTTCTGGTGGCATGGTGTGACAGTGGTTAGCACTGTGGCCTCACAGTGCCAGGGACCCAAGTCATTTCTGGCCTCAGGTGACTGTGTGGAGTTGGTATGTTCTCCCCATGTCTGTGTGGGTTTCCTCCGGGGTGCTCCGGTTTCCTGTCACGGTCCAAAAGATGTGCAGGTTAGGTGGATTGGCCATAGTAAATTGCCGCTTAGTGTTTGAAGAGTGTATGTTAGGAGGATTAGCGGGGTAAATGCACGGGGAGGGAGGGTGGGTCTGGGTAAAATGCTCTGTCAGAGAGTCAGATGGACCGAATGGCCTCCTTCTGTAGGGATTCTATAACTTCCACATTGTGTTTTCTGGCAGAGGTGAGTGGAGCATGAACTCTATCATCATAATAAATGGTCAAAGTGGGATTCTAATCAAGGAGGAAAGATCAGTTACATGGTTATCACAAACTGCACTTCCATTACTTACTGCACTTTAACCAGGACTGATCTGTGTTGTAAGAACTATAATAATCCAGGCTTAAAGTAACATGAAAGATTCCTGATTATAAACAAGTCAGGGTATTGTCTTCTTACCGTGTAATGATGGGATCCATCGCGTAGTTTGGTCCAAAGCAATGAAGCTTCCCTCTGCCACCCAGGCCGGTCCTTCCCTTTGGGTTTCTGAAACATGCATTGGACAAGTTCACAGCCGCTACATCTAAAAATTTACTAACACTCGGCACTGTGCTGAGAGAAGAGAGCTGAGCAGAACTTCCTCTCGCTACATGGACCTTATTCAAATTCCAGGGCACACAAGGTCATGGGTGGCACGGTAGCACAGCGGCTAGCACTGCTGCCTCACAACGCCAGGGAGCTGGGTTCGACTCCGACCTCGGGTGACTGTCTGTGTGGAGCTTACATCTTCTCCCCAATCTGGTGCCAGGAACGGTGGCCTGCAACTAACATGCTTCTTGGTGCCAATATTTTCAAGAGCCCCCAACTCCCACCTCTGCTCACGTCACGAGGGGGGGGAAGACCTGAATATCCAACCCTATGTGTCCGGGATTGATTGATGTTTAAACTCCTCTTGGTGGAACCCACCCACAGCACAAACCTTTTGTAACAGGTTTGTGTCCCCACTCTCAGTGGATGGCCAGCACTTTAGGTGGAATTTTCAAAGAATGGTTTCTCCCAAACAGTCATCATGCCGGGAGGGGCAGGACAGGTAACTGTCCTCCCCTCCCCACAAGTCAAACTGTGAAGGTCGAGTTCCAGTCCCTCCACAGTCATTACACCCATGTTCCACTCTGGCAATGGGGTGGGGATGTCTGTGGAGGAGGAAAGCTCATTCAAAAGGAACTTGCATTTTATACCGCCCCATTCACATCTACTGATGTCCCAAAGCGACATTGCAGTGTATCCTTTACACAGAAAGATCTCAACAGCATTAAAGAGATAGATGACAATTTGAATTTAAAGATGTTCATTGAGGGAAGAGAAATATTCGGCAGAACAACTACCTGTTCTCCTGCACATTGTACCACCAAATCCTATACTTAAACCAGGCAGACAAGATGGGGCTTCAGTTTAACAAATCATCTGACAGTGCAACACTCCCTCAGTACTGCACAGGCTGAGACTGGATGCTTAAGAATTTGAAATGGGACTTAAATCCATAAATTTTAACTCGGAGAGGAGAGAGTGAAACCACCGAGTCAGCTATCTGTTTTCCAGCTCAGTCTCTTTCATCCTTGCCCCTCGCCTGAGCTGTAGTGATCCTCAGGTCAAATCACCACCAGTCACAGCCTATGGTCACCTGGGACCATGGTTACTTTTGCATTAGGTACACTCCACATTTGCAGTTATATACTTAAATTTTACCGCCTCACCCGCCCGAGGCCAACAGAGAATGCCGTTATGCGAGCCTTACCCGCCCTGATTCTGGGCCGGGCGTGCCCGTAAAATTCCAGCGATAGTCACACAAAACTGATCCAGATATAAGTTCCACTGTGGTTCCCTGATATTATGCAATGATATTGGGAGAACCCTTGTGAAAAAACTTTGTCCTGTTAACAAGTGTAGTGATTGAGTAAAGGCGATTTATCTTTATAATCTGGAACAGATGAGATCCCAACTCACTGGGGCAAAGGTTCCTGAACCGCAGCAGTGCTGGAAGCTGCCTCTTTGTCCTGGGAACCATCCTTTGGAGCAGTTTTCATTTTAGATAACCTGGAAAAGACAGTCACTGTCAACAACTTCTCCTTTGCACAAAATTTGAATGTCCTACTCCACGTGAAGGTGGATGAGATTGCGTTACTGGGTTTGGACACAGACTTGGAGCCCATCTTAATCTCTGGCACAACTCACTGCAACAAAAAGGTTTTTCCTGGGTTTCAGGTTTACCATTAGAGAGTAATATTAGTAAACTAGTTCCTGCGCCTGGCCTCTGAAGCTA
Organism: Mustelus asterias; assembly: GCF_964213995.1. NCBI lineage: Eukaryota > Metazoa > Chordata > Chondrichthyes > Carcharhiniformes > Triakidae > Mustelus > Mustelus asterias. Next base: position 87,482,202 of record NC_135814.1, read on the forward strand.
CTGACCCTTTGATGACCCCAGGAAATACACCAGTGTATTCAGTGACAGGCAATGTGGAGCCAACCCACATCCTGTCCCAAGACCCAAGCTCAGTCCAGTATGAGATAGTGTGGACTGATAGGAGAAGCTCAGCCTTCTGACTGGCAACTTCCAAGTGCAAGGGCAAATATGATGTGACTGAGATTAGCTGCCTTACAACAGGGATCAGACATTGGACTTGCTGTTTTGCAAGACTTTTGAAAATATTCAGAGGAACTCAATAAGCGTCTAGGATGAGAGTAATGATGTGTTTCCCCATGGGTTCTGGCTTGATGCTGGCCAGAAGCATACCCTCATACACTTCCAACAGGTCTGGGCCTATCCAGCCCCACAGAACTGAATACAACTCAACTGATAAACCATCACTACCAAGAGTGTATTCTTCTCGAAGGACTATTCAGCTCATCCAGTGTTATTGTCCAGGATCTCCTACTCACTGTCCTCTAAGACCTCCGTGCTAGAGAACAGGAAGGACTGGGGGGCCTTCACGTCATACAATCCGGCATAAAGGAATTTTCTGCTCCTCAAAATGTCAGATAGTGATGACTTTAATGAGCTATCTTCGTCCTTCAGGCTGCTGATGACAGCTCCCGCTATGTACCTTTAGGAAGAGGAATGTCTTATCCGACTCCACGGAACAGACTCTGGATAATCCAAGATAATCTTGGAGCCTCCAAGGCTTGTTAGAATGTAACCAATGATAACATTGGATCTGTTGTAGTGTGACTGATGGTAACAAGCTGTAAGGGTCAGCTGACCTGGTAAACTATATAACCAATGACAAAATGATGTGGTTGTCAGTTGACTCAGTACAAATAAGAAGCTGCTGGGGTTTGTGGGATTTTGGAATGACCCAGGCGAGGCCTCAAGTGTTGGAGTAATGACGTTTCTTTATTAAACCTTTTTCTTTGATTTATAAGTTGGAATAAGTCTGGTTTTATTTTATTGCCTACAACTGAAGAGCTCCTTAGAATCCTTGGAATCCATACAGTGCAGAAGGAGGCTATTCGGCCCATCAAGTCTGTACCGGAGTCCACCGACCTTCTGGTGCATCAACAAGGCTTCTTGGCCTTTCACCTTGTGGAGACTCCTACCCCTTGACATCGACCCCCATTGACTGCAGCTGGAACTGATTCTACATGATTTCCTGGAGTTGTGACATTTCCCCCTGTTCCTTTCTAGCCTTTTAAACACATTCAAGGATGAGAAACCTCTCCATGTTCCCCTTGATCGCTTGCCACCCATGTGCCAGGGGCTCAAAGAGGATTGCCCTTTGTTCTCCAACCTTCGGAATCCTTTCTGAACAACTGCTTCATGGCAGCTTCCACGTCCCCTTGCCAACCCTCTGGTCTTCCTGTAAGTGACGATCAGCAGATAGGGGGCAGTGGTCAGAGAATAACACCAGCCTGATATTGATGGATTTGTCCGTGAACAGTTGGGACACAAATGGGAAGTCTGTCCTGGAATGGACGGTCCCAAAAGGCTGTGACCAGGTGTATTTACTCTGTTCTCCATTTGCTGGATTGCTGAAGATCTGAATCTTTATTGTCCCAATTTAACACCCTCTGACTAACCCACATTGCATCATGTCACACAAAATGGGTTCGACCCAAACATCTCCGAAGTTTAAAGCAAGTTCTACTAACCAATCAAACACTTTCGTGGCATGCAAATCTCAGATTAAATATAGAATAAAGCACTCTTAGGATTGGAATAGCACAGGTGGAGTAAAGCTACTTCTACAATAGATCTGATTTTCAACCCCAAAAGTGCTGGAGCATTAACTTTTTGTGTTTCTTACCCCACCACCTGTGACAGTGAGAATGTGAGTCGAGTGGTGAATTAGCTTCTGTGACTCCTGTTAATGGGAAATTGTCACACTGGAAGAATAGAAACAATGGGGGAGTGGATTTCAACCCCCGCTTTCAGCGGGCGGGCATGGCAGCAGGGGCAGAAATTCGAGGGGGCGCCCCAAAAAGGCTTTCTGACCAGTGGAATTACCCCGCTGGCTTGTTCCCGCCCCCTCACCAATGACGTAATGGGCTCCCGCCATGCAATGATAGAAATCTTATTTAAATACTGAGTACATATCGGCTTAATGGGCCTCCCGCTGTATCATTCTCCCATGTAGGGCTTCTGCCCCCCCCTCCCCCCCGACCCACTGGTGTGACATCATGTTATGATGTGGAGATGCCGGCGTTGGACTGGGGTAAGCACAGTAAGAAGTCTCACAACACCAGGTTAAAGTCCAACAGGTTTATTTGGTAGCAAATACCATAAGCTTTCAGAGCGTGCTGCTCCTTCGTCAGATGGAGTGGTCTCTGTTCTCCAACAGTGCACAGACACAGAAATCAAGTTACAGAATACTAATTAGAATGCAAATCTCTACAGCCAGCCAGGTCTTAAAAGGTACAGATAATGTGGGTGGAGGGAACATTAAACACAGGTTAAAGAGATGTGTATTGTCTCAAGAGATTGTATTGAATGTGTATTGGAGACAATACACATCTCTTTAACCTGTGTTTAATGTTCCCTCCACCCACATTATCTGTACCTTTTAAGACCTGGCTGGCTGTAGAGATTTGCATTCTAATTAGTATTCTGTAACTTGATTTCTGTGTCTGTGCACTGTTGGAGAACAGATAACCACTCCATCTGACGAAGGAGCAGCACGCTCCGAAAGCTTATGGTATTTGCTACCAAATAAACCTGTTGGACTTTAATCTGGTGTTGTGAGACTTCTTACTGTGACATCATGTTAGCAGGGTTTATCATAGATCCTCCAAAACAGAACAGTCCCTGCTGGGGGCACACAGGTAAGTACACCCCTAGTGGTGGGGGACGGGGGAGAGGCATGCCTGGGCAGTATCTTAGCAATGCCCTCTGGGGTGCAGTGCAGGAGATGGTGCCAGGAGGCAGTACTCAGACAGTAACAGTGGAAGCACTGGGGGGTGGGGGGGTGGGGGGGGGGGGGGGGGGTGGGTGGCAGCGGTGGGAGACGGGTGAGGGCCTGAGGGGCTTCTGTTGGGGAGGTCCATCGGTGGGGGAGGGGTTCATTGTCCATGGAAGTGTGGGGGGGAGGTTTCCAGGTGTCTGTCAGGGGAATCTCTTCCCAATTTTTGTTTAGCTTTTGTGAAGGGAGGCCGGATCTCTTGAAGGCCCACATTGCTGGTGGCACCCGGCTCCATGATTCCTTTTGACCAAGTGCTAAACTATATGGTGGGAAAAGCCAGCAGTGGAGTCGGTGGGCCAGGCATCGCTTCTCCTATCTGGGTTGACACTGAATCAAAGAGATGGAAAACTCTGCCCAATATACAGGGTGGCACGGTGCCACAGTGGTGAGCACTTCTGCCTCATTGCGCCAGGGACCCGAGTTCAATTCCGGCCTCGGGTCACTGTCTGTGTGGAGTTTGCACATTCTCCCCGTGTCTGCGTGGGTTTCCTCCGGGTGCTCCGGTTTCCTCCCACAGTCCAAAGATGTGCGGGTTAGATGGATTGGCCATGCTAAATTGCCCCTTAGTGTCAGGGGGATTAGCAGGGTAAATATGTGGGGTTTCAGGGATAGGGCCTGAGTGGGATTGTTATCGATGCAGGCTTGATGGGCCGAATGGCCTCCTTCTGCACTGTAGGGATTCTATGATTCTGCACCTCTGTATATGGATATACAGGATTGTTAACCACAGAGAAAAATAATACACAATCCAACCTTACCCGGTAGAGTGATCATCTGCTGTGTAAGTAGGAGGGTTGTACCCATCAAATTTAACCTAAACAAGAAATTGATTAAAAGATGAGGAAACATTCAACATAATAAATTACTCCAATCATTATTATTTGGGGGAGAGATTGTCTTTGTGCCCCCCCCCCCACCCCGCCCAGTTTCCTGATGACACTGAATCCCATCAAGTTGTGTTAGACTGTGCTCCCACCCATCATCCCCAGTCGTATAAGCCAGGGCAATGGGTTTCGGCCAACTGTTTATGTGTGAGGGGCATCATTCCTTTCCTTTCCTTTCCAACAGCACTCCTCAAATGGTGCAGAAAAGCAATGCTGGCTAGCGTTTGCCCCCATCTGTAGATCAAGGCAGAGGCCAATTGTATACCCCCCTCCACCCTCCCGTATGAGGAAAACACATAGACCAGAGATCGGACTATCAAAGTCTGGATTGAAAAGCCCCAATAGATTCCCTTTCGTTCAGTTACTGTACCCATTCCCACCAGGGAATCCTTGCTACCTCTGTAATCTCAAGTCCTACAACAAATCGAGATCTTGGTAATCATATAGAATCCCCGCAGTGCACAAGGAGGCCATTTGGCCCATTGAGTCTGCACCGCCTCTCGACAGAGCATCATACCCAGGCCCACCTCCCACTCTATCCCCGTAATCACACATACTTATCCCACTAATATCCCTAACCTGCACATCTTGGAACACTAAGGGGCAATTTTAGCATAGCCAATCCACCTGACATGCACAGAAACAGAAACCGCTGGAACATCTCAGCAGGTCTGCCAGCATCTGTGGAGAGAGAATAGAGCCAACATTTCAAGTCTGGATGACCCTTCGTCACAGCTCTGACTAAGGGTCATCAAGACTCAAAACCATCTTCAGCCAGAATTACCGAGTGGATGATCCATCTCGGCCTCCTCCTGAGGGCCTCTGCAGTACAAATGTCAGTCTTCAGCCAATTCGATTCACTCCACATGATATTAAGACATGGTTGAAGGAGCTGGATACTGCTGTGTGCCCTGACAATATTCCATCAATAGTACTGAAGACTTGTGCTCCAGAACTATTTACACCTATAGTCAAGCTATGCCAGTTACAACACTGGCATCTATCCAGAACATTGCCCAGACATGTCCTGTCCACAAAAAGCAAGACAAATCCAGTCCGGTCAATTGAATTTGGTGCTGGGTACTATCAGTCTACTCTCGATCATCAGCAAAGTGATGGAAGTTGTTGTCGACATTTACTCAGCAATAATCAGCTCAGTTTTGGGTTTCGCCAGGGTCACTCAGCTCCAGGCCTCATTACAGCCTTGACTCAAACATGGACAAAAGAGCTGAACTCCAGAGGTGAGGTGAGTGATTCCCCTTGACATCAAGGCAGCATTTGACATCCTGTGACATCGAGGAACCCTAGAAATACTCGAGTCAATGGGAATCAGGTGGAAAATCCTTTGCTGGTTGGAGTCATACCTGGCACAAAGAGAGTGGTTGTTGGAGATCAAGGGGGCAATTCTCCCACCGCGCCGTGCTAATTTTCTAGCACAGTGGGGTATGAGAATCTCGTGGCTGGGCACACGTGGGACTGGCGCATGTGTTCCCAGCGCGAGCGCATCGCCCAGCGCCGGATTTCTGGCGCCGTCAGATCTGCGCTGGAAACTGGTGGGAAGACCAGGTAAGTGATTTTAATATAATTTAAATCTGTTTTCAATGTGATTAGTGGGCCCGGAACTGAATTCTCCGGGCCCACTAGTCTCTCCCACCTCGCCAAAGTGGTTCACTCCAGTGGAGATTACACTAGCTCCCCACTTTTGGGGAACTAGCGGCCTGACCCCGCTGGAGTGAAGGGGGAGCAATCAGGTTCCCCATGGGGATTGGGCGGCAGTGGGGTGGTGCCCCCAGGGCATGGGCACCCTGGCAGTGCCAGCTTGCACCCACTGGCACTGCCCAAGGGGCAAAGTACCCATGCCCAGAGGGCACCTTGTGATTGCTCATCAGGCATGGGGCAGTGTCAAGGGGATGGGGCCTATTAGGGGCAGGGCCTGATGGGGCAGGGCCTGATGGGGCGGGGCCAGCTGGGGGCAGGGCCTAGCAGGCGATTGGTGGGGGTGGGAGGTCCCACTGCCACTCTGCCATTGGGACCGGTCGGCGCAGGAGGGAGGCCAGAAATTGGGCAGGCTGGGTCAGCCAGACGGGGGTCTGCCAGGAGGGGGGTCAGCACAGTAAGAAGTATCACAACACCAGGTTAAAGCCCAACAGGTTTATTTGGTAGCACAAGCCACAAGCTTTTGGAGCACTGCCCCACTGCCTCAGGTGAGTGGGAGTTGTGTTCACAAACAGGTCATATATAGACACTATATATGTCTATATATGCCCTGTTTGTGAATACAACTCCCAAATAATGCTTCGCGCATTAACATGGTGCAGAGGCTTGAGCTCCTTCTCTTCATCTTCAATCTCTTCCTCTTTATTTTTAACGTCTGGGACGGGGTCGGGGGGGGGGGGGGGGGGGTGAGCAGGTGTCAGGGGTAGGCCCGGGAATGGTTGGGGGGACTGGGATCAGGCCGTGAGGAGATTGGAGATGGGGAATCCTGAGCTGGCCTGCGATTGAACTGGCCAGTTACACGGGAGGCTGACAGTTTGGGGCCACTCCGCATGCCCCGAAATCTAAACTGGTGGTACTTCTCCTGGGTTTGGAGGTGCCTGCTGTACATAGTCCATATCACTGAGCCACATAGGTGAGCAGGTAACACTAACTGCTCTGTAGACCACGAGCTTGGTGCTGGGTCTGAGGTCCTGGTATTCAAACACTCTTTCCTCAGGTGACTAAAGGTCGCACCTGCACACTGAAGTTGGTGTTGAACCTCACTGTCAATGTCTGCCCTTCCTAACAGTAGGAACCCACGGTATAGCAAGTGGCCCATGTTGTCCATGGCCTCATTGTGGATTTTGATAACTGGGAGGGGAGGGGCAGGGCAGTGCGGCGTGACGGGGTAGGCTGGTATCTAATGGATGTTTAGTGTAAGGCTCGTGATCTCCTACACCATGGTGTAGGTGTTGACAATGATTTGGAGCATGGCCCCTGAGTGTGCGCAGACGCAAGCATCATCTGCATATTGTAGCTCAATGGCAGAGGATGGGATGACCTTGCACTGAGTCTGCAGGTGGTGGAGGTTGAACGGACTCCCATTTGTTCTGTACTTTAGCTCCAGTCCAGCGGGGAGCTTGCTGGGGGTGAAATGGAGAGGAGCATCAGAGCAATGACACAGCCTTGCTTGACCCCAATCCGCAAGAAGCCCCTTAAGTGACTTTTAGTTGTCCACTCAAGGGCTTGAATAAGCTTAAGGGAGGGCACGCTGCCTGATGCCTTCCCTGCTCCAGGGATATAGGGGCAGGTCAGGGGGGTAGGTATGAAGGCAGCGGCAAGCTGGCTACCTGCTTTATATTACACAGCACCTGAGCTGGCTAACGATTGAACTGGCCAGTTACACGGGAGGCTGACAGTTCGGGACCATTCCGCATGCCCCGAAATCTAAACTGGTGGTACTTCTCCAGGGTTTGGAGGTGCCTGCTATACATAGTCCATATCACTGAGCCACATAGGTGAGCAGGTAACACTAACTGCTCTGTAGACCAGTTTCCCCCTGTCCCCTGCCCTGCCTTCAAACACGTCAGCAGGCGTCTGTACAACTCACTCCATGGAGCTGAGATTTCTGGGTAGGTCAAACCCTAATGACAGCCTCAAATCCGAATCAGGGATCCAGAAATGACAATCCCAGCACATTGAATGAAATCTACCGAGAAGCAGCCAATTAAAAGCCTCCTCTGGCAGTGCCATCCAGCTAGAGACAGCGAGTGGGTTCCAAAGTCAGGCAGTTCTTTCAGCACGAGCTGTGATTAGGGCTGCTGGCTGCCCTCCCAGAGTAGGGGCCACTGAATGGCCAGTGCCAGGGAATATCAGCAGCACCTTCTGGGACAGAGTACTGGCTATCATTGGGGCAAGAGCTACATTAGTGGAGACATCAGTCTCCTTAAAGTGGATGAAAAGGCACACTGTCCATTTGGGGAGACCTGAACATGGCAACAGATTAGAATTGAAGCAAAATAAGTCAGGATAAGGGTGGGAGCTCTGGAGAGATTTGCTAATCTTCGCTCAGGCCGCAAGTTTGACCCCGACCTTCCTGTCACTTTTCATTTCAACTCACCATCTTGCTCTCATGCCCACATGCCCATCTTTGGCCAGCTGCAATATTCCAGTGCAGCCCAACTAGAGGAACAGCGCCTCATCTTCTGATGAGGCAGCTTGCAGCCTTCTCGACTTAACACTGAGTTTAACAACGTCAGACCATGACTTCCTCCTTCTTAACCCTTTTTTAAAAATCCAGTTTTGTTTTCCAATCCCCCTTCCCCCTTTACAGGGCCATCTGTCACTTGTTCTTTCACAGTGCATTATTCTGCGATTAACACATTCTGTTACCTTACCTTTATGCCGCTATTAGCATCTACTTTAGTCTTTAACACTACCATTCCCCTTTGTTTTATGTCCGCCACACCTTTGTTAAATCTCTCCCACCAATCCCTGACCTCCAATGTTGCTCCACACTCTCTTACATGGTATAAAATCCATTACGTTTCCCCCTCTCTTTAGCCCTGGAGAGTCATACAGACCCAAAACGTTAACTCTGTTTCTCTCTCCACAGAACATAAGAAAGGGGAGGTGATGGCCTGGTGGTATTATTGCTGGACTATTAATCCAGAAACTCAGCTAATGTTCTGGGGACCCGGGTTCAAATCCCGACACGGCAGATGGTGGAATCTGAATTCCATAAAAATATCTGGAATTAAGAATCTACTGATGACCATGAAACCATTGTCGATTGTCGGAAAAATCCATCTGGTTCACTAATGTCCTTTTGGGAAGGAAATCTGCCGTCCTTACCTGGTCTGGCCTACATGTGACTCCAGAGCCACACAGTAATTTGGTTGACTCTCAACTGCCCTCTGAAATGGTCTCGCAAGTCACTCAGTTGTATCAATCACCACCAGCTTCTCAAGGGCAACTAGGGATGGGTAATAAATGCTGGCCAGCCAGTGATGCATATTTCCCACGAATGAATAAAAAATAACGCTGCCAGGCCTGCTGGGCAGGACTTTATGGCCTCGGTCGACCCGTGATCACAAAATCCCGTCCGAGGTCAACGGATTTCCCATTGTCCGCCCCTCGCCTGCTCCAGTTCCCGTGACAGGCGGGGTGGAAGAATTCCAGTGGCTGAGTCTTTCCAGCATTCTCTGTTTATATTTCAGATCCACAAGATTTTGCTTTTATTTTAGTCACCAATTGCTCTATTGCCTCCACTTGGGATTTTTAAATTTTAATTCAGATGACCTCGCCCTGTTCAAGAGGAGGAGGCAGGAGTTGGTTGAAATTCAGCATTTGAATTGGATGTGTAACCGTGGGGTGACTATCAACACAACCAGACTCCTGAGAACAGACATTAAAACAGGGTGTAAACATGGAGAGTGACACAGACCCCAGGCAGCGCTCCATACCTCCCAGGGGACCTTCTCGTCAGGTACAGGGTAGCGTTTAATATTGGTTTCTGGGTAGATCAAGCTTCGCGCATTAACATGGTGCAGAGGCTTGAGCTCCTTCTCTTCATCTTCAATCTCTTCCTCTTTATTTTTAACGTCAGTAATTACTGAAGGGAACAAAATAAGAGATATTAACCCACACTATCGGTCAAACCTCGCTCTGGGTTCACCAACACAGGCCCATTAGAATCCCTACAGTGCAGAAGGAGGCCAACCACAGTCCCACGCAGGCCCTATCTTCATAACCCCACGTATTTCCCCTGCTAGTCTCCCTGACACTAAGGGGCAATTTAGCATGGCCAATCAACCTGATCCACAAATCTTTGGACTGTGGGAAGAAACTGGAGCACCCGGAGGAAACCCATGGGGAGAATGTGCAAACTTCACACAGACAGTCACCCAAGGCTGGAATTGAACCCGGGTCCCTGGCGCTGTGAGACAGCAGTGCTAACCACTGTGCCACCGTGCCGTTAGAAACTGTGGAGAGTTCTGACTTACTCGTTACCCAGGAAATGTTGGACTAAAAAAGCCATGTCTAAATCCTGGATAACTAAAAATCTGAGACTCCCTCACACTCCATTCTGACACCCCCCCACCCCAACCTTCCAGTTCACCCCCCCAACCCACTGACTTTCCTCTACCCACAGACCCTCTGATTAACCCCGGACCCCCTGACTCCCCTTTCACATCCTCTGACCCTCAAACAGGTCTAATCCCTTCAACCCAGACCCTCTGACTACCTCCCTCCAATCCGACCTCACCGTCCCACCGGCTGGAATCGAACCTGGGTCCTTGACGCTGTGAAGCAGCGGTGCTAACCATTGAGCCACCCAAAACAATGGCGCCCAACATTGATGCTGGGGAGTAGAACACACCCAGTGTCAGTTACAAACCCTCCTGGGACAGGTATAACATGGTTAGAAATAGTTTAGCTCCTTCCACACAGGCCCATCATATACTGCCAAGACAGGCACAGCCCAGGATAGATACAGAGTAAAGCACCCTCTGTCTCACTGGATTCTTATGAAGGATCATTAACCTGAAATTTCAATACTGTTTCTCTCTCCAAAGACGTTCCTAGCCTTCCCTGTTCTCATCTCTAATTTCTAATAGGCGTAGCATTTTGCATCTATTGTAGGAATTTGTGGACTCTGCCAGGGAAAGCTGCAGTAGATCAATCCAAGGTGGAGAGTTGATTTTTCGGGCTATTTTGTCACGGGCCCATATTGTTCCATTTAACTTTTCTTTGCCTTCCTAAAGCTGAAAGAAAGCAAATTCAGTGCGCTTGTTGCCTTGGCCTGTTTAACTATAATGGGCTGGGAGGTTTGAATATGGGTGTCTCATCATTGGAAAAATTCTAAATCCGATAAATCCATTTGTTTCAGCAGCTTTAGATCTCTGGAGATTAACCTACCCCCCCCCCCCCCAGTCTCCATCCAGTGTTGACCATGAAGGCACTTCTGAATTCAACTTGATGCACCACTCAGAACAGTAACCATGCACCCCATCAGATTCTGAGGTTCCAAATCTTTTGTGGTACTCAAGCCCAAGCCCTTACTGCAAAGGAATGGAGTAAACACAACTCACATCATCAGCGGCACGACAGTACAGTGGTTAGCACTGCCGCCTCACAGCACCTAGGACCCGGGTTCAATTCCGGCCTTGGGTCACTGTGCGGAGTTTGCATCTTCTCGCCGTGGCTGCATGGGTTTCCACTGGGTGCTCCAGTTTGCTCCCACAGCCTGAAAGATGTGCGGGTTAGGTTGATTGGCCGTGTTAAATTGCCCCTTAGTGTCAGGGGGATCAGCAGGGTAAATAGCTGGGGTTATGGAGATAGGACCTGGATGGAATAGTTGTCAGTACAGGCTGTAATAAGTCTTCAGAGGGAGAAGTCCCTTCATAAAAATCCCTTTATTTACAATTCCAACAACCGTACACAGGGTGCTATCAGTCAGCAGTCTACCTTCAGGAGTGCCAGAGGAAGTGACACACTCGGTTAAATACAAAGAAAAGACTCCCTGATAGGCCCATCCATTGACTCCTTAATCAAGGAATTCATATTCCAATAGGCCAACCTCAATGGCCTGATTGAAGTCATTACACAGGCTCAATGGGGCCTCCTTCTGCACTGTAGGGATTCTATGACAGCTTGATGTTCAAAGGGGCAGCACGGTAGCACAGTGGTTAGCACTGCTGCTTCACAGCTCCAGGGTCCCAGGTTCGATTCCCGGCTCGGGTCACTGTCTGTGTGGAGTTTGCACATTCTCCTCGTGTCTGCGTGGGTTTCCTCCGGGTGCTCCGGTTTCCTCCCACAGTCCAAAGATGTGCGGGTTAGGTTGATTGGCCAGGTTAAAAATTGCCCCTTAGAGTCCTGAGATGCGTAGGTTAGAGGGATTAGCGGGTAAAATATGTGGGGGTAGGGCCTGGGTGGGATTGTGGTCGGTGCAGACTCGATGGGCCGAATGGCCTCCTTCTGCACTGTAGGGATTCTATGAACTATGTTAATTTTTTTTCATTTGGTGTTTACTGCATCCTGGCTGACAGATGGGGCGTTGGTGAAAGATTACCCACCCCAAGTTTTCCTTTATCTCTCTATTGGTAAAGGCTGCAAGGATCACAGAGAGTGGGAGTTGAACAGAATATATTGAATAGAAAACGTACCGAGCGCTGGCGCACTCTCCCGGGATCCAAAATTCTTCTCTATAAGCGTGTTCATGATCCAGTTTAAGGCTTGCATGCTCTGCATCATCTACAAGAACAAATGATAGCAACGTCTTAGCAAAGTTGATCTTTACAGATTGACAGGAAATAACTTCAGTTGCCTATGGAAGGAGCAGTCAGGAGCTGGCGGGATTGAAAATCTCCAACATGAAGACACTGAGTAAATCTGCAGGTGAACCCTTGTCAGCAGGAATGCTGGGAAGGGAGGGCTCTGAAGGTTATCAATTGAGCCAGGATTATGGTCCTGGGAATCTTTTTGAAAATGCTGACATTGTTGGAAAGGACAAGTCTTCCAGAATTTTCCAGAGAAGAACAAGGATAGAGCGGCAAGGGGGAAGATGAGGGCACAGGAAAATGGAGGACCATAAATAGACATTTCTAGCCTGAGTATAATGAGCGCTGCTGTACAGACCCCTGCTGTTACCAGTGAAAACACGGTTTCATTGATAAAGACATCAGTCATAGAATCATAGAATCCTACAGTGCAGAAGGAGGCCATTCAGCCCATCGAGGCTGCACCAACAACAATCCCACCTAGGCCCTATCCCTGTAACCCCACACATTTACCCTCCTAGTTCCCCTGACACCAAGGAGCAATTTAGCATGGCCAGTCAACCGAACCCACACATTTTTGGAGTGTGGGAGGAAATCGGAGCACCCGGAGGAAACCCACGCAGACACGGGGAGAATGTGCAAACTCCACACAGACAGTGGCCTGAGGCCAGACTTAAACCTGGGTCCTTGGCGCTGTGAGGCAGCAGCGCTAACCACTGTGCCACCCTCCAGTCATTGCTACAGGAGAGCAGAATCAGTGATGGGTGTCTTAGCTGCCACATCTCAGCACTCACTATCCACACCGCTAATGATCAAGGCCATCGAGTCTGAAGTGTGACGATTAGGAAATATACCTTCTGACCTCAGCAGAGGTTTACCCAGGAAACACCCCAAAGATGCACTGGGAAACTCTCCCTCCAGAACCTCCATGTAAGGATTGGCCTGGGAAGTTCATCTTCCGTTAGGCAATTTCTTGCACTGAGAACCATCTGATAATCTGATTTAAATCATTGTCTTCGGAGCCCACACCAACATCCCCCCACAGGACACCCTGGCTAACCCTGCCATGGGAGCCAACTACCTCTGTGATCACCTTGACCACCCCCTCCCACCCCTAACTAATCTTTCCACCCCTCAAATTCACTCTAACCCCTGACTACCCCCATTAATCACCCCCATTGACCTCCTGACCTGACTGGACAGACCATCCATCACCCTAAGATCACCCAAAAACCCACTGACCACCCAAAAACCCACTAATGTGGGCGGCACGGTGGCACAGTGGTTAGCACTGCTGCCTCACAGCACCAGGGATCCAGGTTCAATTCCAGCCTCGGGTCACTGTGCGGAGTCTGCATGCTCTCCCCGTGTCTGCGTGGATTTCCTTGGGTGCTCCGGTTTCCTCCCACAGTCCGAAAGATATGCTGGCTAGGTGCATTGGCTATGCTAAATTGTACCCGAACAGGTGCCGGAGTGTGGCGACTTGGGGATTTTCACAGTAAGCCTACTTGTGACACGATTTAAATAAACTTAAACTTAATCACCCAACCACCCCACCAGCCCCCTCCCCATTCTGACCATCCAATTCCAATCCCCCCCCACCCCCCCGACTACCTGAACCCTCTCATCCTACCCACTTATTTTACTCACTTCCCTTCTCACTGCCCTCTCAAAGCAGCTGGATCTATAAACCTACCTGCTTCATGGCAGCTAATGCTATAAGAAAATGGGTGTGGTCTTCCTTTCCCTGACTCTCCCGCCTTTGACAGAAGGCCACTTTCCTCACTATGGCTGACTCGGAAGGCAAGGCCAGTCTACATCAATGGGGATGAAGTAGAAATGGTCGAAAGCTCCAAGTTGTTAAGTGTCCAGATCATCAACAACCTGTCCTAGTCCCCCCCATGCCGACACTATAGTTAAGAAAGTCCACCAAAGCCTGTACTTTCTCAAAAGACTAAGGAAATTTGGCATGTCAGTTATGACTCTCACCAAGTTTTACAGATGCACCATAGAAAGCATCCTTTCTGGTTGTATCACAGCTTGGTATGGGCTCCTGCTCTGCCCAAGACCACAAGAAACTACAAAGGGTTGTGAACGTAGCCCAATCCATCATGCAAACCAGCCTCTCATCCATTGACTCTGTCTACACTTCCCGCTGCCTCAGAAAAGCAGCCAGCATAATTAAGGACCCCACGCACCCCGGACATTCTCTCTTTCATCTTCTTCCGTCGGGAATAAGATACAAATGTCTGAGGTCATGCACCAACCGACTCAAGAACAGCTTCTTCCCAGCTGCTGTCAGACTTTTAAATGGACCTACCTCACACTAAGTTGATCTTTCTCTACACCCTCGCTATGACTGTAACACTACATTCTGCACTCTCTCCTTTCCTTCTCTATGAACGGTATGCTTTGTCTGTATAACGCGCAAGAAACAATACTTTTCACTGTATGTTAATACATGTGGCAATAATAAATCAAATCAAATCAAATAAAAGACGAGAAAGCAGTGGCTGTATTCCCGGCGAAGTAACTGGGAGCAGAGTGGCTATCCGACTGGGATTGCCACTCCACGGAGGTTACGGCCTATCTCTTTACATGGTGAGTCCTCCCTTTCCCTACCCATCCCCCCTGATAGACAGAACCTGTTCCTCCAGGTGACAGATTCTTTGTTCCACTTTGTTGCCTTCTCTGTTGACATCAATGATCTCCGCGACTGCGTCCACTCTGGAAAATACAATCAGATAAAGGTTGTTAAAGATCAAAACTCCTTGACATTCAGAAGAATACAACGAGAGGATCTTCCCACATGAAAGCACATGGTTCAGTTCGGAGTCAAAGCTGGGGTGAGGACAAAAAGAGAAAGCAAGAGGGAGAGAAAATTAAAGGTTGTTTAATGAGAGGGTTATTTTTCAGACTGGAGGCCTTTGACCAGCGCTGTGCCACAGGGGTCAGTTCACTGTTATTTGGCATGGTTAGTAAGTTTGCAGATAGCACTAAACTTTGTGGTGTAGTGGACAGTGAAGAAGGTTTTCTAAGACTACAACAGGATCTTTATCAACTGGGTCAGTGGGCCGAGGTATGGCAGATGGATTTTAATTCAGATTAGTGCGAGGTGTTGCATTTTGGTAAGACAAACCAGGGCAGGACTTACACAGTTAATGCTAGGGCCCTGGAGAGTGTTGTCGAACAGAGAGACCTAGGCGTACAGGTACATAGTTCCCTGAAAGTAGCGTCACAGGGATACAAGATGGTGAAGAAGGCATTTGGCACACTTGCCTTTGTTGGTCAGAGCATTGAATACAGGAGTTGGGACGTTATGTTACAACTGTACAAGACATTGGTAAGGCCACATTTGGAGTGTTGCATACAATTCTGGTTGCCCTGCTAGAGTATATGGAATGAGCTGCCGGAGGAGGTGATAGAGGCGGGTACAATTATAACATTTAAAATACATTTGGACAGATACATGGATAGGAAGGTTTAGAGGGATATGGGCCAAATGCAAGCAAATGGGACAAGTTCAGTTTAGGGAATCTGGTTCACATGGACGAGCTGGGCCAAAGGACCTGTTTCCACGCTGTATATCTCTATGACTCAATGTTGTAGATGATCTCCTTTGATAGTCAGATTTTGTTGAACTTCTCTGGAAAATGTAATCATCTAAAGGATAAAGATTCCAGTCAGTAGAACGTGCTTCTGACATTCAGAGTCTAGGACATGCCTGGGATTCAATGAGGAAGGCAGTGGCACTGGGTCCAGTGGCCTGTCCATTTAGGAGAGCAGGAGGGGAGGGAGGAAAGAAAGAAAGTCAGAAGCTTGCTGACGGGGGCATGGTGTTTTGGGAACACGTGCACTCACTCACTTTTCCATGGTACAGCAGATTTGTTGATTCAGACTCTGGCTCTGATTGCGTTTCAGTTTGATCAGATAATTCTCCTTAATGATGGCCTCCCAGGTCAAAATCTCAGCTTCCTCTTTGTCGTCCAACTGCTTCTCTGTAACAGGCATTTGTAGAAGTCAGCCACCTCATTCGTCACCTCGGGGCTGCATGTGTTTGTTGGGGAGAGGAGGGGAGGGGAAAGACAGATAATGGGATGGGTGGCAAGGGGCTAACTGTCCTTAATTCCACTGTAAAAGCTTCAGGAGAAGGTGACTGCTTTGTTAGGATACCTCTGAAAGTGGCATCAAGCCCACCGTTTGCCATGCTGCCTTTAGACAGCCTGATGAGGTCTGATGAGAGCTGGCCTTTCAGTATGCTCATACTTTTACATTTGATTTGATTTATTATTGTCACATGTATTAACATACAGTGAAAAGTATTGTTTCTTGCGCGCTATACAAACAAAGCATACCGTCCATAGAGAAGGAAAGGAGAGAGTGCAGAATGTACTGTTACAGTCATAGCTAGGGTGTAGAGAAAGATCAACTTAATGCGAGGTAAGTCCATTCAAAAGTCTGATGGCAGCAGGGAAGAAGCTGTTCTTGAGTGGGTTGATACGTGACTTCAGACTTTTGTATCTTTTCCCGACGGAAGAAGGTGGAAGAGAGAATGTCCGGGGTGCGTGGGGTCCTTAATTATGCTGGCTGCTTTTCCGAGGCAGCGGGAAGTGTAGACAGAGTCAATGGATGAGAGGCTGGTTTGTGTGATGGACTGGGATTCATTCACGACCCTTTGTAGTTTCTTGTGGTCTTGGGCAGAGGACACTTGCTTCAAGTACTGGGAAGTCCCCTTCCCTCCCACCTCCCAATTCTGTTAACCATGGAAAATGAATCAAGGGGCTGAATGTTATCCTGATAGCATGGGTCACAATGGCAACATTGGGAGTGGGTGTCAATTCCATTTGTGAGTTACACATCCAGGAGCAATGTTCTCTGAATAAAACAGCTTTCTATCTGGCAGCTTTCAAACTTTTGGTAAAGTGAGTATGTGAAAATAGAGCACAGACTGTATTACCTGTGTATGTTGTGCAGTTGCCGATAGGACAGAGAGCTGAGGACAGGAAGGGGAAGAGATTGTGGATTCAACAAGATTCTTGCTGCTGTTTTACGTTATAACACAGTAAGAAGTCTAACAACACCAGGTTAAAGTCCAACAGGTTTATTTGGTAGCAAATGCCACTAGCTTTCGGAGCGCTGCCCCTTCGTCAGGTGGAGTGGAGAAATGCTCGCAAACAGGGCATACAGAGGCACAAACTAAATTTACAGAATAATGATTGGAATGCAGTCTTTACATATAATCAAGTCTTAAAGGTACAAACAATGTGAATGGAGAGAGCTTTAAACACAGGTTAAAGAGATCTGTATTGTCTTCAGACCCGACAGCCAGTGAGATTCTGCAAGTCCAGGCAAGCTGCGGGGGTTACAGATAGTGTGACATGAACCCAAGATCCCGGTTGAGGCCGTCCTCATGTGTGCGGAACTTGGCTATCAGTTTCTGCTCAGCGACTCTGCACTGTCGTGCGTCGTGAAGGATGCCTTGGAGAACGCTTACGCGAAGATCAGAGGCCGAATGCCCGTGACCATTTTACGTTATGCCAGACTGTTTAAAGGGGTTGGAGGAGGGAGGATTGGGAGCTCTGTGCCATCAAGACTATTGCTACGCAAGTGAGAGTGGGTTCATAGACTTGCAGCTTGCCAATGGTAGCTGTGTATGGGGAGATTGGATGAAGAGAACTCCTGGCGCATTCAACTCAAGGACAGGAACACTTGAGTGGGAAGTGAGATATCCTACATTGCGGAGGCCAAGTTCCAAAGACAGAGATTGCATACAACACCAACATGAGTGCTTGTAACTGCTCAAGGATATTCTTTGTTGTATTGCCTATTTAAAATGAAATGTACTTTTTTATTTAAAATATTATTCCCCTTTTAATTAATGTTTGAATGATGATGATTTAAATTTGTTTATTACAGTAAAGGTTTTAAGAAGTTAAATATTGTCCATTGGTTTTCCTGCCATTGGTTTCATGGGGATTCTTTTGATTTTAACCAAGGATCATAACAAGAGTGAAGGATATGCCTGACTGTGAGATTACAGATTGTGGGTGTATACAATTCCATTACTACTGATGGCATTGACACGAACTCCAGTCTCTTGACATCTCTTTAAAATCTCCTCTAAGTTTGCTAGATGCTCAGCCTCTGTCAATTCAGTCATGAAGGCATCATCAAAGAATCCTATAACCCACGGTAGTTCCTACAACAGACTTTTAAAAAATGTATTCGCGCAGAGGATATGGGCGTCGCTGGCTGGGCAGCATTTGTTGCCCATCCCTAATTGCCCAAGGGCATTTGAAAGTCAACCACATTGCTGTGGATCTGGAGTCACATGTAGGTCAGACCAGGTGAGGACAGCAGATTTCCTTCCCTAAAGGTCATTAGTGAACAAGATGGGTTTTTCCGACAATGGTTTCATGGTCGTCAGTAGATTCTTAATTACAGAATTTTTATTGAATTTAAATTTTACCATCTATCTTGTTGGGATTCGAACCCGGGTCCCCAGAGGTTCCCCTGGGTTTCTGGATTACTAGTCCAGTGACAATATCACTATGCCACAACCTCCCCTTACTCTCCATTTTGCTTTGGAATATTGCACATGCCAAAGACACACCAAAAGGCAGGCAAGTGTATTGAAATAGGCCTTTGTGTGTGTTTATTGTGACATATATATGAATGGCCTCCTTCTGGGTTGTAACTATTCTATGATTCTATGTATTAGGGTATACCGAGCCTCCCTCACCTAGATCTCATTGTGCCTTGCCTGTGGTCCAATAGATCCCTCATCTTGTACCACCTGCTCAGCAAGCTCCCGCCCAACCTCACTGGTGAACATGACTCCTCCTCTGACAATGTCCTCATCACTCAGTGCTTCTCCCCTCTGTAGGGATAGGCTGAGTGAGTAGTGCACCGTGTAGATGTACAAGGATGACACCTCGTGGAAGACAAGGTCAAGCGATAAAGGAGTACCCGCCCGCATAAACACAACTGAACTCAAATCATTTTTGTGGATGGTCAACTATTAAGGACATTTTTTACCAAAGTTATCGACGGTATTGGGCCTCTTGCTATTCTGTTAAAGAAACACCAGCGTTAGTTTTGGAAGCCTCCCCAGGAAGAGGCTTGCAACAGAGTAAGGCAATTGCTGCATTCCTCAAACCTTTTAGTGCACTTTGAACCATCTAAATAACTGGTATTGAGCTGCAATGCCTCTCCATATAGTTTTGGTGTGTGGTGTTGTCCTATGAGATGGACGACGGCTCTGAAAAGCTGATAGGGTGTGTGTCAAGAACCCTCTCAGAGGCTGAAAAAGGCGACTCACAGATCGAGACGGAAGCACTGTCAGTAGTTTTTGGCATCAAGAGATATGCTACCAGTGCTTATATGGTAGACACTTTACCATCGTTTCTGACCACAAACTGCTCTTGGATCTCTTCAAAGAGGAGATAGACTTGGATTGCCTTCACTGGAAAGACGGAGGTTGAGGGGAAACCTGATAGAGGTCGACAAAATTATGAGAGGTATAGAGAGGGTAGATAGTCAGAGGCTTTTTCCAAGGATGGAAGTGTCAATTACAAGGGGGGCACAGGTTCAAGGTGAGAGGGGGAAAAT
Source organism: Mustelus asterias (assembly GCF_964213995.1). Lineage (NCBI taxonomy): Eukaryota > Metazoa > Chordata > Chondrichthyes > Carcharhiniformes > Triakidae > Mustelus > Mustelus asterias. Next base: position 87,501,947 of record NC_135814.1, read on the forward strand.
TCAAGGGAGAAGTTTTTCACGCAGACTGGTGGGTGCCTGGAACGCATTGCCAGAGGAGGTGGTGGAAGCAGGCACACTTGCAACATTTAAGAGGCATTTGGATGGGCACATGGACAGAGAGGGAATAGAGAGATATGGACCAAGTAAGGGAAGAAGGTTTTTTTAGTTTAGTTAGGGCATCATGATTGGCACAGGCTTAGAGGGCCAAAGGGCCTGTTCCTGTGCTGTACTTTTCTTTGTTCTTTGCTCTAGGGCAGGGCTATCTCATCAATCGCCTCAGCAAGAATGCAACAATGGGCGTTAGTTCTGTCTGCCTATGAATACACTTTCAAGCGCTGACTTAGAACACACATAGCGAATGCAGATGCTCTTTGCACCTATCCTTGCAAGAAAGAATCACGTGTACTCCAGTATCACAATAAACCATCATGGCATTAAATGTTTTTAGACACATTGCCAATCTCGGCAAAGCAGTTCAGAAACTGAACCAATCAAGATCCACTTCTGTCCAAAGCGAGAGACAAAATATTGATAGGATGGTTAAGTGAGTCTGCTTCTGAGGAAATGAAACCATTCTTTATCGGCGAGAATGAATTAAGTTGTCAGGATAGCATCATACTCTGGGAAGCAAGAGTAGTTGTTCCTGTACCAGGCAGAGCGCTGCCCCTAATTGAATTACACAGCGCTCATCCTGGCATCTCTGAGATGAAGATGTTTGCCAGGGGTTATGTGTGGTGCCCTGGTATTGATGCTGATATCAAGAAGCTAGTCAAGCACTGACAAGTGTGTCAACTGCAGCACAAGTTCCTGCTACAGCCATTCTATACCCTTGGAATGGCCTGGCCGACCATGGTTACAGATCCATGTTGGTCCATTCCTGGGCACAATGTTTTTGTTTGGGATTGGTGCACACTCTAAATGGATGGACATTTTTGAGGTGAAGTCACCTACACCGCAGGCTACCATCAAAAGATTATTTCAACTCATGGATTACCTGAAGTTATGGTTTCAGACAATGGAACGGTATTCACAAGTGCTGAGTTTCTAAACTTCACCGCTGTCAATGGTATTAAGCTGTGCCGTACCGCTCAGCATCAAACGGAATAGGCAAGAGAGTCATCCAAACGTTCAAGCGTGGCCTAAAGAAACTGTCAGGAGGAACCTTGGAGACCAAAATCTCACAATTCTTCCTTATAGCACTCTACAAGCAACAACAGAAATTCAACCAACAGAACTGCTAATAAAACGTCATCTCAGAATGAGACTGAGCCTTGTCTAACCAAATTTTTCATGGAGGATAGAAGCCAGTCAAAGTAATCAGAAAGCAAGCTATGATCCACATAATACAACATGGTCATTTATGTTAAATGGGATGGAACAGTGGCACAGTGGTTAGCACTGCTGCTTCACAGCACCAGGGACCCGGGTTCGATTCCTGGCTTGGGTCACTGTCTATGCGAAGTCCACACGTTCTCCCCGTGTCTGTGTGGGTTTCCTCCGGGTGCTCCGGTTTCCTCCCACAGTCCAAAGACATGCTGGTTAAGTGCATTGGTCATGCCAAATTCTCCCTCAGTGTATCCGAACAGGTGCTGGAGTGTGGCGACTCGGGGATTATCACAGTAACTTCATTGCAGTGTTAATGTAAGCCTACTTGTGACACTAAAAAATAAACTTTAAAACTTATGTGGCATTTAGTGGCCCAACAAAAGTCCAATCAAAGTTTCCCTTAAGGTGCAGGTTCCTGTGTTCAAACTGACGATCATGCTCTTCATCACGGATCGCCCTTTTATAGTCTTTGAGACAGATATTTGGAGGACTGTGTTTACTGTCACTCTAATCACAAAGAAAAGGACTTTGGAGTTTGTTACAGGCTGAGAGTAACAAAAATCTCTCCACTGTTCCATTCCGTCCCCATATGCCTTGATTTATTTAGTGTCTATAGGTATCAGGAAAGAATCTATTCAGTGATAGATAATTCATAGTGCTCTGGGGCAGAGAATTCCAGTTTCAAAACACACAGTGCATAAATGTCTTCCCCTTTCAGTTATAAATGACTGACCCCTTATGCAGAGATGACGATTCCCCGAGTCATGAATTCTCCAACCAGAGGAAATCATCTCTCAGCATGTTGAGCTCACTAGGAACTTTATATATTTCAATCCAAGCACCTCCGTTTCTTGAAAATGCTTGAACACATAGGTCTATTCGAATCAATTTACTTCCACAGGACGGCTCAGAAATCAACACAGTGAAACTTTGTTGCCCTGTCTCCAAGTCAATGATGACCTTCCTTCGCTGAAATCAAAACTATGCACAGTACTCTAGGTGTGGCTTCATCAAAACCCTACATAAATGCAGCAAGACTTTGTCACGCTTCAACTCCAACCTTATTGGAAAAAAAAACAATATTTGCCTTCCTAATTGCTTTCTGTACCTATGTTAATTTTTTAAAAATTTCTTTGTGGGATGCGGGCGTCATTGGCAAGGCCAGCATTTGTTGTTAACTGCCCATGGTGAGCTGCCTTCTTGAACATACTGCGGGAGTTTTATATTATTGAATGGCTCAATGGGCATTTCAGAGGGCAGTTATGAATCAGTCACATGTCGGATAGAACAGGTATGGATGGCAGATTCCATTCCCTAAAGTGAACCAATGGTGTCCTCAAACAATTGATAGTAGCTTCACGATCATCAAGATTTCTGTTATTTGACTCCCAAATCCTCAAATCTGTCACCTTTTAAAAAATGATTCTACTTTCCTATTTTTCATATTTAAGTGAGTAATTGGGCAGCGCGTTGGCACAGTGGTTAGCACTGCTGCCTCACAGCGCCAGATACCCAGGATCGATTCCTGGCTTGGGTCACCGTCTGTGTGGAGTCTGCATGTTCTCCCCGTATCTGCGTGGGTTTCCTCCGGGTGCTCCAGTTTCCTCCCACAGTTCGGAAGATGTGCTGTTCAGGAGTACTGGCCATGCTAAATTCTCCCTCAGTGCACCCGAACAGGTGCCGGAGTGTGGCGATGCGGGGATTATCACAGTAACTTCATTGCAGTGTTAATGTAAGCCTACTTGTGATGCCAATAAATAAATTTTTACTTTTTAATTGAAATGAAGTATCGAATGAAAGAAGGCACTTACTGAATTTCTTGTGCCTCCTTTTTCCTTTTCTCTGGGTCAAATGTTCAATTAAGAGGAAGATGTGACTGAACACGATGAAGGGAGGGGGTGCAGGAGGACGGCAGTAATACTCCTCAATCAGCGGGTACCTCTGGAACTTCCAGATCTTGTCTGTATTTTCCTGGATCAGTTGAAAAGTATAGCTGAGGAAAGAAAGACAAGAAATACTGAAAATTAGTTTTACGCTTAAATATTTCTGTATTTCCTGAAAGACCATAATCTCAGGGCATCCGAAAGCACAAATAACCATTTGACTTTTCTCTGCAGTTTCTCCTCTCTCTTCCTGTGGTCATCGAAGACCAATGTCAAACAGAATTATACAGAAATTCAGTCTTGGTTAATCACTAACCCAACCCTTTAAGACCGCCCCCCCCCGCCGCGCCCCCCCAAGTCTAATCCCACCCTACTACTCACTCCCCATATCCTTTAAAATCCCAACATAAAAGCAAAATGCTGCAGCTGCTGGAAATCTGAAATAAAAACAGAAAATACTGAAAAACCTCAGCAGGTCTGTGGAGAGAAAAACAGAGTAAAGGGGCGGGATTTAACGGCCTCGCTATATCTAATGTGATTAGATCTGTACAGAATTGAATATACTCGTACGATTAGATCTGTATAACAGATGGCTGTAATAGAACAACAGTGAGCAGATCCTTCTGTTCACTCCCAATGGCCATTGTAAGTGCAAAATAAAGTAATATTGTGTGTATTTGCCGTGATGTAGGTTGTTCTTTAAGATTTAAAAGAAAAGGGCGGCATGGACAAGTTGGGCCGAAGGGCCTGTTTCCATGCTGTAAACCTCTATGACTCTATTTTCCTTTACAAATGGTAGGATGTTGGGGAAAGTTATAGAACAAAGAGTTCTAGGAATATAGGTTCATAGCTCCTTGAAAATGGAGTCACAGGTGGACAGAGTGGTGAAGAAGGCATTCAGCATGCTTGGTTTCATTGGTCAGAACATTGAATACAGGAGTTGGGACGTCTTGTTGAAGTTGTACAAGACATTGGTAAGGCCACACTTGGAATACTGTGTACAGTCCTGGTCACCCTATTATAGAAAAGATATTATTAAACTAGAAAGAGTGCAGAAAAGATTTACTAGGATGTTACTGGAACTTGATTGTTTGAGTTATAAGGAGAGGCTGGATAGACTGGGACTTTTTTCCCTGAAGCCTAGGAGGCTTAGGGGTGATCATATAGAGGTCTATAAAATAATGAGGGGCATAGATAAGGTAGATAGTCAACATCTTTTCCCAAAAGTAGAGGAGTCTAAAACTAGAGAGCATAGGTTTTAGGTGAGAGGGGAGAGATACAAAAGGGTCTAGAGGGGTAATTTTTTCACACAGAGGGTGTGAGTGTCTGGTACAAGCTGCCAGAGGTAGTAGCAGAGGCAGATACAATTTTGTCTTTTAAAAAGCATTTAGACAGTTAAATGGGTAAGATTGGTATCGAGGGATATGGGCCAAACATGGGCAATTGGGACGAGCTTAATGGTGAAAACTGGACGGCGTGGACAGGTTGGGCTGAAGGGACTATTTCCATGCTGTAAACCTCTATGACTCTATGACTCTCCAAAGCTTCCACATTCTTCTGCTAGTGTAGTTACCAGAGCTGCACGCAATACTCCAAATGTGGCCTAACTAAGGTTTTATAAAGCTGCAACATGATTTCACAACTCTTGTACTCAGTGCCCCAGCTGATGAAGGCAAGCATGCCGTATGTCTTCTTAATCACCTTGGCAACCTGTGTTGCCACTTTTAGGGAACTGTGGACCTGCACGCCCAGATCCCTCTGTATGTTAATATTCCTAAGGATTCTGCCATTTACAGTATAATTCAAACCTAAATTTGTTCTTCCAAAATGCATCACCTTGCATTTGTCCGGATTAAACTCCATCTGCTATTTCTGTGCCAAAGTCTCCTATTGTATCCTCTGACAATCCCGGCAACTCCATCAATCTTCGTGTTATCCGGAAAATTACTAATCTGACCACCCACATTTTCCTCCAGATCATTTATATATACTACAAACAACAGAGATCCCAACACTGATCCCTGCGGAACACCACTAGCTACAGATCTCCATTCTGAAAAACACCCTTTCACCGCTACCCTCTGTCTTCTGTAACGAACCCAATTCTGTATCTATCCAGCCGGCCAACCCCAAATCCCATGTGATTTTAGTTTTTATACCGGTCTGCCATCAGGCACCAAAGTCTTACTAAAGTCCATATAAACTACATCCACAGCTCTTCCCTCATCAATTATCTATGTCACCTCTTCAAAAAACTCAATCAAGTTGGTGAGACATGACCTTCCCTGTACAAAACCGTGCTGCCTGTCACCAACTAGTCCATTTTCTTCCAAATGTAAACAAAAAACAATATTTTTCACTGTATCCCAATACATGTAATGATATAAAATAAATTCAATTCAATTCAGTCCTTCCCCACTGTGGGAATGTGTCCAGTCTATCCTTCAAAGGGATACAATTGCTCATATACTGTTTCCCCTAATAATCTTTGAATGCAATGCCCGGAGACCATTTCCCCTTTCAAATCAAGTAAAATTAGCCACCTCCAGTTGAGCATTTTCACGTTCAATTAATCCTGGTTCCTGATGAGTCTAAAAGGAATGATATTGTAATTACTTACTTGAACATTGCAATCAAAAGATTCAGCAGCAGGATATTGGTGAAAAGCAGATAGAGACAGAGTAGAATTATGGTTAACCATTCAGGGAAGATCGGATCACTATTGTTGTCATGCACAGGACATTTTGGCTTGTAGGGGTCAGTACCATTCACAGTGCACTGATTTATGTCAAAACCTGAAACTGTAAGGAAAAGAGAAGATGTTTATTGGTTGGTCATCTTAACCAGTACATCCACAAACAAACAGCCAGTATAATGACAAAAGCAATTATTTTCCTGTGCTCCTTTTGTTGTTTTTCCATTTAAAAGAACGATTTCTTGGGTTGTAGGTAAGACTGGATGACTAGCATTGGGGAGGCAATGGCATGGTGGTATTGTGACTGTTTTTATTCACCCATGGGACATGGGCATCGCTGGCTGGCCAGCCATTTATTGGCCAGCCTAGTTGCCCAAAGGCAGTTGACAGTCAACCACATTGCTGTGGCTCTGGAGTCTCATGTAGGCCAGACCAGGTAAGGATGGCAGATTTCCTTCCCTAAAGGACATTAGTGAACCAGATGGGTTTTTACAACAATTGACAATGCTTTATGGTCATTAGTAGATTCTTAATTCCAGATATTTTTTATTGAATTCAAATTCCACCATCTGCCATTGTGGGATATGAACCTGGGTCCCCAGAACATTAGCTGGATTAATAGTCTAGCAATAATACCACTAGGCCATTGCCTTCCCTATAGTAGCAATCCAGAGACCCAAGGTAATAGTCTAGGAACCTGGGTTTGAATCCCACCTTGGCAGATGGTGAAATCTGAATTCAATAAATATCTGGAATTAAGAATCTACTGATGACCATGAAACCATTGTTGATTGTTGGAAAAACCTATCTGGTTCACTAATGTCCTTTAGGGAAGGAAATCTACCGTCCTTACCCTGTCTGGCCTACATGTGACTCCAGAGCCACAGCAATGTGGTTGACTCTTAAATGTCCTCTGAAATGGGAGAGCAAACCACTCAGTTCAAAGGCCATTAAGGATGGGGAATAAATGCTGGCAGCCAGTGACCCCCACATCCCGTGAATAATTTAACTATTGCCCATCCTCAGTGAGGACTGAGAGGGTGGTATCAGTATGTTTCCCGATCTGCGGCAGCAGTGTGATACAGTCGAGTGACTTCCTCGGCCATTTCAATGGGCAGTTAAAAGACAGACACAGTGATTGGGAGCTGGAATCATATATAGGCTCGATGGGGTAAGGACAGCAGCTTTCCTTCCATAAACACGTTTCACGATATTCCGAAAGCCTCATTTTGCAGATGTCAGTTTCTTAGTTCCAGGATTTTTTTAAAAACACTGAATACAAATTCTCAAAGTGCGACATTTTTAATGGATTATTAGTCCAGTAACTGAACCACGGTATTATTAGATTGTTTGGGCCTGTAAGGGTTAATGCCCCTATCATGATGTAGAGAGTCTAACGGGAGTGGCAGAGTGTTGTGGTGAGACTGGTAGAAATTGGCTTGAAGATAACACCTAGTCAGAGTTGAACCCTATATATATTCATTAATAGTTATTGTTCAACCATACAAGCCTCTGGACCTGTTCATCAGACAACAGATAATCCGACAGCAACCGCCACACTACTGCATCATATAATGACCCTCCTCTCCTGAAGACAGTGACTCTCAGCTGGGAGATATCACCATCAGGAACTCTCCTGAACTTCAAAGTTCATTTATTAGTCACAAGTAGGCTTACATTAAGTCTGCAATTAAGTTACTATGAAAATCCCCTCGTTGCCACACTCTGCCTCCTGTTCGGGTACACTGAGAGAGAATTTAGCATGGTCAATGCATGTGGTGAACCATCGTTGGTTCCCACTGGATAGTACTGAGCCAGGGTCTGGCCAGTTCTACAAGTATGTATATATGTTGCTGTTGGGGTTAGGGATGGGTTGTTCTACTTGTTGCTGTTGGGGTTAGGGTTGGGCTGTTACACCTTGTATTATAGTTATTGTGGTACATCCCAGTCGGGCTCCGCCTCCTGGGTGAGGTATAAAGGTCTCTGCTCTGTCTGGGACCCCTCAGTCTGGGATCGTGTATATAATTAGTAGATTCGTTGTACAGCAAATAAAAGCCTTTATTTCCTGAGCATCTCAAGCCTCGTGTGTGATAACGCGCATCAATGTATCTAACCAACACGTCTTTTGGACTGTGAGATGAAACCGGAGCACCCGGAGGCAAACCCATGCAGGGGCGGCACGATGGCACAGTGGTTAGCACTGCTGCCTCACAGCGCCAGGGACTCAAGTTCGATTCCCGGCTTGGGTCACTGTCTGTGTGGAGTTTGCACATTCTTCCCGTGTCGGCGTGGGTTTCATAGAATCATAGAAACCCTACAGTGCAGAAAGAGGCCATTTGGCCCATCGAGTCTGCACCGACCACAATCCCACCCAGGCCCTTCCCCGATATCCCTACATATTTACACGCTAATCCCTCTAACCTACGCATCTCAGGACACTAAGGGGCAATGTTGGCATGGCCAATCAACCTAACCCGCACATCTTTGGACTATGGGAGGAAACCGGAGCACCTGGAGGAAACCCACGCAGACACGAGGAGAATGTGCAAACTCCACACAGACAGTGACCCAAGCCGGGAATCGAACCCAGGTCCCTGGAGCTGTGAAGCAGCAGTGCTAACCACTGTGCTACCGTACCGCCCCTAAGTGGGCAATGGGAGGCCTCTGGGTGCTCTGGTTTCCTCCCACAGTCTGAAAGACGTGCTGGTTAGGTGCATTGCCTATGCTAAATTCTTCCTCAGTGTACCCAAAAGGCGCTGAAGTGTGGCGACTCGGGGATTTTCACAGTAATTTCGTTACGGTGTGAATGTAAGCCTACATGTGACTAATAATTAAATAAACTAAAAAACATGGGGAGAATGTGCAGACTCCGCACAGATAGTGACCCAAACCGGGAATGGAACACGGGTCCCTGGCGCTGTGAGGAAACAGTGCTAACCACTGTGCCACCGTGCTGCCCAAACATATGCCTATGTGATAGTGGATGGTTAGTATCAGGAGATAATGGGCATTAGGGATGGGAGTTTGAGTGCTGGTGCAGCCCTTTAAAAGACTACAAAACTGATGAAGTTGGACTATAACTTCCTGGAGAGTTGAAGCCACAAGTGTTTAATTGTGGGACATTGCTGTGGCTATTCCTGTGTCCCCCATTATAACAATTGCCACCCTTAAACATTGAATTGGCTGTTAAGTGCTTTGGACAAATATTTTCTTAAAGGCCCTTTGGCTAAGATCAAGCATCAAATCAAGCCCAAGGTGGACAACACAGTGGCACAGTGGTTAGCACTGCTGCCTCACAGTGCCAGGGACCCGGGTTCAACTCCCGGCTTGGGTCACTTTCTGTGCGAAGTCTGCACGTGCTCACCGTGTCTGCATGGGTTTTCTCTGGGTGCTCCGGTTTCCTCCCATAGTCCAAAGATGTGCGGGTTAGGTGGATTGGTCATGCTAAATTGCCCCTTTGTGTCAGGGAAACTAGCTAGGGTAAATGCATGGGGATAGGACCTGGGTGGGACTGTGATCGGTGCAGACTCGATGGGCCGAATAGCCTCCTTCTGCACTGGTGGATTCTATGATGGGGTGCAGTGACTTATCCTGACAGCTTGGATCTTGTTTGTCTCTCTTGTGTGGACCATGAATTGGATTCAATTGGATTTTGAATTTGGTTTTTGGAGCAAGCAAGGAATGGAATTAAGTTTGCCCGGTCCACTCTGCGAATTGGCTTTGTAACTTTAAGAGTAAAAAAATGTTTTTTTAAATAAATAAAACAGTTTGGACTAAACATTCTAGCTACAATTCTCAACATTGCTTATTATGTTAGCATTTTTACTTCAAATGTAAACCTTTCTATTTTACTGGCACAATAGAAAGAGGGGAGTTTTGCCGTTCCGTTTCCCGTCCCTCCCGCCACAGGAATCATAGAATCATAGAAACCCGACAGTGCAGAAGGAGGCCATTCGGCCCATCGAGTCTGCACCGACCACAATCCCACCCAGGCGTACCCTCACATATATTTACCCGCTAATCCCTCTAATTTAAGGATTCTAAGGGGCAATTTTTAACCTGGCCAATCAACCTAACCTCCACATCTTTGGACTGTGGGAGGAAACCGGAGCGCCCGGAGGAAACCCACGCAGACACGAGGAGAATGTGCAAACTCCACACAGACAGTAACCCGAGCCAGGAATCGAACCCGGGACCCTGGAGCTGTGAAGCAGCAGTGCTAACCACTGGGCTACCGTGCCGCCCATATCATCATAGCGGGTGGTGGGGGGGTGGGTGGACCCCGCAGAGATCCATTGACCTCGGGCGGGACTTTACAGTTTGGGTTGAGCACGGCTGGAAAATCCCGCCCAATGTCTTAACTTTCTTTGAGGATATTAAACTATCTTACAGGAGGATCTTTAGATCTACAAGATAAAAGGAATCAAAGATTATCAGATAACTGTGTCAAATAGCTTAGTTTTAAATAAATCATTTGATTGGTAAATAACAGTTCCGGTGATTTTAGCCATTCAGTTAAAGAATGAACTCACAGCTGACATCAGTTGGGATCTCTCCGAATATCACTTGGTACGGTTGGTACAAAACTCCCTGGAATATCCAATCCAGGCGCTGCTCATTGTGAGTGAGGATACCCTGCTTGGCTACACCATAGGCCACGACAGCCAATATCAACAGGAACAGAAAGAAGAAAACATCCTTCATCTGCAGCACAACAAGAAAGGTCATGAACTCATTTTGGAGGTGATTTTGGCAATACATTCAGACATTAAGGAGCCTCTATAGTGGCCAAGATCTTAAGCTGAAACACTTGTTTAAGTCACATACATTGCAACACTTAAAAGGTGTTCCAAGGAACAGCTCACTAGGAGTCTCATGAAGGGGTTGATTCATAAGAACATAAGAGCTAGGTGCAGGAACAGGCCATCTGGCCCCTCGAACCTACTCCGCCATTCAATAGGATCACGGCTGATCTTTTCATGGACTCAGCTCCACTTACCCGCCCGCTCACCATAATCCTTAATTCCTTTACTGTTCATTCTATAATTCATAGAAGCATAGAATCCCAACAGTGCAGAAGGAGGCCATTCGATCCATCTACACTGACAACAATCGCACCTGGGCTCTAACCCAGTAACCACATATATTTACCCTGCTAATCCACCTGATGCTAATAGGCAATTTAGCATGGCCAATCAACCTAACCAGCACATCTTTGGACTGTGGGAAGAAACCAGAGCTCCCAGAGGAAACCCATGCAGCCACGGGGAGAATGTGCAAACTCCACACAGTCACCCAGGGCCGGAATTGAATTTAGATCCCTGGTGCTGTGAGGCAGCAATGCTAACCACTGTGCCACCCACATGATTGCCACATAGAATATCTGCTAGCGTTCATTAATCATAGAATCATAGAATCCTTACAGTGCAGAAGGAGGCCATTTGGCCCATCGAGTCTGCACTGACCACAATTCCACCCAGGCCCTATCCCTATAACCCCATGCATTTACCCTAACTAGTCCCCCTGACACTAAAGGGCAATTTAGCATGGCCAATCCACCTAACCCGCACATCTTTGGACTGCGGGAGGAAACCGGAGCACCCGGAGGAAACGCAGATACGGGGAGAATGTGCAAACTCCACACAGACAGTGACCCAAGGCTGGAATCGAACCCGGGTTCCTGGTGCTGTGAGGCAGCAGTGCTAACCACTATGACACCGTGCTGCCCCAGGAGGTGACCTAGCTTTTTAGTGACTAGCGCTTGTCCTAACTCCCTCTTCTACAGCAACCAGCTGTTTGAGAATAAAATGATTGTTCATGTGGATTTCAAGTGCTCCATAAAGGGATACTCACCTTCTCATGTTCACTTGCTGGGAGCTGTGAAGGGGAACTCTGAATCATAGGGGGGCTTTCTGGAACAGTTTGTCAACGCTTCACCAATATTCCAACAACAGTCATTTAGCAAATTTCCTGCAGGCCTCATGTGAAGGCCTCACAGGAGTCACCTGAAGGAGTGCTTGGTCACGGACAAGGGCATAGGGGTCCCCTTGGTCTAGACAAGGAATGGCAGGAGGATATGGGGTCAGTAGCACTTGCAGGAGAGGTGAACTGGAGGGAAAGGAGGGTGAACTGGTGTTCTTGACCCTTCCAGGTACAGGACATCCTTCTTTTTCTGGGCTTCCTCCACCAGAATGTCTCGTGTCATGTCTGAGAACTTGTGCTTTATCCATGTTCAGTTTGGATAGATTCAGAAAGAATATTCCCAATGGTGGGGGAGTCCAGAACTAGGGGGTTATGGTTTGAGGATAAAGGGTAATCCTTTTAGAATTGAGGTGAGGAGAAATTTCTTCACCCAGAGAGTGGTGAATGTGTAGAATTCACTACTACAGAAAGTAGTTGAGGTCAAAATGTTGTGTGATTTCAAGAAGAAATTAGATATAGCTCTTGGGGCTAAGGGGATCAAGGCTTATGGGGAAGGGGAGGATCAGGATATTGAATTTGATGATCAGCTATGATCGTGATGAACAGCAGAGCAGGCTCGAAGGGCTGAATGGCCTATTCCTGCTTCTAGTTTCTATGTACCTGTCAGAGTACTCCGCTCCTTCAATGGAGGTGGATGTGAGGAACTCGCATATGCAGTTGCTTGAAAATTGCACCTAATCTGCACAAGTCCTAAACTTGCAGTGTCAATGACTCTGCTGCTCTCATGAAGGAGTTAACTCCTACTAGGGTATGAGTTCATGGCCACCTCCATCAATGAACCATCCTTGATGCATGTGCCATACATACAAAACATTTGCTAGTCAACAATCAAAATAAGAGGCGCAATGACAAAGATCCAAACCGTTTATATCTGCCAACACAATTTATTATACAACAAGCATTAAAAATCTATGTGGCTTCCAACATTTCTTTCAAAGCTGAATTCTCTCTCTTCCTGCCTTGGTTCATTTCCATTCTCTCTCCTCACTCTTTCTTTCTGTTCTGCACTGTTTGTTTCTCTTTCCCTTCCTCTGCCTTTAACTGTTTCTAATTTTTTCTCTCTGTTTTTATCTCTTTCATTTCTTTCTTTCAATTTCCTCAACCGTTTTTTCTTCTCCCTTATTCCACATTCTCTCTCTCTCTCTTTGTCCCGCTCATTGTTACCCCATAGTCCTTTCCTTCTCTTCCTTTCTCATTCCCTCATTCTCTTTATTCTCACTCTTTAATTTCCCTTTCCTCATTCCCTCTTTCCTTACTATTTTCTCTCCAATTCCCCCTTCTTCCATTGCCTTTCTTCTCACCTTTCCCCTCTTTTTTCCCATTCTCTCGATCTCTTTTCTTATTCCTCTCTACTTTCCTCATAATTTTCTTTCTTCTCTCATTCTCTATTTTTCTTTCTTGACTCATTCCCGCTTTCTTTGCATTTCTCATTCGCTCCTTTCTCCCCTTCCACCGTAGACAGAATGGACACACACAAATATAGAGACACTGAGTGCAAATATACATAACACATACATGTGCTTGGCACACACTCGTGCATACGTCCAGAGAGTATGGACGATGGCACATGCATTCAACATGTGTGCGCAACAGATGTACTCATCATCTTCAAGTACAGCATGCAACACAACATACATGCAAACATATGATAAAAACTAAATTGTTGGAAATTCTCAGCAGGTCGGAAAGCGTCAATGGAGAGAAACAGAGTATATATTGTAGGTTGAGATGACCTTTCATTAGAGTCGCACACAAACAAGTATGACACACACACATTGTAAAACAACACCTTACCATCATCTGCACCATAATGATTTTTGGCCCGAGGGTTTTGCTAACAGTAAAAATATGCACCACTCTGATACAGTAAATGATGAAATCCAGGCACAGAATGATCCTTCCCTGGTATAAAGTTGCAGGGAAACACCTACAAACACAAATATTTTCACAATATTAGATGTAGAATGGGCCTTTACCCACAAACTACCTCACAAAATGACAAGACCACAGACACCCTCAGCACACCCGACTCTCCCATGACCCCTTACCCATAAGCCACCTCACAAAGTAACAGGGTCCAAAAACATCCGAGGCCCACCTACCCACGGCCTACAGCCCTCCCAACTGGAATTTATTGGGCCAGTCTAAACTGAGTGGATGTTAGGGTAAATGAATAGATTTGGTAGAAGGGTGAATAGCACCAGTACCCCTTGCATTAGAGTAAAAAGCACATGCTAATCAAATTCTTATAAGTCAAAGACCCAAGATCAGCAAGACTCAGCAGAAAGGCTTTCTACCTGTTAGAAGAACAGTCACTAGCTAAGAAATAACAGCCAAGCTTTTGGGTGAAAGATTTGATAATACAAGATTGAAATTAAACAATGTTCCGTGTACTGACTAAATGTATAAGCAGTTTGTATCTGTGACTTGTGGAGAGAGTTGTATTAGAATGCTCTTCCTATGAAAGCTGCTTCAGAGGTTTCTCTGGGGTAGTTCCCACCATGCTTGAACCATGAATAAATTATTGTCAGCTGTCCATGAGGCTCCAGTGGTTATTTTGAAGAAGTCCACCTCAACAATGGAATACCAACCGAACTAGGTTTTAGTCCCTCTCAACTTCCTCGCCACCCATCTCCCAGACTGATTTCAGGCTACTGCCTGCCATCTTACTCTCTCTGACCTCAAAAGGTTTGTACCTAAGCGAAAAGAACAGAAAGGAGGAAAGATTAAATGTGAGGACGAAGGATGGTGGGTTGGTTAGGAAGGTAAGGAGAGATCGCCAAGACCTCGGCCGGAATTCTCCGACATCAGCCGCGGCTGGGATTCTCCAGCGCCACTGCTGTAAATTTGGCTGAGCGCCAAATTCTCCGTTCTCGCTGGCAGTCGGGGCAGGGCATTCGACATTGGAGAATTCCTGGAACCAACTGTTGGAAGGGCAGAGTACAAGTAGCAAAATACAGGGATGTGACTGGCAATACATTGTATGTATCCAAGTGGAAAGTGCAGCAGAGGAAGGCAGGAGCCGATGTAGGCAATGAGGGAGACAATAAGAAGGAAGTTATAAGTCTGCCAGATCAGGAATAGGGAAGGGTGTGGAAATAGAGCAGGAAGATTCAGAAACCAGAGAAAGGAAATGAATGTAGAGACTGATCCTGACTGTCACCTTCTTACTCCCTAAAGCCTGTCCACTATCTACAAGGTACAAGTCGGGAATGTGAAGAAATATTCTCCACTTGCCTGGATGAGTGAAGCTCCAACAACATTCACCATCTAGGACAAAGCAGCCTGTTTGATTGCTACCGCTTCCAAAAACATTCACTTCCTCCACCACTGATGAACAATAGCAGACGTGTGTACCATCTACAAGATGCACTGCTGAAACTCACCAAGGATCTTTCCAAACCCACGATCACTACTGTCTAGCAGGACAAGAGCAGTAGAAATCTGGGAACACCACCATATGAAGGGTCCCCTCCAAGTCACTCACCATCCTGACATGGAAATATATTGCTGTTCCTTCACTGTTGCTGGGTTAAAATTCAGGAACTCCCCCACCGTCAACAGCACTGTGGATATATCTGTACCTCGGGGACTGCAGCGGTTCAAGAAGGCAGCTCACCACCACCTTCTCAAGGGCAAGTAGGGGTGGGCAACAAACGCTGGCCTAGCCAGTGAAGCCTATGTCCCATAAATGAATTTTACAAAAGCTGCAGGGATCATAGCTGATAATGTGGAAGTAATTTATTAATATACGTGTAGAATGAGAAACAAATATTTGAGTGCGATAGGGGGTTAAACAGGATTTTGAGGGCCGTCTAGTCTCCCAAAAGCTCAAGTCTCTTCAAACATAACTGTTTATTTACAGCAAGTATTTAGACATCTGGACCTTTTTTATTATTAATTTGTGGGACATGGGTGTTGCTGGCTGGCCAGCATTTATTGCCCATCCCTAGTTGCCCTTGGAGGGCAGTTGAGAATGAACCGCATTGCTGTGGCTCTGGAGTCGCATGTAGGCCAGACCAGGTAAGAACGGCAGATTTCCTTCCCTAAAGGACATTAGTGAACCAGAAGGGTTTTTCCGACAATCGATTCATGGTCAGCAGTAGATTCTTAATTCCAGATATGTTTTATTGAATTCAAATTCCACCATCTGCCGTGGCGGGATTTGAACCCGGGTCCCCAGAACATTAGCTGAGTTTCTGGATTCATAATCTAGCGATAATACCACTAGGCCATCGCCTTGTGGTTAAAGAGTCTCCTCTTCCAGATATCCTTTGTTTCTCAGTCATGTGATGTGACATCATTATTACATCAGCATCATATATTTCTCTGACGTTAACCCTTTGCTTTCCTTCCCCACCTTCCCAAATCTTTTTCCTATCATTTATACATTGTCCGACATCTCTCTCTCAAAGTTTCAGACTTCACAGGGTTAGCCCCTGAAGTGCCTTGATCAATCTCTCTGATCTGGTTCTGATCTTCTCTTAATGTTGTGGACACTCAGTTCTTTCCCTCCTGCTGGTGTGAGTTATCTTCTTCTAGGTGGCTGTAGAGTTTTGAAGAGTTCCTCAGAGTTTTTTTTAAGAGTTTCAGAAAGAGTTTGTCTTTCTTCGACTTCAGGGTCTGAATAGTTAGCCCAAGTTTCGATTATCTTTCTATCTAAGGATATGAAAGCACTGCAGTTTCTCTTTATGATACCCTGACCTGTCTCAACCCTGTACGACTGGTGGTACAGTGGTTAGCACTGCCGCCTCACAGCGCTGGGAACCTGGGTTCGATTCCCGGCTTGGGTGATTGTGCGGAGTCTCCACATTCTCCCCGTGTCTGCATGTGTTTCCTCCGGTGTTCCAGTTTCCTCCCACAGTCCGAAAGACATGCTGGTTAGGTGCATTGGCCATGCTAAATTCTCCCTCAATGTACCCGAATAGGCACCGGAGTATGGCGACTAGGGGGCTTTCACAGTAGAATCATAGAATAACTACAGTGCAGAAGGAGGCCATTTGGCCCATTGAGTTTACAACAACAACAATCCCACCCAGGCCCTATCCCCATAACCATGCTAATACCCAGGCATTAAGGGGCAATTTAGCATGGCCAATTAACCTAACCCACATTTTTTTGGACTTCATTGTAACTTCACTGCTGTGTTAATGTAAACCTACTTGCGACACTAATAAATAAACTTAAAAACGAGTTTTTTGAATGTTCGTACTTTCAGTCTCATACTCTATCCCTGGGCTTCAGCATTGGTGAGTTACGTGCCCTGTGCCTGTGATTAATGTTCCGAGCCTGGCTGTTTCTCTTTTCTTCCTAATGCTGTTTTATCCCCTCACGGTCAATCGTGATGATGTTGAGTTTGAACTTTTGCATCAGAGATGGAAGCTGTGTTCTTAATCTCTCACTCATTAGCAACTACATTCTGTAGTGGTGAGGATTAATAATTCAGTAGAGCCATATTAAGGTTTTTGATTTTCTTTATTAAAATCCTTAATGGTGCGTCTTTCCCTCTCTGCCTCTCCATTTGCTTGAGAACAGCCAGGTGACAGGTTGGATGAACAAAGTCATGTTTGGTTGATAAATTTTGGAAAAACTCCTTTAGCAAATTGTGGCCTATTGTTGGACACTACAATGACCGGAATGCCAGGGGTTAAATAACTCTCTTGAGTGATTCAATTAATATTTCTGCTGTGATAACACGCAATCAGTTCAACTCATAGAATCACAGAAACCCTACAGTGCAGAAGGATGCCATTTGGCCCATCGAGTCTGCACCGACCACAATCCCATCCAGGTCCTATTCTTGTAATTCCACATATTTACCTTGCTAATCCCCCTGAGACTAGCGTCAATTTAACATGGCCAATCAACCTAACCCGCACATCTTTGGAGTGTGGGAGGAAATCAGAGTACCCGAAGAAAATCCACGCAGAATGGGGAGAATGTGCAAACTCCACACAGACAGTGATCCGAGGTCGGAATTGAACCCGGGTCCCTGGTGCAGTGAGGAAGCAGCGCTAACCACTGTGCCACCGTGCCGCCCATTCAATCCATCGTGGGTGGTAATCAATGAACATAAGGAATTAATTTCCCTTAAATTCAAATAAGTTAATTACCAGGAACTCTCATGCCCTTGATGGAAAGGTAGAAGGTATAATGGTCTTCTCTGCTCATGACTGTTTATGGATCAATTAAGACACTTAGAAATAATATCTTCTGTAGTGCAAGTGATGCCTAGCCACCAGGCTGTTGCACCCACAATGACATGTTACAATTCCTAGCTGATCTTGGTGAAGTTGTTGAAGAATGTCAAGCTAAGATGTTCTCAGTATGTCCATTCTCTCATTGAAGACTGGTAAATCGTTCATGACAGGTTTCAGGGCTTGCCTTATTTCCTGCAACATTCTTGCTAATTCCTCTTGTCTGCTGCCTTCTGATGACATCCATGACTGTTAAAATCCCCTAGCCGCCAAACTCCAGCGCCTGTTCGGGTACACTGAGGGGGAATTTAGCATGGCCAATGCACCTAACCAGCACATCTTTGGACTGTGGGAGGAAACTGGAGCACCCAGAGAAAACCCACGCAGACACGGGGAGAACGTACAGACTCCGCACAGACAGTGACCCAAGCCGGGAATCAAACCCGGATCTCTGGTGCTGTGAGGCAGCATGGCTAACCACCATGCCATCGTGCCAATAGGACCTGTGACCATGAGGAGTTTGAGAGAGGGGTTTGAGGCACCCCTCTTGATATAGCAACATTGAGAATGGGGCTGCAGAGGCTTCCTGAGATATGAGAGTGAGAGGAACTTGAGGGGATCCCCCGATGGAAGCGTGTGAAAGAGGTTGGAGGGGCCTTTGCAGTTACAGACAAACGGGATAGGCTTTTGAGGGATTTTTCTAATGCAGAAATATGATACAGGAGTTTGAGGGGGGAATCTCCGACTAAGATACAATATATTTCCTCACCATTTGGAGGAAATAATCGATGTTTTCAGTCTCCAATATGAAGCTGTTTTTTTATATATGTTAATGGTTAACATTGCCTGTGTTTAGGGAAGACCAGTATTCTCCCATCAGTGCTGTGTTGGAGAGTCTGTCTGAAGTACACTGGGCTGTGAGTGAGGGGTTGATATCAGCACAATATGTGGAATGTACAGCTGGGAGTTCTGACTTCTCAGCCTTTGCTGCGGTAGCCACTATCCGCTGTGGAACGACATGGCGTCCCAGTTATAGGGACGGACAGGAGGAGAGATGTGCCTGTGTGTGAAAGAGGGAGTGATCTCTGGTCAGGATCGGGACAGCAGTTTGCAATCCGCCCTCGGTTATTTGAATGAAACTTGAACCTGCGGAGAGTCAGCTCTTTGGGAATACAGGAATGATTAAAAAGTGCCAAACATCAAAAAACAACACAAACCTGCAAACGAGTCCCACCACAAAAATCAGAATGGCAAGAACGTCGAACCGATTCCAGGGGCTGCTGATATACAGCAGCGCCTTCCTCCGGAATCCAAACCCGCCTGGATCATAGAATAGCTGCAAGCAGACCAGCATCTAGTTAGAGCAATCCCAGAGAACCCAAAAAGACTGCATAGCTACTGTACCAAGAACAGAAGACCACTCGGCCCTACAAATCTCCTCTGCTGTCCAATCAGATCATTACTGTTCTGTATTGTGACTCCATCAATCCAGCTTGCACATACATGCACACACACACACTTTCACAAGCACACACATGTGCACACACACACACACATACGCATGCATGCACATACACACGCATGCATGCACATGCCTGCACGCACATACACACGCATGCACGCACATACACGTGCACACGCAAACACTCACGCACTCACGCACACGCATGCACGAACATACACGTGCACACACAAACACTCACGCACTCACGCACACACAGGCATGCACATACACATGCACACGTGCACACTTTCACACATACACACACACTCTCACATATACACATTTGCACACATGTGCGCACTCTCTCACACACGTGCACACGCACACTCTCACACAAACATGCGACACACGCATGCACACTCACACGCTCACACACACACATGCACACACACACACACATGCTCACACACACACATGCTCACACACAAGCCACTCACACACACGTGCACACACATGCGCATGCACACACATGCGCATGCACACTCACACACACGTGCACATGCACACTCTCACACAAACATGCGCACACACACATGCGCATACACATGCACGCACACACGCGCACTTTCACACACACACATGCTCACACATACGCACACACACACACACATGTGCACACACACGCACACTCACACACACATGCACACCACAAGCACTCACATTCACACAAACACACACATGTGTGAAGACTGAACAGGCAGAAAGGGCATGGGCGACCACCAGGCAGAGTAGAGGAAGGCAGCTAGTGAAGGGGTCCCTATGCCATCCCCCTTTCTAACAGATATACCATTTGGGATATTGTTGGGGGAGATGATTGTGCAGGGGAAAAGCAGTGGCTGTGAACTTCATGGCACCGCGAGTGGGTCTCTGCACAAGGAGGGAGGGGGAAGAATGGCAGGGTTATGATGGTCGGGGATTCGATTGAATGGGGAACAGATAGGCCTCGCTGTGGCTGCAAAAGAGATTCCAGGATTGCATGTTGTCTCCCTGGTGCCAGGTTCAGGGATGTCACTGAATGGCTGCAGGGGGAGGATAAACAGACAGATCGTGGTACATGTTGGCACCAATGATATTGTTTAAAAAATGGATGAGTTCCTGCAAGCAGAATTTAGGGAGCTGGGAAGTAGATTAAAAAACAGCACCCAGAAAGTAGTAACCTCTGGGTATAGAAATAGGAGGTTAGTCCAGATGAATGTGTGGCTGGAGAGATGGTGCAGGAGGGAGGACTTTAGATTTCTGGGGCATTGGGATCATTTTTGGGGAGGGTGGGTCCTGCACAAGGCAGGTGGGTTGCACCTGAGCTGGAATGGGAGTGAGGTCCTTCCTTGCAGGGGAGTTTGCTCGTGCTGTTGGGGAGGGTTTAAACTAACTCGGCGGCGAGGGTGGGGTCCTGAGAAAAGCTTCAGCAGGGGCAGATACACAGCCAAAATTAGAAGAGACAGCAAGCGAGACAGGAAGGCAGAAAGGTTTTGGGCCAGTTCAGGCATCAGGGAGTTTGGCCAGATTAGATGGTATTTATTTTAATGCACGGAGTCTGATGAATAAGGCAGATGAGTTGAGGGCCCAAATTAAAACCTGGGGATATGTTGTCATTGCTGTTTCTGAGACATGGTTGAGAGAGGGGCAGGATTGGAAGCTCAATATTCCAGGATGTAGGATCAGGTGAGACAGGGAAGGAGGTAAAAGGAGGCAGGGGGTAATCAATTAAAACAGTAAGGAGGGATAGCATCTTAGGAGGTTGTTCGAATGAAGTAGAACTTCTCTTTCTCACACTCTCTCCCTCTCACACACTCTCTCAAATATATTTCCTCTCACACACATATGTTTCACACACTCCTATTTTCTTTCACACTCTCACACACACTCTCTCTCACACACACTCTCTCACACACACATTCTCACACACACTCTCTCTTCCACACTCTCTCTCACACACTCTCTCTCACACACACTCTCTCACACACACTCTCTCAAATATATTTCCTCTCACACACATATGTTTCACATACTCCTACTTTCTTTCACACACTCTCAAACACACACTCTCTCTCACACTCTCTCACACACACTCTCTCACACACACACACTCTCACACACACACACACTCTCACTCTCACACTCTCACACACACACTCTCTCACACACACACTCTCACACACACACACACTCTCACACACACACACACTCTCTCACACACACACTCACACACACACACACTCTCACTCTCACACTCTCTCACACGCACTCTCTCACACGCACTCTCTCTCACACGCACTCTCTCTCACACGCACTCTCTCTCACACGCACTCTCTCTCACACGCACTCTCTCTCACACGCACTCTCTCACACACGCACTCTCTCACACACGCACTCTCTCACACACGCACTCTCTCACACACGCACTCTCTCACACACGCACTCTCTCACACACACACTCTCTCACACACTCTCACACACACTCTCTCACACACACTCTCTCACACACACTCTCTCACACTCTCACACACGCACACACACACACTCACTCACTCACACACATCTCTCACACACTACTCGCTCTCACACACACTCTCTCACACACACTCTCACACACACTCACACACACACACTCACACACACACGCTCACACACACACGCTCACACACACACACGCTCACACACACTCTCACACTTTCTCACACGCACTCTCTCTCACACGCACTCTCTCTCACATGCACTCTCTCTCACACGCACTCTCTCTCACACGCACTCTCTCTCACACGCACTCTCTCACACACGCTCTCTCTCACACACGCTCTCTCTCACACACGCTCTCTCTCACACACTCTCATTCACACTCTCATTCACACACACTCTCTCACACACACTCTCTCACACACACTCTATCACTCTCTCTCACACACATTCTCACACACTCACACGCACACACACACACTCACACTCACCTCTCACACACTACTCGCTCTCACACACACTCTCTCACACACACACACTCTCACACACACTCTCTCACACACACACTTCACACACACACTTCACACACACACACTCTCACACACACACTTCACACACACACTTCACACACACACTTCACACACACACTCACACACACACTCTCACACTCACACACACACTCTCACACTCACTCTCTCACACACTCTCTCTCATACACACTCTCTCACACACACTCTCTCACACTCACTCTCTCACACACTCTCTCTCATACACACTCTCTCACACACACTCTCTCACACACACACACGCACACGCACACACACTCTCTCACACACTACTCGCTCTCACACACACACTCTCACACACAGACACAGTCTCTCATACACACACACACGCCCACACACACGCACACACACACTCTCTCACTCTCAGTTTCCTCCCATAGTCCAAAGATGTGCAGGTAGTTGGATTAGCCATGCTAAATGTGTGGGGTTACAGGGATAGAGCCCAGGGTGTGGGTTTATGTGGGGTGCTCTGTCGAGGAGTAGGTGCAGATTTGATGGGCTGAATGATCTCTTCCTGCACTGTGGGATTCTGTGGTTCTGTATGCTCCTTACTGTCCAGGCAGGACTGTTTTTCAATTACTCATCTGTTTCCCTCCCGGGTGAGATTTTCAATTGCTGGTTATTTGGTTGTCTGGGCCAGGCTTGCTTGAGGTTGGATTGATATGATATTAAATATCTGACATTTTGGAGTGAGTGGTTCGGGTCTAGATGGCACTGTCTGAGAGTATGGTGGAGAGAGGTCAAATTGAGGCGTTCAAGAGGGAATTAGACGATTATTTGTGTGTACTTGTTGGAGTTTAGAAGGATGGGGAGGGGGGGGATCTTATTGAAACTTACAGGATACTGTGAGGCCTGAATAGATTGGATGTGCAGAGGATGTTTCCACTAGTAGGAAAAACTAGAACCAGAGGGCACAACCTCAGGCTAAAGGGACGATCCTTTAAAACAGAGCTGAGGAGGAATTTCTTCAGCCAGAGAGTGATGAATCTGTGGAACTCTTTGCCATAGAAGGTTGTGGGGGCCAGGCCATAGAGTGTCTTTAAGACAGAGATGGATAGATTCTTGATTAATAAGGGGATCAGGGGTTATGGGGAAAAGGCAGGAGAATGGGGATGAGAAAAATATCAGCCATGATTGAATGGCGGAGCAGAGTCAATGGGCCGAGTGGCCTAATTCTGCTCCTATGTCTTATGGTCTTATTTGGTTATTGTGAGGAGAATGGCATTTCTCATTTCAAGAGCTAGTGCAGCCATGATGAGCTGAATATCCTCCTGTGTAATAATTCTGTGATTGTTTAATGTGCAGTGAGGAGAGAAACTCTCCGTCCCTTTGTCTTGTTGCTACAGTCGAGCACAGCTGCTCCAGTGTCTCACTCCAGAGGATTGCACTCAGTGCCCCTTGCCCGTATATGTCAGAGAATTGGGCCTTACCTGTCTTATTTCCTCACACACCAGGGTAGAAAGCCAGAAGTAGAGAAAACATTCCCTCCATGAAGGCAGGGTCTGGAAATCGATCAGCAGAATGTAGGAGAAAAGCCAGAGGAAGCCAAAATATGCCAACACGTTCCAGTAAAAGACCACCACGGGCGCGGTGTAGAAAGCTTTCAGCTGCTGCCAATGTGACAGTGGCTTTGTATCCTGGTCATCACAACGAGGCAAGTGGGCCACCCTTAAAAACAAGCCGACAGGAGAAACAGTTCAACTATCTAGAGATGTGACGACACTCAGCAGCCAACAGATTTCCCCAGAGAATGATCTGGCCTCACTCCCCCCCCCCCCCCCCCCCACCCCTCCCCCCGCAACCAAGAATGATCTGCCCTCCTCCCCCCACCCAACCAGACAACGATCGGCCCTCCCTCCTACCTCCCCCCCTCCCACCAGAGAATGAACATAGAACAGTACAGCACAGAACAGGCCCTTCGGCCCACGATGTTGTGCCGAGCTTTATCTGAAAAAATGATCTGACCCGCCTCCCCATCCCCACACCCCCCCACCACTGATCTGAGTCAGAGAGCCGTTGGAAGCTCTGAACTCGCCTCTTCAGCAGCTGGAGTGCCCGATTCAGACTTTTATTCAGCAGGTTCATTTCGGCGCGATACCGAATCGGCGAACGCAGCGGTAAAGGGGAAAACGCTGATAAAGTTGGGCGGGCAGTTCACTAATTCAATTGAAATACATGCAAATGCATTTAAATCGCCGTTGCGCCCGTTTTGGGTGTGAATCGGATCACCGCCATTCCCAGGTCTCGGTAAAGTGGCAATCTGCACGGACGCGGGGATGGATCGCGTTAATGGCCTCACACCCGACTTTACCACTTTTTGGGCGCGACGCAATGGTAAAATAGGGCCCCAAGTGTCAATAACCATGGTAAGTAAAGCCTGAATTAGATACAGGGTAAAGCTCCCTCTAAGGTCTCAGGTTACTCCAAGGTTACAAAAGGTTAAATACAAAGCCCAGTCACCCCATCAGACACGCTCAGTGGAGATAAATGCCCAGGTTAGACCGAGTTCTATTAACGTGAGCCATCAAGAACGCCAAAGGCAGCTGCAGTAGTTACCCTCACTCTCTCCCCTCATGGAATCCCTACAGTGCAGAAGAGGCCATTTTGCCCATCAAGTCTGCACCAACTCCCTGACAGAACACCTTACCCAGGCCCTATCCCCGTAACCCCACACATTTCCCATGGCTAATCCATCTAACCTACACATCTCAGGACACTGATGGGCAACTTAGCATGGCCAATCCACCTAACCAGCACATCTTTTGGACTCTGGGGAGAAACCAGAGCACCCGGAGGAAACCCACGCAGACACGGGGAGAACGTGCAGACTCCACATAGACAGTGATCCAGGCTGGGAATTGAACCCAGGTCCCTGGCGCTGTGAGGCAGCAATGCTGACTACTGTGCCACCATGCCTTAACCAATTTTTAAAATCAGAGCTGACACAGATCCTGCTATTCCATGAGTTTCAGATTTGGTGATTAATCTTACAATGTCCATTGCAATCCCTTCATCAACCTCCCTGTTACCTCACTAAAAGAAAATTCAATTAACCAAACACAATCTGCCTTTTTACAAATCCGTGCTGGTTCACAGAATCACAGAATCACACAGCGCAGAAGAGGCCCTTCGGCCCATCGAGTACACACCGACACATTAGAAACACTTGAACTCCCACCTAATCCCATCTGCCAGCACTCGGCCCATAGCCCTGAATGTTGTGAGGTGTCAAGTGCTCATCCAGGTACTTTTTAAAGAATGTGAGTCAACCCACCTCCACCACCCTCCCAGGCAGCGTATTCCAGACCATCACCACCCTCTGGGTAAAAGAGTTTTTCCTCACATACCCCCTAAACCTCCTGCCCCTCACCTTGAACCTATGTCCCCTCGTGACTGACTCTTCAACTAAGGGGAACAGCTGCTCCTTATCCACTCTGTCCATGCCCCTCATAATCTTGAACACCTCAATCAGGTCGCTCCTCAGTCTTCTCTGCTCCAATGAAAACAACCCAAGTCTACGCAACCTCTCTTCATAACTTAAATGTTCCATCCCAGGCAGCATCCCGATGAATCTCCACTGCACCCCCTCCAGTGCAATCACATCCTTCCGATAACGTGGTGACCAGAACTGCACACAGTGCTCTAGCTGTGGCCTCACCTAAGTTCTATACAACTCCAACATGACTTCCCTGCTTTTGTAATCTATGCCTAGATTGATAAAGGCAAGCGTCCCATGTGCCTTTTCACCACCGCACTAACACGCCCTTCCGCCTTCAGAGATCTGTGTACGAGCGCACCAAGGTCCCTTTGTTCCACAGAACGTCCAAGTGTCCTACCATTCATTGAGTACTTTCCTGTGGGCGGCACGGTGGCACAGTGATTAGCACTGCTGCCTCACAGTGCCAAGGACTCAGGTTCAATTCCGGCCTTAGGTCTGTGTAGAGTTTGCACGTTCTCCCCGTGTCTGTGTAGGCTTCCCTGGGGTGCTCCGGTTTCCTCCCACAGTCCAGAGATGTGTGGGTTAGGTTGATTGGCCATGCTAAATTGACCCTAATGTCAGGGGGATTAGCAGGGTAAATATGTGGGGTTACGGGGATAGGGCCTGGGTGGGATTATGGTCGGTGCAGACTCGATGGGCCGAATGGCCTCCTTCTGCACTGTAGGGATTCTATGGATTCTCTATTCCTTCCAAAGTGTATCACGTCATACTTTTCAGGGTTTAATTCCATCTGCCACTTATCTGCCCGTTTGACCATTCCATCTATATCTTCTTGTAGCCCAAGACACTCTGCCTCACTGTTAACCACCCGGCCAATCTTTGTGTCATCCGCAAACTTAATAATACAACCTCCCACATAGTCATCAATGTCATTTATATAAATGATGAATAATAGGGGACTCAGCACAGTTTTATGGCTATGACTCCTCTTCCATTCCCTCACCCTGCAGTATAAATATCTCCCACTTTCTATGCCTTTTAGCTTTGACAAAGGATCACCTGGGCTCGAAACGTCAGCTCTTTTCTCTCCTTACAGATGCTGCCAGACCTGCTGAGATTTTCCAGCATTTTCTCTTTTGGTTTCAGATTCCAGCATCTGCAGTAATTTGCTTTTATCCAACACAGATCTACGTGTGGACAGTGGCTTCCAGTCACTAAAGCAGCCTTCTGTCATCACCCTCTGTCTCTTACAACTGAGCCAATTTTGAATCCACTTTATCAAATTACCCTGTATCCCAGGTGTTTTTGCTTCTTTATAAGTCTCCCATGTGGGACCTTGTCAAAGGCTTTGCTGAAATCCATATAAACTACATCGACTGCTCTACCCTCATCTACACACCTGGTCATCTCCTCAAAAAATTCAATTAAATTTGTTCGGCATGACCTCTCTCTGATGAAGACATGCTGACTATCCCTGATCAAGCTTTGCCTCTCCAAGTGGAGATAGATGCTCTCCTTCAGAGGTTTCTCCAATAGTTTCCCTATCACTGACGTCAGACTCACTGGTCTGTAGTTCCCTGGCATATCTCTACAACCCTTCTTAAATAGCGGAACCACATTAACTGTTCTCCATACACATAAAAAACACACACACATACATGCATACACACATATAAACACACACATATACACATAAAAAACACACACACATACATGCATACACACATACAAACACACACATATACACATAAAAAACACACACACATACATGCATACACACATACAAACACACACATATACACATAAAAACACACACACATACATGCATACACACATACAAACACACACATATACACATAAAAAACACACACACATACATGCATACACACATACAAATACACACATATACACATAAAAAACACACACACATACATGCATACACACATACAAACACACACATATACACATAAAAAACACACACACATATATGCATACACACATACAAACACACACATATACACATAAAAAACACACACACATACATGCATACACACATGCAAACACACACATATACACATAAAAAACACACACACATATATGCATACACACATACAAACACACACATATACACATAAAAACACACACACATACATGCATACACACATACAAACACACACATATACACATAAAAAACACACACACATACATGCATACACACATACAAACACACACATATACACATAAAAAACACACACACATACATGCATACACACATACAAACACACACATATACACATAAAAAACACACACACATATATGCATACACACATACAAACACACACATATACACATAAAAAACACACACACATACATGCATACACACATGCAAACACACATATATACACATAAAAACACACACAAATACATGCATACACACATACAAACACACACATACACATAAAAAACACACATATACACATAAAAAACACACACAAATACATGCATACACACATACAAACACACACATACACATAAAAAACACACACATATACACATAAAAAACACACACAAATACATGCATACATACATACAAACACACACACATACAGATAAAAAACACACACACATACACATATAAAGAGAAATACAGATAGAGGAGATGGAATAAGACATTGAATGAGGGAAAGAAAGACAGAGAGAAAACATTCACCCTGTCAGCGAGAGAGACAGTGATGTGAGTTGTTGCTCTGTACTCACTGTGAGATGGAATGTTGTCCAAAGTTCAGGTTCCCATTGACAGGTGAATTTGCGTTCAGCTCACGGCTGTTCGTTAGCTTTTTCTTTCTCCTTTCTTCGTCCCTTCTAAAAAGAAAAGTAAACAATGTGTTTTGTGAGGCTTGGGAAGATTCTGACCATCAGAGCCAGTGTCACTTTCACCAGGTAACTGATAGGAACGCCTCGGCTGAATTCCCTGTACGTTACTGGGCAGCACCCACAGACATTGGAATGCATTTTAATTGTAGCAAACACAAGCTGCCTACCTTAACCCACGCAGAGCTGGACTGCTCTTCCCTACCTCCACCACCTAACCCTCCCCCTCCCACAATCCCCAGACCTGGATCCAGTGGAACGATAGAAGGGGTTTAGCCACTTTGTACAAGGAAATGTCTCCAAGGGTTGCCGGTCTCTGATTCACCCACCCTGCCATCAGCTGAGTGCTTCAATCAGCGGGCACTCCATCTAAAGGCTGCCCCAGCATTCCTCAGCCACGTCTTCAGGGTCCAGAGCAGAGGCTGGCTGCTGGGAAATCTGCCCCTCACTTTACGGAGACATCCTTTGGCAGACCGTTGGGGGAGCGAGCGTTGGCACATCCTGCACCCATGTCAAGGGAGGAGACCATCAGGCAAGGTGACCAATCCCACGTGGCAGGCTGTGGCAGTGCTGGCAAGTGCCAGCTCTCTGCAGAGGGGGACGGGCAGCCAATGCAGGAAGGGAATGAATGGTCTACTCCGTTCCACCAGAGTGAGTCACTCCTCTCATCACTCCGTACCCACGCACTCACATACCCACTGGTATCTCACTCAGTGCCAACTCAAGGGGAAACCGCCACTCACTCTCCCACTCACATCTTCACCTCCCCTGTGGCTGGCCTCCTCATCCCCTCCCGGCTCCCACTCACCATCCACGCATGCCTGGCACTCAGCCTACTGACACTCTCTCCACCTGTTTTCATGCAGGAGAAGCTGGCACGGAACAAATGGGAGAACCCAGACAGGCAGAGAGATGCCCAAGTTTAAAGTCCTCTCAATTTGAGGTCAGCCCTCCAGCTGGCCAGAGAATGCCAAAAAACCCCGTGAGAACCCAGTACACCATCTCCTTCACACAAACTACTGTGAGTCCTGCCACTGCTAGCGTTCTGCCCCTGCCTTGTACTAATCACATCTCCCTTCTCTTTCAAGCACACTATAGAATCATAAAATCCCTACAGTGCAGAAGGAGGCGATTCAGCCCATCAAGTCTGCACCGACTACAATCCCACCCAGGCCCTATCCCCATAACCCCATGCATTTACCCTGCTAGTCCCCCTGACACTAAAGAGCAATTTAGCCAATCCACCTAACCAGCACATCTTTGGACTGTGGGAGGAAACCGGAGCATCCGGAGGAAAGCCACACAAAGAACAAAGAAAATTACAGCACAGGAACAGGCCCTTCGGCCCTCCAAGCCTGCCCGTCTGAACTAAAACCCCCTACCCTTCCGGGGACCATATCCCTCTGTTCCCAACCTATTCATGTATTTGTCCAGAGGCCCCTTAAAACTCACTGTATCCGCTTCCACTACCTCCCCCAGCAATGAGCTCCTGGCACCCACTACCCTCTGTGTAAAACATCTGCCTCGTACATCTCTTTTAAAACTTGCCCCTCGCACCTTAAACCTATGTCCCCTAGTAATTGACTCTTCTACCCTGGGAAAAAGCTTCTGACTATCCACTCTGTCCATGCCTCTCATAATCTTGTAGATTTCTATCAGGTCACCCCTCAACCTCCGTCGCTCCAGTGAGAACAAACCAAGTTTCTCCAACCTCTCCTCATAGCTAATGCCCTCCCTACCAGGCAACGTCCTGGTAAATCTTTTCTGTACCCTCTCCAAAGCCTCCACATCCTTCTAGTAGTGTGACGACCAGAATTGAACATGATATTCCAAGTGCGGCCTAACTAAGGTTCTATAAAGCGGCAACATGACTTGCCAATTTTTAAACTCAATACCCCGGCTGATGAAGGCAAGCATGCCGTATGCCTTCTTGACTACCTTCTCCACCTGCATTGCCACTTTCAGTGACCTGTGTACCTGTACACCCAGATCCCTCTGCCTATCAATACTCCTAAGTGTTCCGCCATTTACTGTATATTTCCTATCTGTATTAGACCCTCCAAAATGTATTACCTCACATTTGTCCGGATTAAACTCCATCTGCCATCTCTCCGCCCAAGTCTCCAACTGATCTATATCCTGTTGTATCCTCTGATGGCCCTCATCGGTTTCCACAAATCCACCAACCTTTGTGTCGTCCGCAAACTTAGTAATCAATCCAGTTACATCTTCCTCCAAATCATTTATATATATTACAAACAGCAAAGGTCCCAGTACTGATCCCTGAGGAACGCCACTTGTCACAGCCCTCCATTCAGAAACACACCCTTCCACTGCTACCCTCTGTCTTCTTTGACCGAGCAAGCTTTGTATCCACTTTGCCAGCTCACCTCTGATCCCATGCGACTTCACCTTCTGCACCAGCCTGCCATGAAGGACCTTGTCAAAGGCCTTACTGAAGTCCATGTAGATGACATCCACTGCCCTACCCTCATCAATCATCTTCGTCACTTCCTCGAAAAACCCGATCAAGTTTGTGAGACACGACCTTCCCTTCACAAAACCATGTTGCCTCTCACTAATACGTCCACTTATTTTCAAGTGGGAATAAACCCTGTCTCGAAGAATCCTCTCCAATAATTTCCCTACCACTGATGTAAGGCTCACCGGCCTGTAATTACCTGGATTATTCTTGCTACCTTCTTAAACAAGGTTGTGGTCATGTTGGTGACTGAGTGACGGCGTCCTGCAAAGCGGTCACCCAGTCTGCGTTTGTCCTCTTTGATGTTGCGGAAGCTGCATTGGGAATTTGGATAATTATGCACGTTCCCAAGACACCCGACCTTTGGAGTGGGTACGGCTTTGTCTGTGGGTGCCATCCACTGGTGATGGTCAGAATTGGAGTTCCAAGCTGTTCATTTCATAGAGTGATGTGGAGAAACCGGCGTTGGACTGGGGTAAATACAGTAAGAAGTCTCACAACACCAGGTTAAAGTCCAACAGGTTTATTTGGTAGCAAATGCCACTAGCTTTCGGAGCGCTGCTCCTTTGTCAGGTGAGTGCTGACGAAGGAGCAGTGCTCCAAAAGCTAGTGGCGTTTGCTACCAAATAAACCTGTTGGACTTTAACCTGGTGTTGTGAGACTTCTTACTGTATTTCGTAGAGTCACAGAGTCATAGAAGTTTACAGCATGGAAACAGGCCCTTCGGCCCAATTTGTCCATGCTGCCCAGTTTTTACCATTAAGCTAGTCCCAATTGTTTGCGTTTGGCCCATATCCCTCTCATTGTAACTGTAACTGTTTAAATGCTTTTAAAAGATGAAATTGTACCCGCCTCTGCTTCTACCTCTGGTTTCATGGTTCAAAGTTCCCCAACATTGTGGTCCATTGGAAAATAACTCTGTAGTCCACATTACAGCCACTTCAGGCATCAGGATGATATGTTTGCCCAGTGTGCTGTGGAGTCAGAACAATTTGTTTTTGTATTTAAATGTATTCATTCATGGGATTGGGATGTCATTGGCAAGGCAGCATTTATTTGCCACTCCTAATCACCTAACCGAAAGGTTACTTGCCCAGTTAGAAGTTAGTTAAGAAAGCACTGTGGCTAAAGTTTTAAAGTTTATTTATTAGTGTCACAATTAAGGCTCACATTAACACTGCAATGAAGTTACAGTGAAATTCCCCTAGTCGCCACATGCCAAGTGCAGAGTGGCAGCACTGTTCGAGTCAATGCACCTAACCAGCACATGTTTCAGACTGTGGGAGGAAACCGGAGCGCCCGGAGGAAACCCACGCAGACATGGGGAGAACGTGCAGACTCCGCACAGACAGTGACCCAAGCCAGGATTCGAACCTATGTCCCTGGCTCTATGACAGTAAGAAGTCTCACAACACCAGGTTAAAGTCCAACAGGTTTATTTGGTAGCAAATACCATAAGCTTTCAGAGCGTGCTGCTCCTTCGTCAGATGGAGTGGTTATCTGTTCTCCAACAGTGCACAGACACAGAAATCAAGTTACAGAATACTCATTAGAATGCAAATCTCTACAGCCAGCCAGGTCTTAAAAGGTACAGATAATGTGTGTGGAGGGAACATTAAACACAGGTTAAAGAGATGTGTATTGTCTCCAGACAGAACAGCTGGTGAGATTATGCAAGACCAGGGGCAAGCTGTGGGATATCAATTATCAGTAACCCCCACAGCTTGCCCCTGGTCTTGCATAATCTCACTAGCTGTTCTGTCTGGAGACAATACACATCTCTTTAACCTGTGTTTAATGTTCCCTCCACGCACATTATCTGTACCTTTTAAGACCTGGCTGGCTGTAGAGATTTGCATTCTAATAAGTATTCTGTAACTTGATTTCTGTGTCTGTGCCCTGTTGGAGAACAGAGACCACTCCATCTGACGAAGGAGCAGCACGCTCCGAAAGCTTATGGTATTTGCTACCAAATAAACCTGTTGGACTTTAACCTGGTGTTGTGAGACTTCTTACTGTGCTTACCCCAGTCCAACGCCGGCATCTCCACATCCTGGCTCTATGAGGCAGCAGTGCTAACCAATGTGCCACCATGCCGCATTATTGAACTGGATAAGTTTTACTAAGTTTTAAACTCACCATGATGCAGACATTTGTTAGCCCAGATTTATTTAATTAATTTGATTTAATTTCCTGAAACTGACATGGCAGGATTTGAACTTCTGGGTTATTAGTCCGTGCCTCAGGATTACTAATCCAGTGACACGGTGGCACAGTGGTTAGCACTGCTGCCTCACAGCGCCAGGGACCCGGGTTCAATTCCCAGCTTGGGTCACTGTCTGTGTGGAGTTTGCATGTTCTCCCCGCATCTGCGTGGGTTTCCTCCGGGTGCTCCGGTTTCCTCCCACAGTCCAATGATGTGCAGGTTAGGTGGATTGGCCATGCTAAATTCTCCCTCAGTGTCAGGGGATTAGCAGGGTTATGGGGTTAGGGCCTGGGTGGAATTGTTGTTGGTGCAGGCTCGATGGTGCGAATGGCTTCCTTCTGCACTGTAGGGATTCGATGATTCTATGATTAGCCATGGGAAATGTGTGGGGTTACGGGGATAGAGTGGGGGAGAGGGCCTGGGTAAGGTACTCTGTCAGAGAATTGGTTCAGACTCAATAGGCCAAATGGCCTCTCCTGCACTGTAGTGATTTTGTAATTTTAAGATTCTCGAATACAAGGCTGTTGTACCCAGTAGATGCAAGCACAAAAAGCACACAAAATGATGGCATTTCAGATTAACCCAGAGAAACACATTCTGTCTCCAATTCCTGTCTCCTCAATAAACCAAATTTCTGATCTGAGTGCCGGCGATGCAAAGTGTTTGTTTTCCCAGCCCCTCACACAGAGCTTGGAGGTTGGCAGAGGCTAACGGTGAATATAGAGACTGGGCTCCTACCTGAAGGTGATGAGGTTTGAATAAATGATGGGCCACAGAAACAGGCAAAGCACCACCTGCCACGTGTTTGTGTCGACGGAGAGCTCTCCCCACCAGATCTTTGTCAACAACGCCTGCAAGAAAAGGAAGCAAAAAAAATCATGCTGGGATTCGCCCAGAAACATTCTAAGACCCCAGTGTGTGGAAAAATGGGAGTAAATCCCACTGTCTTTTTTCAGCGTGATTTTGAGAATGGATCTCCCACACTCTGTGCATCACAGAGTGGGATTCACTCTGGAAATCTGGGAGCGGGGCCTATTCCCGCTGGAGAGGCCGGCAGCATAGCGCTGAGCGGGCCACTGTGCCTGTGCTGATCTGTCAGCGCCGAGATCTGCGTAGGTGCGGTGGCCCCATATTGCCAGCCTCCAGATCACTGGCAAGCCTAATTGGCACAATTCCCCCATCATTGGCCTTCCAATCCCCCCACTATTCGATCGCTGGCCTCCCGGACCTCCCTGCGCTAGACCCGACCCCCCCCCCCCCCCCCCCCACCCACAATCTCCCCGACCCCCCACCCGGCCAATCCCCATTTACCCTTCCCACCTGGGTGGCCAGCCCCAATCACCTCTTCCCTCCATCTTCCAGTCATCCCAAGTGCAGAGTGGCAGCGGGTCCCCCCAACCAATCGTGCCCCCTAATAGTCCCCACCGCAATAGGCCCCATCCCCTCCCACCCGACCCCTTGGGCACTGCCTGATGCCCAGTGGACAGTGCCAAGGGGCCCATTTGGCAGTGCTGGGGGCTAGGTTGGCACTGCCAGGCTGGCACTGCCCAAGGGGCAACCCCTCCCTACCCCCCGACTTCTGGGGGGGGTGGCCTCAATGGCCACTCTTCCCTCCAGCAGGGTTGGGCCACCTTTTCCCCATTAGTGGGCAGCAATTGTAAATCCCACTGGAGGAACCCATCCCAGCGAGGGGGGGATGACGTTAGCAGGCCCAGAGATTTCAATCCTAGACCCGCTAATTAAATGTAAATCGTGATTTCCATATTGTAATCAGTTCCATGTCAATTTCCGGCACAGAGCTGATTATGCTGGTAATCTTAGTCTGGGAGACTCACGGCCCACTGTGCTGAATGTCAGAGGCAAACAGATCGGGTCCAGGAGTTCAGCAAGACTTCACAATACATTTCATAAAACCATTATCAGACAAAGTCTGTAGCCTCTGTGCATACAGAGCTATGAGAATAGCAGAGGATGAGATAATAGTGAGTGAACATATTCTTCACACAGAAGAAAGTCATTCAGCACTTGTAACGAAGAGAAAGTTATTCAATTAGTTCCACTCGCTACATTTGCTCC
This sequence comes from Mustelus asterias, assembly GCF_964213995.1. Classification (NCBI taxonomy): domain Eukaryota; kingdom Metazoa; phylum Chordata; class Chondrichthyes; order Carcharhiniformes; family Triakidae; genus Mustelus; species Mustelus asterias. The sequence continues at coordinate 87,537,628 of NC_135814.1, forward strand.
TCCATACCACCAACCAGAAAAACAGACGCAAGTCAGACCTGAACACCCCCGAGTGCCATGAACTTCTGACTGTCAGCTTCTAAGGCCAGGCGCAAGCATGTTGCGTTCCCCCAAGTGCTGGATACCCTAACCAGCATCTTCTGTGCTCGCTTGGCATGCTTCCTGTAACACTCCGTGAATAGGCCTTTGGTTAAAGAGAAAGGAACAATTAAAACAAGAAAACACAGGTGAATTTTAGAATCATCCTTAACAGTACATCGGTTTATAGTAACAGAAGTATTATATCGCGTCATCAGTGTATTATTCATCTGCTAACTTGCAAGTTCAAGTTGGACTGTCCCTTTAAGGCCACATAGTTGGAAGGACTGAAAATATACAGAGATGGAGGGAACCTTCTAAAAATTCATACTTAGGATATGGTTGCCTCTGGGAGGCCAGTCTACCACTAGTCGTACTCAGAAGGGGCTTTTTTCACTGATAGCAATTTGATTTCACTTGCTAGGCTGCTTGAGTGGCCAATAAAAGTCAACCAGGTTGGCATGTGGATTGGTGTCATTTATAGGCCAGACTGGGTAAGGAGCAGACTTGATGGGCCACATGGCCTAATTCCACTCCTATATCTTATGGACAGCAGGTTTTGTTAGTGAACCAGTCAGGTTGTTATGACATTCTGACAGCCTGATAGTTACTTTTACTAATAATGGCGTTTTACTCTGACTTTCTTAAAACTGGTTTCAGACTTCCGTGGTGGGATTTGAATGTATGTTGGCAGGGCTAGGAGTGCAGAAATATCGTCACTGTATCTCATCTACCAGACAATTACTTAGTAATTACCACATGGCGAAATCTCTTCAGCCTAACCAGCCTGTGAAGGTGTTTATCTTGTACACAAAGCTGTACCCTAATCCCATGTACCCAGTTTGTTCCAATGTTCCTTTAATCCCTTTTACCCCTATCTAGCCTCTTCTTAATCACAGAATCATAGAATCCCTACAGTGCAGAAAGAGGCCATTCAGCCCATCGAGCCTGCACCGACAACGATCCCACCCAGGCCCTATCCCCTTAACCCGATGTATTTATCCTTCTAATCCCCCTGACACTAAGGAGCAATTTAGCATGGCCAATCCATCTAACCCACACATTTTTGGACTGTGGGAGGAAACCAGAGCACCCGGAGGAAACCCACGCAGACACGGGAAGAACGTGCAAACTCCGCACAGACAGTGGCCCAAACCGGGAATCGAACCCGAGTCCCTGGCGCTGTGAAGCAGCAGTGCTAACCACTGTGCCACCGTTAAATATTGACATTGTCTGCCGTTCATTCACTGAATCACTCCAGTCCTTTAGTTAGCAAAAGCTTACCCATATCTCCAGTCCAAGCCTGTCGCATTTGATCTCATGCCTATGTCCCCTCATGTTGGACCCTCTGGGAACTGTCCATGTCCGTCTCCTCTTTCTGTCCCTTCTCAAATTTGCATCCCTCTACCAAATTGACTTAATCTCCCATTCCAATAAAAAAAACACCCAATTTTTCATCATGGTGTATTTCCTCACGGCAAGCAGCATCCAAATGATTTGTACAGTGTCCACTCTCCTGCCTTTTCTATCGAGCGGAGCTCAAAACTGCACATAGGTTAAAAAAGGGGATGAGGTCTTACAAGCAGAATACAGGGAGTTAGGACGCAAATTTAAATAATGGAAACTGAAAGGTAGTAATCTCAGGATTACTGCCGGTGCCACGTGTTAGCAGGAATAAAAATAATAGGTTACACCAGAAGAATATGTGGCTGGAGAAACATAGGTGGGACGGATTCAGATTCCTGGGACAGTGGGTTCTGTTCTGGGGAAGGTGGGACCTGTATAAGCAGGATGGGTTGCACCTGGGCAGGACCTGGATCAATGTCCTCGGGGGAAGGTGTTTGCTAGTGCTGTTCGGGGGGTTTAAACTAGAATGGCAGAGGGATGAGAACCTGAGCAGGGAGACAAGAGAAGGAGGGAAACAAGGACAGAAACAACAGACAGAAATGTAAGAAGCAAAAGTGGAAGGCAGAAAAAGTGACAAAGGCGAAACGCAATGGGGCCAAAAATGCAAAATAAAGCTAAGGTGATCAACAAGGTTAAAAAGACAAGTTTAAAGCTTTCTGTCTTAATGCGCAGAGCATTCACAATAAGGTAGATGTATTAACAGCGTAAATAAATATAAACGGTTATAATATAATAACGGGGCCATGTCTACAGGGCTCCCAAGGGTGGGAACTAAACATCTAGGGATATTCATTAGTTAGGAAGGACAGACAACGAGGGAAAGGAGGTGGGGTAGCATTGTTACCAAAGGCAGAAATCAATGCAATAGTAAAGAAGGATATTGGCTTGGAAAATCGTGATTTAGAATCTGCATTGGTGGAGATAAGAAACACTACGGGGCAGAAAACGTTGTTGGGGGTTGTGTATATAGGGCGGCATGGTGATACAGTGGTTAGCACTGCTGCCTCACAGCTCCACGGATTCAGGTTCAATTCCAGCCTCGGGTCACTCTCTGTGTGGAGTTTGCACGTTCTCCTCGTGTCTGCGTGGGTTTCCTCCGGATGCTCCGGTTTCCTCTCACACTCCAAAGATGTGCAGGTTAGGTTGATTGGCCATGATAAATTGCCCTTTAGTGTCAGTGGAATTAGCCATGGTAAATACTTGGGTTATGGGGATAGGCCTGGTTGGGATTGTTGTCGGTGCAGGCTCGATGGGCCAAATGGCCTCTTTCTGCACTGTAGGGATTCTATGATTCTATGATTCTGTAGGCCCCAAACAGTCATGCAGATATAAGGGAAGATATTAAACAAGAAATCAGAGATTCACGCCACAAGGGTACAATTGTAATCATGGGCAATTTTAATTTACATATAGATTGGATAAACTAAACTCTCAATGGTATCATGGAGGAGGAATTCCTGGAGCATGTCCATGATGCTTTTTTTAGACCAATACATTGAGGAAGCAACCAGAGAACAGGCTCCTCTAGACTGGGTACTGTGCAATGAGAAAGGATTAATTTACAATATTGGTGCAGGGTCCTTGGGGAAGAGCAACCATATTATGATAGAATGTTTCATTAAGATGAAGACTAAAGTAGCCAAATCCAAAACTAAGGTCCTGAATCTAAATAAAGGGAACCAGGGGGGTACGGACAAGAATGGATTGGGAAACCTTACTCAAATAACCTCCCAGAAATGTTAGGGAACCAAGGAGAGGGCAGAATTGAAGGAAATCAGTATTAGTAGGAAAATGGTGCTGGGGAAATTATTGGGGTTAAAGGCTGACAAATTGCCATGGCCTGATAATCTTCATCCCAGAGTATTAAAGGAGTGGCATTAGAAATATCGGATGCATTGGTGGTCATCTTCCAAAATTCTATAGACTCTGGAGTGCCTGGGAGGTTCACGAGACTGATCCCATGATTGTTGGGACTGTCCTATGAGGAGAGATTGGTTTGACTGAGTCGGTATTCACGAATGTTTAGAAGGATATGAGGAGATCTGATTGAAATGTATAAAATTCTATCAGGGCTGAACAGACTGGATGCAGGGAGGATGCTTTCCTTGGTTGGAGAATCTAGAACTAGGGGACATACAGGGTAGACTATTTAGGATTGAGATAAGGAAATATTTCTTCATTCCAAGGAAAGTGAGCCTGTGGAATTCTCTACCACAGAAGGCTGTGGAGGTCAAGTCACTGAATATATTTAAGAGTTAGATTTTTTTTACATTTTAATGGCATCAAGGAGTATGGGGAGAAAGCAGGAGTATGGCATTGAGATAGAGGATCAGCCATGATCATGTTGAATGGCAGAGCAGGCTTGAAGGGCCGAATGGCCTACTCCTTTCCCTAGTGTCTATGTTGCTATCTCTATTAAGCTAGCATCCTGTGCACATACTGAGAGGGTGCTCCACTGTCAGCACAATGCCACAAAAATGCTCAAAATGACTCCTAACTGGGGCCTTGAACCTTCCCTCATGATGGGAATGTGCCTGGGAACTGTTGTAATGTGGCTCCCTGCTACTTTGCCCCATCTCCACTCCTGCTACCCTGGGACAGGGAAAATTCTGCTTGTAATTCTATCTCTTTCTCCACAGATGTTGCCTGACCTGCTGAATTTTTCCAGCATTTTTCTTATTACAACAGAGCACATAGAAAAAAATTATGTTGGTGAGAGATCTGGAATTTTCTATGAAATACTATGGAGGCCCTGGTGAAGAGAGAAGACTGGCTCAAATGTATTTCTACCACTGGGGGTGCAAACTGGGAGAATTGTTTTACTGAAGTTGTGATTCACTGGTTAAGGTTTCATCTCTTATTTTAAGCAGGCAACAGCATTTCCACAGAGTCTGGATCTCAGGCTGTGAGTCAGAATTGGTGTGGTCCACACATGTCCAAAGCTCCAGCTCTGAATCAGAAGGTACAGAGTTCTGATCCCTGTCCAGACTTTCCTAAGCATCACATCCCAGTGAGATACCTGAGTCTGGGTGTGGGAGCCCAAAAGACCCTCCTGCTAGACAAGACAATCTCCACCCATCACCACTCCCCCACCCCTCCAATGAAGATGGAAGGAGTGTCCACATTTCTGTCTGTTAGTGTGTTAATCATTCCATGAATCCTTCCATGTTCTCCAAGGAATGAGCACAATTAACGAATGGCAACAGTTTTGTTTTTATTCATCGGACATGGGCGTCGCTGGCTGGCCAGCATTTATTGCCCATCCCTAGTTGCCCTTGGAGGGCAGTTGAGAGTCAACCACATTGCTGTGGCTCTGGAGTCACATGTAGGCCAGACCAGTAAGGATGGCAGATTTCCTTCCCTGAAGGACATTAATGAACCAGATGGGTTTTTCCGATAATTGACAATGGTTGCATAGTCATTAATAGATTCTTAATTCCAGATATTTCTTTTATTGAATTCAAATTCCACCACCTGTCGTGGCGGAATTCGAACCCAGGTCCCCAGAACATTAGCTGAATTTCTGGATTAATAGTCTAGCAATAATACCACTAGGCCACCGCCTCCCCAAGGATCACCTTAGAGAGTGATCCTGAATAGAAAGGACCCAGCACTACTCCTGTACTCAGGACTGAGATCAAACATGTCTTGGACCTCGGCTTACCGATGGCTCGATTCTCATAATCCTGGGCCAGCTCTTCCATTTCCTCTGACAGGTCTGTGTCATTCTCTTCTGAGGACATCTTTTTCAGGATTTTACAAGCAACAAGTGAAGAATCAATGCTGTCCATAGCCTGGGAAAAAATGCAATTTTCATTGTTACCAAGAGACAGATCAAAGTGATTCTATCCAACAAAAACAGCCATGTGATTTGACCCACCAGCTTAGGATAATGTCTATTTACACAGTGGTGGAAGACCAAGACGTGGGGATTAACATGAGGTTACATTTCTTATGGACTGGTCTTGCTCTGTTGCTGTAACTATGTAAGAAGTCTCACAACACCAGGTTAAAGTCCAACAGGTTTATTTGGTAGCAAAAGCCACTAGCTTTCGGAGCGCTGCTCCTTCGTCAGGTAAGTGGGATTTCAGTTCACAAAAACAGGGCATATAAAGACACAAACTCAATTTACAAAATAATGGTTGGAATGCGAGTCTTTACATCGCAAACTACCGGCTCCAAGTGGAGAGGATCTCCAAGAAGATCACGCATATTGACACAGACATGACTACCATCGACACCGCTGTAACTATGATCAAAGTTAGACACAAACCCTCTATCCTCCAAAGAGATGGTGGCAGAGCAGGAAAGGCTCCAACAATCATATCGGATCATAGAATCCGTACAGTACAGGAGGCAGCCACTGGGCCCATCAAGTCTGTACTGACAACAATCCTACCCAGGCCCTATTCCCGTAACCCTGTGTATTTACCCTGAATTGCCCCTTTATACTAAGGGGTAATTTAGCATAGCTAATCAACCTAACCCGCACATCTTTGGATATATAACAATATTCACAAATTCTACAGTAGGGCATAAAACTTATTAATTGAGGATAAAACAAGTTTTGATTTAACTAGTTTATGCAGAATGCATTATCCTTAACTAACTTTCAGGAATGTGGGCATTGCTGGTAAGGTTGCATTTAGTTATCCTTATGAAGATCATGGTGGTCTATATTTGCAAACCTACTTGTTCTAGGATGGTTTGATACAACCGAGTGGTTCACCACAACATACGTCATAGGCCAGTGTGGGGTTTGAGTCACATACAGGACAGACTGGGCAAAGACACTTGGCAGGGTTCCTACAACCTCCCCCAACCCTGGCATCAATGTGAGAGCTATCTCCTTGGAGCAGAGAGCCTAACTTTGACCATAGGGCTGAACCCAACAACATTTCAGTGACGTTTCCTCTAATTATTTACCAGTGAGTGAGCCATTAACAGTTCACAGAATTGTGAACATTTAACATCATTATGTGATAAGCTGTCCAAAGGCAAATCGCAGAGTTTTCATTGCGATGCGTGATACAAGGTATTTAGAAGTTGAAAACAATGAAAGTGATCAGCCTGTGAGAATTATACCAGTCACGTGAAGCGTTAATCTGATATTAAGCATATTAGTTGCAGATTCATTTAATTGTGCCATATTAGATAGTGGTTGCACCTTTTTTGGAACAAATTGGCTAAAATTCACTTTTTATTAAGTTTCGGTTCATTCAGAAGTAGGAATCCAAGTACAAAGGAGTATGAAAGTTACACTTGTTTCAGGTTTGGGACATTGAAGTCACTAAAAAAGAGTAACTCGTACAAGAAATGGAATGGAATTCCCCCTCTTTGAGACTAAGTGTGGTGTTGGGTGACCTGGCAGTGCCTTTCCACTGGCCAGAACCGTGCCACATTCTGTGTTTTGGAAACTCATTAACTATGCGCTGGTGAGTTTCCCTGCACCTATCTGGTTGGCTAAGGCTACTGGGGAGAGTTTAAACTAGATAGGTTGGGGGGAGGGGATCAAAGCGACATGACTGAGAGTGAGGAAGGTAGCTCGCAAACAGAGAAGGGTTATAGGCAGTGCAAGAGGGCAGGTGGACTGGGAACAGAGGAGGGGAGAGGTCAGACCATAGGATTGAGAGGTGTCTACTCTAATGCCAGGAGTATAGTGAATAAACAACTAGCTAAAGGAGGAGAGGGCTTGGGAGATGTTAGTAGCGCTTCAACAAACCGGGTCCAGATAAAGGCTGGCATAAAGACACTTTGCCTGAATGCACGAAGCATTCGAAACAAAGTAAATGAGTTGATGGCACAAATACATACTAATGAATATGATCTAGTGTCCATCACAGAAACGTGGTTGCAGGGTGACCGGGACTGGGAACTGAACATACAGGGTTATCAGGCATTTAGGAAGGATAGACAGGTAGAAAAAGGAGGTGGGGTAGCTTTGTTAATAAAGGATAATATCAGGACGGTAGTGAGAGACGACATAGGCTCTAAGGAGCAAAACGTGGAATCGTTGTGGGTGGAGATAAGGAATAGTAGGGGGAGAAAGACACTGGTAGGCATGGTCTATAGGCCCCCAAATAATAACTTAGAGGTGGGGAGGGCTATAAACAAGCAAATAATGGATGCGTGCAAAAGTGGAACGGCAATAATCATGGGGGATTTTAACCTACATATTGATTGGTCGACTCAAATTGGACGTGGAGGGCTTGAGGAAGAGTTCTTGGAATGCTGTCGGGATTGTTTCATTGAACAGTATGTTACAGAACCTACGAGAGAGCGAGCTATCTTGGATCTGGTTCTGTGCAATGAGACAGGTAGGATTAAGGATCTTCTTGTGAAGGATCCTCTTGGGATGAGTGATCATAATATGGTGGAATTTCTGATACAGATGGAGGGTGAGAAAGTAGGGTCCCAAACCAGTGTCCTCTGCTTGAACAGAGGGGAGTACGATAGGATGAGGGTGGAATTGGCTAATGTAGACTGGGCGAGCAGACTGGTAGGTAGGACAGCTGAGGAACAGTGGAGGATTTTTAAGGAGATTTTTTAAAGTACTCAGCAAAAATATATTCCGGTGATAAAGAAGGACTGTAAGAAAAAGGATAACCGGACGTGGATAACGAAGGAAATAAAGGAGAGTATTAAAATAAAATCAGATGCGTACAGAGTGGCCAAAAATAGTGGAGAATTAGTGGATTGGGAAAGCTTTAAAGAAAAACAAAGAACGACTAAGAAAGCGATTAAGAAAGGAAAGATAGATTATGAAACTAAACTAGCTCAAAATATAAAAAATGATAGTAAAAGTTTTTACAAGTATATAAAAAGGAATAGAGTGGCTAGAGTGAATGTTGGACCCTTGGAAGATGAGAGGGGGGATTTAATAGTGGAAAACGAGGAAATGGCTGAGACTTTAAATAAGTTCTTTGTGTCAGTCTTCACGGTGGAAGACACAAATAGTTTGCCGAATATTAGAGATCGAGAGTTGGTGGGAGGGGAGGTCCTTAATACAATTACTGTTACTAAGGAGGTGGTGCTTGGTAGACTAATAGGACTGAAGGTAGACAAGTCCCCGGGCCCAGATGGAATGCATCCCAGGGTACTGAAAGAAATGACTGAGGTAATAGCAGATGCGTTAGTAGTAATTTATCAAAATTCGCTGGACTCTGGGGTAGTGCCAGCTGACTGGAAAACAGCTACTGTTACGCCGCTGTTTAAAAAAGGAAGTAGACAAAAGGCGGGTAACTACAGGCCGGTTAGCTTAACGTCCGTAGTTGGGAAGATGCTAGAGTCCATTATTAAAGAGGAAATAACAGAGCACCTGAATAAGAATGGTTCGATCAAGCAGACGCAGCATGGATTCATGAAGGGAAAGTCGTATTTGACGAATCTACTGGACTTTTATGAAGATGTCACTAGTGCGGTTGACAGAGGGGAACCGGTGGATGTGGTGTTTTTAGATTTCCAGAAGGCGTTCGATAAGGTGCCTCACAAAAGGTTGCTGCAGAAGATTGGGGTACACGGAGTTAGGGGTAAGGTGTTGGCGTGGATTGGGGATTGGCTATCTAACAGGAAGCAGAGAGTTGGGATAAATGGGTGCTTTTCTGGTTGGCAGTTGGTGACCAGTGGCGTGCCGCAGGGATCGGTGCTGGGGCCTCAATTGTTTACCATTTACATAGATGATCTGGAGGAGGGGACTGAATCTAGGGTATTCAAGTTTGCTGATGACACGAAGGTGAGTGGGAAAGCGAATTGCGTGGAGGACGCGGAAAGTCTGCAGAGAGATTTGGATAGGCTGAGCGAGTGGGCGAGGATCTGGCAGATGGAATATAACGTTAGCAAATGTGAGGTTATCCACTTTGGAATAAATAATAGTAAATTGGAATATTATTTAAATGGAGAAAAATTACATCGTGCGACTGTGCAGAGGGACCTGGGGGTCCTTGTGCACGAATCGCAAAAACTCAGTCTGCAGGTGCAGCAGGTGATCAAGAAGGCGAATGGAATGTTGGCCTTTATCGCGAGGGGGATAGAATATAAAAGCAGGGAGGTCTTGCTGCAACTGTACAAGGCACTGGTGAGGCCGCAACTCGAGTACTGTGTGCAGTTTCGGTCCCCTTATTTGCGAAAGGATATATTGGCCTTGGAGGGAGTGCAGAGAAGGTTCACCAGGTTGATACCGGAGATGAGGGGTGTAGCTTATGAGGAGAGATTAAACAGATTGGGTCTGTACTCGTTGGAGTTTAGAAGGATGAGGGGTGATCTTATAGAGACATATAAGATAATGAAGGGGCTGGATAGGGTAGAGGTGGAGAGATTCTTTCCACTTAGAAGGGAAACCAGAACTAGAGGGCACAGCCTCAAAATAAGGGGGGGCCGGTTCAGAACAGAGTTGAGGGGGAACTTCTTCTCTCAGAGGGTAGTGAATCTCTGGAATTCTCTGCCCATTGAAGTGGTGGAGGCTTCCTCGTTGAATATGTTTAAATCACGGGTAGATAGTTGTCTGATCGATAAGGGAATTAGGGGATATGGGGAGCAGGCGGGTAAGTGGAACTGATTCGCTTCAGATCAGCCATGATCTTGTTGAATGGCGGGGCAGGCTAGAAGGGCCAGATGGCCTACTCCTGCTCCTATTTCTTATGTTCTTATGTTATCCTGCCAGGCTGGCAGCTGATCTGTCTGCCCGCTCTCAGCTAATTGTTTCAACAGTCTTGGTACTACATTTTTAAAAAACCTGCCTTTACCAGACTCTGCAACATGTCAGCAACCCAGCAGAAAAATATTAACAGCCTCAAGAACAGCAATAGCCAATATTCAGAGGGGATGGCAAGATGCGTCCTCTTCCCAGTAATGAGATCAGCAGACATCGAGATAAGATCAGATATAAATAGCCCCATCTTCAGGAAGCAGTTAACCTGTGAGATCAGTAGAGGCATACAGATACTAATTGTTGAGGGTCAGAAAGGTGAGAGAGACAGTCGGTCCAATATACAGTGGCCAGAATCAAAGAGAGAATAAGGTATAATTGCCAACTCCTGCAGAAACGGACAGACCAGCTTAATACCTAACAGCAAGCCAGACAACAGCAGAGTCTTACAGTCAAGCTAGTGCAGAAATCTTTGTAAAAGAGTTTAAATATCTTCGCTGAACCAGACAAAGACGCTTCCCAGACTGATATCATCCGCCTGGTGTTGTGTGGTAACTATAAGCTGGATTTGACTTACAGACTTGTTTAAGGTGAATGTTGTTTGGGGAATGGGAAAGTCTGACAGAGTTCAGGTATTGGGAATATAGCTTGGAACAAGGAGCAATTTCTAGATAAAACTGTGTGTATTACTCCAGTGTTTGTGTCCAATAGAATTATTGTCCTGTTTGTGAATTTATGTATTTGTAATTTATTTAAATTAATGAATAGTCTTTAGTAATTGTTACACTGCAAGTGGGCTGCTTATTCTCACAGGTGATTTTGTGTGACTCCTTACACTATTCCACAGCAAAACTGCACCATCACAAATCATAGAATCCCTACAGTACAGAAGAGGCCATTAGCCCATCGAGTCTGCACTGACTCTCTGACTGGGTATCTTACTACTCCATTTCCCCCACCCTGTACCCGTAACCCCACATAGCTAATCCAGCTAACCGACACATCTTGGGACGCTAAGGGTTAATTTAGCTGGGCCAATCCACCTAACCTGGACCCAATCTTTGGAGTGTGGGAGGAAACCCACACAGACACAAGGAGAATGTGCAAACTCCACACGGGCAGTCACCCAAGGCTGGAATTGAACCCGGGTCCCTGGCGCTGTGAGTGCTAACAACTGTGCCGCCAGTGTCTCATGCCAAGACACCTTCGCAAATAACATCAGCGTGGTGAGGGCAGAGGTGTGGGAGATGGGTGGAAGTCGGTTGAGTGCCCTGTTAACCACAGTGGGGGAAATCCTTGATTAAGGAAAAATACAGACATATTAGAAGCGCTGTTTTCAAAGGTGGCATCATTGGAACAGATGCAGCAGCGGCGGAAAAACTAGGAGAATGGGATGGAGTCCTTTCAGGAAGCGAGGTATGAGGAGGTGTAGTCGAGGTAGCTCTGGGAGCCGGTGGGTTTGTGGTGAATATTGGTGATCAGTCTATCACCGGAAATGGACACAGAGAGGTCAAGGAAGGGATGGGAAGTTTAAGATAAATTACTGCGGATGCTGGAACCTGAAACAAAAATAGCAAATGTTGGAAAATCTCAGCAGGTCTGACAGCATCTGAGTAGAGAGAATAGAGCCAATGTTTCCAGTCTGGATGACCCTTCATCAGAGCTGATGGGAAGTGCTGGAGATGAACCTTGTGAATGAGAGAGGAGTGGAAATTGAAAGTAAAATTGATACATTTTCCAGGTCCAAACTAGAACATGAAGTGGCACTGATACAGTCATCGGTGTAACGGATAGAGCTGTGATTTTACTTGTCAAAATGATTGGGGAAATTCTATGCAAGGGCCATTCTGGAACAGTTAGCCATTGAATGGATAATCATTCCCAATGGGATAACATGACATCCATCAAAAAGTGGCATTACAATAAACTCTACATTCACCTGCCAACACATTACGGACAGCATCAATATTTAAGGCTGGAATAGACTGATTTTTGATCTCTCAGGGAAACAAGGGCCATGTGGAGCAGGCAAGCCCAAGATCAGCCATGATCGCATTGAATGGCCAAGCAGACCTGGTGGTCTATACACTCTATTCCTATTCTTATCTCTCGTAGAGTTATAAAACTTCTGCCCAAACGTCCCTTGACTGGGGCGGCACGGTGGCACAGTGATTAGCACTGCTGCCTCGCTGCGCCAGGAACCTGGGTTCGACTCCTGGCTTGGGTCACTGTCTGTGTGGAGTTTGCACATTCTCCCCGTGTCTGCATGGGTTTCCTCCGGGTGCTCTGGTTTCCTCCCACAGTCCAAAACACGGGCTGGCTAGGTGGATTGGCCATGCTAAATTCTCCCTCAGTGTACCCAAACAGGTGCTGGATTGTGGCGACAAGGGGATTTTCACAGTAACTTCATTGCCGTGTTAATGTAAGCCTACCTGTGACACTAATAAATAAACTTTATGTTGATAACTAAGAGGTTTCGTAATGACAATCTGACAACTTCTTGCTCACTTTTACTAATGAACATTGAACTGAAAAAGCCATAATCAAAGCAAAATACTGCAGATGCTAAAAATCTGAAGTAAAATCAGGTTTGTAGTATAAAGAGTTGGTTGTAACTGGGTAATATACTAATCAGATTATATCCATCAGGAAGCGATGCAGCTTTACAAGATTTTGCTCTCCCTTGCAGTCACATATAAGATGCAGTCAGATGTCTCAATAAAGCTCCTGTTTTTCACACCTCGGCAGCTTCAGTAAACATTCTGCCTGACAATACCAAGAATATTATAAAACTCAGAAGGTCTGACAGAGGGAATCTGTGGAGAGAGAAACGGAGTTAACATTTCAAGTCAAATATATTCGATTTGAAACATCAATTCTGTTTCTCTTCCACGTATGCTGCCAGGTCTATTGAGTATTTCCAGCACTTTCGTCTTCGTCTCAAACTGCCTTGGTGTGAGCTGATCCTCTGGCCATGCTAGATTGCCCCTTAGTGTCCCAAGATGTGTAGATCAGGGGGATCAGCAGGGTAAATACATGGGGTTACAGGGATAGGGCCTGGACGGAATTGTTGTTGGTGCAGGCTTGATGGGCCGAATGGCCGCCTTCAGCACTGGAGGGATTCTATGATTCTAATTAGTCCAGTGTGGAATGGAATCTACAGGAAGGAACTGGGATTTAGTAAATTCAAGGAATAGTTTGATAATTACCTGGCACGCAGTAGCAAATCAGAGAAAGTTGTTAGTGAGGTCTGTGCCTATCCCCACCATGACCTCAAGATCCCTCCTCCTTTCTTCTATGAACTCACTCACTGCATCCACATGATTGTTGGAAGACTAGATTCAACTTCCCAAACTCTATGAGCTATGAGCTCCGGCGTGACAAGGAGACAGAGGTGACAAGTCTAGGGGGCTGCTCGAGCTTAACTTCAGGCCTTTGGTCCGTCTGAGGGCCAATGCTCAGCTTTGTAAGCCTACCTGTGACACTAATAAATAAACTTTATGTTGATAATTAAGAGGTTCCTTAATGACAATCTGACAACTTCTTGCTCACTTTTACTAATGAACACTGAACTGAAAAAGCCATAATCAAAGCAAAATACTGCAGATGCTAAAAATCTGAAGTAAAATCAGGTTTGTAGAATAAAGAGTTGGTTGTAACTGGGTAATATGCTAATCAGATTATATCCATCAGGAAACGATGCAGCTTTACAAGATTTTGCTTGTGCAGCAGTGTGTTTACTGCCCAGCCTGGAGTCAGGAATTGGGGGGGTTGGGGGGGCAGAAACCCCATCCTATGTTTTTTGCAGACAGTTGAGGAAAATCTGCCTGATATTTCCAATACATCAGGATCGGCCAGATGGACCTCAGTGGTTGGATAAAGAGCCAGCTACAACAATCCCGACTTGAAGATGATGACCACCAATGCACAGGAATGCACTTTGAAGCCAGTTGCTTTGAGAAACTCAAAGGACCCAGAGGTCATTTGGAAAATAGATGAGGTACCTCAACCAGTAGAGCTTGGGTGGCACCAAACATGTGGTGGCACAATGGCACAGTGGTTAGCACTGCTGTCTCACAGCGCCAGAGACCTGGGTTCAATTTCAGCCTCGGGTGACTGTGTGGAGTTTGCACGTTCTCCCCGTGTCGGCGTGGTTTTCTTCCGGTACTCCAATTTCCTCTCACAGTCCAAAAATATGCAGATTAGGTGGATTGGCCATGCTAATTTTCCCTTAGTGTCCAAAGATGTGTAGGTTAGGGGGAGCTAACGGGGTAAGTAGGTGGGGTTACAGGAAAAGGGCATGGGTAAGTTGCTCTGTCAGACAGTAAGTGCAGACTCAATGGGCCGAATGACCTCTTTCTGCACTGTAAGGGTTCTATGAGTCTATGATTCTATGCAGCCAGCTGAAGGGAGGACTGGGAATCTTAGAAAAAGTGTGAGTTAGAGTAGGTAATATGATTTGGTTTCAGCACATAGAGAAGGAAGAGTGTGGTATCGGGATGTTTGGATCTTCAGTGAAGCAACTCACCTCCATTGAACATGCTCTAGCTCTGTACAGGGGTAAGAAAGGACAGTCCCTGGAGCCGCTGCAGGGATCAATCTCTCACGTCAGACAACAACACTGTAATTGTGCAGGATACAGAACATTCAAGTGTGGTATTACATTGTAGTGCCCTGTGCCTCTGCTCTCCCATACCCCCTCACTTTGCAACCCCACTTCTCCACACACCAGCAACCCACTCGCATCCCCTCACCTTCTATCAATCCCCAATGAATCGAATTGTCACATTCTCTCTCTATCCCTTCCAGGCCTGTCAATGACAAACTAATCCCACAGGTCCACTCTCGCTTCATGGTCCTGTATTAATCCCAAACACATCCACTACCCTGATCTCCAGGAAGTGTTAGCATCTATAGGAGAGGAAGGGAGGAAAATGGGGATAAACTAGAAGGGGAGAGTTGGAGGATTGAAAGACCAATAATAGATGTGAGGGGAAGTTGAATGTAGTGTTGTTGACCTGGTTCATACCTGCACCCAGAAAATGGACGCCAGATCCTTGCGCTTCTGTAGAACTGCCCAGATAAAGAGGTCACGCTCTGGATCCGCAACTTCCTCCTCACAGATCTCGCTCTCCTGGGAGTAAGTGCGGTGCATGTCCTGGGGAGATGATGGTAGCACCTATGGATGGAAAAGTTAGAGTATCACAGTGAGTTCAGGGATCAGCTTCAACTTCGGAAAGGACACCAGTCACAGCAGAACTTCAAAAATAATCACAAAGTGGAGCAGGAGTAGATCATACGGCCTCTCAAAGCTGCTCCAATCATCAACGTGATCATAAACTCAAAATACTGCGGATGCTGGCATCTGAAACAAAAACAGGAAAATGCTGGAAAATCTCAACAGGCCTAAACCGGGATGTTGGGTTCATGTCACACTATCAGTAACCCCCACAGCTTGCCTTCTGGACTTGCAGAATCTCACTGGCTGTCCTGTCTGGAGACAATACACATCTCTTTAACCTGTGCTTAATGCTCCCTCCACCCACATTGTCTGTATCTTTAAGACCTGGTTGGTTGTAGGGATTCGCATTCTAATCAGTATTCTGTAACTTGATTTTGTGTCTCTGTGCCCTGTTTGAGAGCAGATTTCCACTCCATCTGACGAAGGAGCAGCGCTCCGAAAGCTTATGGTATTTGCTACCAAATAAACCTGTTGGACTTTAACCTGGTGTTGTTAAAACTCTTACTGTGTTTACCCCAGTCCAATGCCTGCATCTCCACATTTAGAGTATAAAAGCAGGGAGGTTATGTTTGAGCTGTACAGAATGTTAATTAGGCCACAGCCAGAGTACTATGTGTTGTCATGGTCACCTCACTATAGGAAAGATGTGATTGCACTAGAGGGGATACAGAGGAGATTCACCAGGATGCTGCCTGGGGTGAAGCATTTGAGCTGCAAGGAGAGACTGGATAGACTTGGATCCATTTCATTGGAGCAGAGAAGGCTGAGGGGGGTCATGATTGAGGTATTTAGGATTATGAGGGGTATGACAGGGTGAGTAGCTGTTCCCCTTGGTTGAGGAGCCAGTAATGAGGAGGCACAGTTTTACGGCGATGGGCAGAAGATTCAGAGGGGATTTGAGAAAAACCTTTTCATTCAGAAGGTGGTGAGAATCTGGAATGCACTGCCTGGGAAGGTAATGGAGGCTGGAACCCTTACAACCTTTAAAAAATATTTGGATGAGCACTTGACATATAACATTCAAGGATATAGGGACAAGTGCTGGGAAATGGGGTTAGTGCGGCTTTAGTGGTAGTTATTGTCGGTGCTAACTCGATGGGCCGAAGGGCCTTTTCTGAGCTCTATGACTCTATGACTGTATGAGTGGAGAATGCTGAATGTGACACCCTTGTTCAAGAAAAAGGAAATTACCTCCTCAATGACGAGAGGTGAGTCGGCCTAATGCTTGTGGTGGGTAAGTTGTGAGAAGCAACAATGGGAGAAAGAACAAGAGGCACTTGGAGAGGTTTGAGTTATTTAAGGATAGCCAGCTTGGATTTGTAAATGGCAGGCTGTCCTGAATAATCTAACTGAATTTTGTTGATGAAGTAACAAGTAAAATTGATGAAAAGAAAGCAATGGGTGTTGTCTCTATGGATTTTGAAATGGTGTTTTGACAAAGTGCCACATAAAGTTTTTTTTACACAGAGGGTGGTGGGTGCCTGGAACTCGCTGCCAGGGGGAGGGAGTGGAAGCAGATACGACAGTGACTTTTCAGGGGCGTCTTGACAAATGCATGAATAGGGTGGGAGTGGAGAGATCGGTCCCCGGAAGTGTAGGGGGTTTTAGTTCAGTCGGGCAGCATTGTCGGTGCAGACTTGGAGGGCCAAAGGGCCTGTTCCTGTGCTGTAATTTTCTTTGTTCTTTGTTCTAAAAAGCTGGTTTACAAAATTAAGACTGATGGAAGAGAAGGATCAATGTCAGATTGGAGGTAAAATTGCTTAAGGACAGAAAGCAGTGAGTTGCTTTTCAGACTGGAGGATGGTAGACAATGATTTCCGCAAGTTTCACTGCTGGGTCCACTGGTTTTAGAATGATAGAATCCCTACAGTGCAGAAGGAGGCCATTCAGCCCATTGAGTCTGCACTAACTCTGCGACTGAGCACCTTACCCAAGCCCACTTCTGCCCTATCCCCGTAACCCCAAGTATTTACCCCATTAATCCCTTCAACCTGCACATCTTGGGAAACTAAGGGACAATTTAGCATGGCCAATCCACCTAACCTACACATTTTTGGACTGTGGGAGGAAACCGGAGCACCCGGAGGAAACCCAAGCAGGCACAGGGAGAACGTGCAGACTCCACACAGACAGTGATCCAAGGCTGGAATTGAACCTGGGTCCCTGGCATTATGAGGCAGCAGCGCTAACCACTGTGCCACTGTACCACCCCAAAATGACTTGGATATTAGAATTCAGATTAAAATTTTAAAATTTGCCACTGATTCCAAAGCAGGAGGTGCAGCAGACAGCGAGGTTGAGACTTACAAACAGATGGAATCTAATACTGAGAAACCTGAGCTGATGCCATAAGAGATAGAGAGTGGAAATTTAGACTTAATGGCAGAGTTCTAAGGAAAGTACATGGGAAGAGGGACCTGTAGTTTCGTGATCTTTGAAAAGGGCAGGACACATCTGGAGAGAAGTCAACAAACCATTTGGGATCTTGGGTTCATAAATAGAAATGATGGGTGGGATTTACCGCGCGCCCACCATGTGTTTTGCCGTAGCGGGTGGCAACCCACATTGGCTGGCAGTTGAATCTTCTGGTCCCACCATTGTTAGTGGGGCTCCCTGTTGAATGGACCGCTCGCCGCTGTGAAACCCACGGAGAAGGTGCACTGTCGGCAGGACCAGAAGATCCCACCAGAGTGGCCATTGAGTACAAAAACAGGGAAGCTATGCTGAACTTTTATTAAGCTCTGGTGAGGCGACAAATAGGCTATTGCATCCAGTTCTGGTCACCATACGTTAGGAAGGATTCGAGGATTCTTGAGAGGAGATTTATCAGAATGGATCCATGGGTAAGGAATTTGAGCTACAAGGTGCGGCTCGAGTTGTCCTCTTTGGAGCAGAGATTAGAGAGAATTGATAGATATGTACAAGATTAAACAGGTTTATATATAATATTGACAAAGAAAATCTGTTCTCATCAGTTGATGACACAAGAACAAGGTGACACATATTCATGTCTTTCCAAGAAATAAACAAGAAATAAATGGTATTATCACTAAACTATTAATCCAACTAATGTTCTGGGGACCCGGGTTCAAATCCCGCCACGGCAGATAGTGGAATTTGAATTCAGTAAAATAAAATCTGGAATTAGGAATCTACTGATAACCATGAAGCCATTGTCGATTGTCGGAAAAACCCATCTGGTTCGCTAACGTCCTTTAGGGAGGGAAATCTTCTGTCCTTACCTGGTCTGGCCTACATGTGGTATTTGCTACCAAATAAACCTGTTGGACTTTAACCTGGTGTTGTTAAAACTCTTACTACATGTGACTCCAGAGCCACAGCAATGTGGTTGATTCTCAACTGCCCTCCGAGCAAGGGCAACTAGGGATGGGCAATAAATTCTGGCCAGTCAGCAACACCCATGTCCCACGAATTAATTTTTAAAAATGACCAAGAACTCAGAATCTACCAGGGTGTTGCAAATGGAGACATTGAATGATTTCAAAAGGGAATTTGGATGGGCACTTGAGGGAAATAAATTTACAGGGTTAGAAGTATAGAGGGGGGTAATGGAACTAACTAAATGGCTCTACAATGAGCTAGTATGGATCAATGGGCTGAATGGTCTCTTCCTGTGCTGTAATGATTGTTGTTGAGTTGAAATCCTGCTCCCAGTGCTTACAGACCTGCCTCCGTTTCTCTGAATCAAGATGTGGAGATGCCGGCGTTGGACTGGGGTCAACACAGTAAGAGTTTTAACAACACCAGGTTAAAGTCCAACAGGTTTATTTGGTAGCAAATACCATTAGCTTTCGGAGCGCTGCTCCTTCGAATGTGAAGCAAGTATCAGCAATTAATGTCTTCACATTTCCTTCGAAGGAGCAGCGCTCCGAAAGCTAATGGTATTTGCTACCAAATAAACCTGTTGGACTTTAACCTGGTGTTGTTAAATCTCTTTCTCTGAATCAATCCATTTCCCTGTTTCACCTTCAGAACCAAGGGCCCCGTGTGTTTTTTTCACTCCTGGGTTGTTCCCATTCACAGCTGAGATCAGTTTGCCGTGGGGAGGGCGTGAGGAGAGGCGCTATCCTGTGAGGAGTTAGGGTCGAGACTTTGATCTTGATAACATTGCATGAGGCAGCCCGCACAGACACAGCCTTTGGAGCTGCAGCTAGGCTCACGGTTTGCAGATTGCAAATGTGCGATCCCTGAAGGCGATAATTGTCGAGGGGAAGCAGGAAGAGAGATTGTCAGGTTACCGTGATTTGGTTGAAGAATAATGAGCTCAACTGTATTATGGTTACAGCTCCACTGGGGTGAACAGTTTGTTACCATGGTGAGCTGGACAATGAATATGAGGCTCAGACAATGAGGAAGGAGTGAAGGAAGAGGTGGATGCTGATTTGGATTGTGAGCTGACACTGTGCCATTCAGTCCACAGGGGTGAATGCAGGCCGACACACCTCCTATTGTTTGGAGAATTTCAGTTATACCATTTTCACGCCTGTATTTCCTGCTCTCGTTGTCCGCTTGGAATTTGCCGAGTTGAATTACATTTCGCCGCATAGTGCAGTGTTCAGACACAAGCCAGCCTGAATATAGCAACAACTGTCAGAGCTCTTGTGTACCAACTGTGTGAACAGGAAGCTTTTTAATGGTGATTTTAGGCTGCATTAATTGCCGATACTTGCTTCACATTTGCTTTCCAACAGTGGATTCAAACAGGGCAGAATTGGATTGTGAGGCCACGCATTCCATTCATGCCCTAACCTCAGTTTCTCCCCTGCTGGGTTGGCCATTGGCAGTCCCTCCTCACCATTACACCATTAGTGTGGCCACGGTGGCACAGTGGTTAGCACTGCCGCCTCGCAGCGCCAGGGACACCCGTTAGATTCCCAGCTTGGGTCACTGTCTGTGCGGAGTCTGCACATTCTCTCTGTATCTGTTGGGTTTACTCCGGGTGCTCCGGTTTGCTCCCACGGTCCGAAAGACGCGCTGGTTAGGTGGATTGGCCATGCCAAATTCTCCCTCAGTGTACCCGAACAGGTGCTGGAGTGTGGTGACTGGGGGATTTTCACAGTAACTTCATTACAGTGTTAATGTAAGCCAACTTGTGACACTAATAAATAAAATTTTGAAACTTTAAACTTTAAAACATGCAAATACATCGTTCCTCCACTGCCTCTAGTGGTAGCCGGGAGTGGGGCAAGGGAATTGGGTGGAGCTCGCCCTGAAACAGCATATACGAAATGAGGGCTTGTTATGATTTATCACCCTCCACATGTGCCCAATATGTTCATCTTTGTAAAACCCCATCTGAGGTAAAACAAAAATGCCACCTTTCCGCTTCTGTCCCGATTACACCATTAACATTTTACATGGGATTAAGTAGAAATTACAGCCCAGAAAACAGGCCATTTGGCCCAGGCAGCCCCTGCTGCTGTCTCTCCTTCTCACATGAGGGCGGCACAGTGGCACTGTGGTTAGCGCTGCTGCCTCACAGCGCCAGGGACCCGGGTTCGATTCCAGGGATGGGTCGCTGTCTGTGTGGAGTTTGCACATTCTCCCCGTGTCTGCGTGGGTTTCCTCCGGGTGCTCCGGTTTCCTCCCACAGTCTGAAAGACGTACTGGTTAGGTGGATTGGCCATGCTAAATTGCTCCTTAGTGTCAGGGGGACAAGTTGGGGTAAATGCATGGGGGTATGGGGATAGAGCCTGGGTGGAATTGTGATTGATGCAGACTCGATGGGCCGAATGGCCTCCTTCTGCACTGTATGATTCTATGAGGGGAAGGTGACACTGGGCCCAGTAATACAGAGGCCCAGGCTAATTTTCTGAGGGCTTGGGTTCAAATCACACCGAGACAGTTTGTCGAATTTAAATTCAATGAATAACTCTGGAATATAAAGTCAGTCAATGAGTCAGTTACCGTCTGGTTCACCTGCGTCTCTTTAAGGAAGTCAAGCTTGACTCCAGAGACACAGCAATGTGGTTGTCTCTAAACTGCCCTCTGCAGTGGCCCAGCAAGTCGCTCAGTTCAGGGAAATTCAGGATCAGCGTCAAATTCTGGCCTTGCTAGCAACATCCGGGGGGGGTGGCACAGTGGCTAGCACTGCTGTCGCACAGCGCCAGGGACCCGGGTTCAATTCCAGCCTCGAGTCACTGTCTGTGTGGAGAAGGCACTTCCTCCTCATGTCTGCGTGCGTTTCCTGTTTCCTCCGGGTGCTCCATTTTCCTCCTATAGTCTAAAGATGTGGGGGGAATTTTCCCGTGCCGCCCACTATGGGAATCGGAGCAGGCGGGGGCAGACCATGCAAAGGTCCGTTGACCTTGGACAGGATTTTCCGGTCTTGGGGTGAGCACAGCTGGAAAATCCCGCCCTATATGTCACACCCCATTCTTCAACCACCTGCCTTCCCTATTCTCATGTTGACTCTCCAACTTTACATTCTACGCCCTCATGCCTTCCTCTGTG
Source organism: Mustelus asterias (assembly GCF_964213995.1). Taxonomy (NCBI): domain Eukaryota; kingdom Metazoa; phylum Chordata; class Chondrichthyes; order Carcharhiniformes; family Triakidae; genus Mustelus; species Mustelus asterias. Next base: position 87,559,473 of record NC_135814.1, read on the forward strand.
TAAAAATTCTTCTGCTCCTCTCTGTCCTAAATCATATTTAACCCTGTTTCTAAGCTTCCTCTGCAGCTGCCTCTGTGTATGTCTGGCTGAAGAAGCAGAAAGGTGACTCCAGCTGTTGTATCTTTGCTTGTCCATCTGCGTAGAATCCTATGTAAAAAGCCTAATCTGGCTGTGACCTTGAATTTACAATCCCTGTTACTCAACAGGACCGGCTACAACATTGTCTTCTGGGTTCAAAGGCAAACCAGATGGGGGGTCAGATAAAAAAAACTTTTCTAATTGCTGGGTGTAATGGTCTGATGTGAAATTGTTTTGAGTCAATACCAATCCAATCAACCACGCTGGCCTGGGGGTGTCTGATGTGGCAGCTTGAGGGAGCTATACTGTGTATCTAAGCTGTGCTGTACCTGTCCTGGGATCATTGATAAGAGGATGCAGAGAGTTTTCATAGAATAATAGAATCCCTACAGTGCAGAATCAGGCCATTCGGCCCATCGAACCTGCAGTGACAACAATCCCACCCAGGCCCTATCCTCATAACCCCAGATATTTACCCTAATAATCCCCCTGACACTAAGGGGCATTTAGCATGGCCAATCAACCTCACCCACACATCTTTTGGACTGTGGGAGGAAACGGGAGCACCCGGAGGAAACCCACACAGACACGGGGAGAACATGCAAACTGCACACAGACAGTGACCCGAGACTGGAATTGAACCCCTGGCGCTGTGAGGCAGCAGCGCTAACCACCGTGCCACCTGATAATTGATGAGAGATTGCAAAGAGAGATTTACCCTGTTTCTAACCAATAATTACACTGGGGCTTACACTTACATTTATTTTTATGGGTGAGATGCTGAACTTCTTTCTCTCCTGTGAGTCCTTGAGTTGTTTGTACAGAGGCTCTGTGAATTCACCCAGCAGCTCCTGCAAGACTATGGACACGTGGTGAAGGCGGACCTTCCCCTTGCCATCCACCTTATCACTGATGTGAGGTTGCTTTTCGCCTTCCAGCACTTTCTGCAGCTTCTTGTACAGGAGAGTATAGGGCGGGATGTTGTTGTAGAGTCGGACAAGCGTTTCAGGCAAGAGGAATTCGCAAAGGTTCACCCCATTCTCCAGGAAGAGCTCGACAAATCCTGGCTTATCACCAACGAGAGCAGCAAACATGGCTTCATGCAGATGGGAGGGCTGGACCACAGAGAGATGAATGAGGCACTGGGTCAGGTGAATGTACACACTCCTTACATCTGTAATCTTCTCTAACAATACAATTTACCTTCAACTCAGCAACTAGGCAAGTAATGCACATGTCCCCTGAGTACATAGAATCATAGAATCCTACAGTGCAGAAGGAGGCCATTCAGCCCATCAAGTCTGCACCAACCACAATCCCACCCAGGCCCTATCAACCCTATTGATCCCCTGACTTTAGGGTCAATTTAGCTTGGCCAATCAACCTAACTCGCACATCTTCACTGTGGGAGGAAACAGGAGCACCCGGAGGAAACCCACGCAGACACGGGGAGAATGTGCTAACTCCACCCAGACAGTGACCCGAGGCCAGAATTGAATCCAGGTCCCTGGTGCTGTGAGGCAGCAGTGCTAACCACTGTGCCACCATGCCGCCCTAAATCTTGCTCTGTAACTGTTATTATCCTGTATGTATGATGGTTTCTCGGGGAGGAGCCTGAGCTAAGTCCATGCCAACATTGATGGCTCAATTGCAGAGTCGAGCGAAAGGAGGGAAATCAAACATAATAGTGATAGAGGATTCGATAGGTAGGGAAACAGGCAGGTGTTGCTGTAGCCGCAGAGGTGACCCTCCTCCATGGTATGTTGGCACTCTGGTGCTAGGGTCAGGGATGCCACTAACAGTTGCAGTGGGGAGGTTGAACAGCAACTTTTACAGATTTACCATAGAAAGCACTCTTTCTGGTTGTATCACAGCTTGGTATGGCTCCTGCTCTGCCCAAGACCGCAAGAAACTACAAAGGGTCAAGAACGAAGCCCAGTCCATCACGCAATCCAGCCTCCCACCCATTGACTCTGTCTACACTTTTTGCTGCCTCGGAAAAGCAGGTAGCATAGTCAAGGACCCCTCACACCCTGGATATTCTCTCTTCCGTTGGGGAAAAGATATAAAAGTCTGAGATCATGTACCAACCGACGCAAAAACAGCTTCGTCCCTGTTGCCATCAAACTTTTGAATGGACCTACCTTACATTAAGCTAATCTTTCCCTACACCTTAGCTATGACTGTAACACTACATTCTGCACTCTCTTCTTTCCTTCTCCCATATGTACTCTATAAACGATATGCTTTGTTTGCGCGCAAGAAGCAATACTTTTCACTGTATCCCAATTCATGTGACAATAATAAATCAAATCAAAGGTTGTGCTAAATATAGATATGAACGACACAGTAGTAATAGAGACAAGTCCCGTGAGCAGATTTCAGGAAGCTAGAAAGAAAATTAAAAATGAAGGATGGAATTCAATGCTCTCTCTGTGGGTGTGGGTGTGCTGGGGGTGGGGGTGACGGGAGGTTGTTCTAGTCATGGTTATTTGATCAGGTGGGAGGACGGTGGATCCAGCCACTTTTCTGCCTCCGTCCTGATGAACTCTACGGTAGGAAGGCCAATGAATGGCCTTTCTGTCCCACCACCAATTAAGGCCCATAAGTAGCCAATCAACACCCACTTAACTGCTTCACCCCACCTTTCCGGGAATTAACCCATCGGCAGGCAGGGAGCTTACCTTGCAGGGGCCACAAGGAGCAAACCCGAGTAGGTTTAGTTACTAATTCCCAGGAGTCACTCATTCTAATGAGCCTGATCAACGGACTCGACATCAGGCCGGGGTGAGAACCACCCCATGCTACCTCTCTTAATAATCCCACTAACCCCCTCTATGAGCCCCACTCATGAACCCCCTGCCCCCACCACTCACCTGGGCCTGGGTCCACTCACGATCCTAGTGCATTGGGTGGGTGTACCATGGTCAGCAACTACCGCCTCCCCACTGGCTCTGCCAGACAAGAGAGCTACCGGCTTCTGACTGGTGAGTAGGTCTCAGCGGGTGGAACAGCATCTCCCCTCAGCCCCTCGCCAGTGCCCTTCTTCATCCCAGGGGATGCCCATCTCCATCCGACCTAATAAGGCCATGTAAGTTGCACTCAGACAATGAAAGGAGCAATCACATTGCTGTGAGTGTACGATAGTCCATCAGCCAGGCAAAGAGGAGGCAATGATATAGTGATATTGTCACTGGACTACTAATTCGGAGAGTCAGGGTAAAACGCTTGGAATTCAAAGTCTAAAGATGTAGATTATTGTAAAAACCCACGTGGTTCACGAATGACCTTTCGGGAATCTGCCATCGACAGATCCATGGCGAAGCGCTTTCTGAAATGGGAAATTAGGGATGAGCGATAAAGTCCACATGCCATTCCATGAAGGAATTTTCACAAAAGGAGACAAGTAAATAGGCCATTGCTGGGAGTGCGGCCAATTCAGAGGAAGGCATTGAGCAGTGGAGCCCTGACTGTACGGTAAGTCCAGGGCCTAGCTCCAGCCAGCCTGGGTTAAGAATGGCCTTACCGAGACCCTCTCCCAACATGGGTAAAATCCTAGAAGCCCATCATTGGCCATTAATTGGAAAGTTTTCTCCTCCATTCCACAGAGCCGTCTCCTCCCTCCGCAACACTAGTTTCATTTTACCATTCTGAGAGTGCCTCCATGTTGAGGCATCCTCACAGATGCTGACCTGCCTCTCCAGGAGTGGCCAAGGTGCTGAGATGTTGGCTCCCTGATTGAGACAGCAACATCATGCGCCCATCCTCATCTTTAAAAGGACAATGAGTGCAGGGACAGCCAATAGTGAGACCAGCTCCAGGATTATAGAGTCATAGAGGCCTACAGCACAAAAAGAGGCCTTTCAGCCCATCCCACCTTTGCTGGTCAAAGACAAATCACCCAACTATTCTAAACCCATTTTCCAGCATTTGGCCCATAACCGTGTATGCTTTGGCATCACAAGCATACATCTAAATAATTCCTAAATGTTACGAGGGTCTTTGCCTCCGCCACCCTTTCAGACAGTGAGTTCCAGACTCCCACCACTTTTTTCCCCACATCCCCTCTAAACCTCCTGCCCGTTACTTTAAATCTATGCCACATGGTCATCAATCCTTTCACATGGGGAAACGTTTCTTCCTGTCTTCTCTATCCATGCCCCCCATAATTTTATATATCCTAATCATGTCCCCACTCAATTTCCTCTGCGCCAAGGAAAACAACCCCAGTCTATCCAATCTCTCTTCATAACTAAAACTCTCCAGCCCAGGTAATATCCTGGTAAATCTCCTCTGCACCCTTTCCAGTACAATCACATCCGTCCTGTAATGTGGATTGCAGAACTGCACACTATACTCTACCTGTGGCCTAACCAACGTTTTACATTGTTCCAGCATAGCCTCCCTGCTCTTAAACTCTATGCCTCGGCTAATAGAGGCAAGTATACCATATGCCTTCTTAACCATTATATCCACCTGTCTTAGAGGATGGATGTACATGTACACCAAGGTCCCTCTGATGCTCAGTGCCTCCCAGGGTCCTGATATTTATCATGTGTTCCCTGGTTTTGTTTGTCCTGCCCAAGTGCAGCACCTCACATTTATCCAAATTGAATTTTATTTGCCACTGATCAGCCCATCTGACCAGTCCGTCTATATCCTCTTGTAATCTCAGGCTCCTCACTATTTACCACCCTATCAGTTTTCATATCACCCGCAAACTTACTGATCAACCCTCCTACGTTCAAATCTAAATCATTTATATAAACCACAAGCAGCAAAAGCCCTAACAATGATCCTCATGGGACCCCACTGGACACAGTCTTCTAGTCTGAAAAACACCCTTCGACCTTCACCCTCTGCTCCCTGCCACTCAGCCAATTCTGGATCCAATTTGCCAAATTTCCTTGGATCCCATGGGGCTCTTTCCTTCACTATCAGTCTCCCATGTGGGACCTCATCAGAAGCCTTGCTGAAGTCCAAGTTCACCACGTCAAATGCACTGCCCTCATCTATACACCTGGTCACCTCTTTGAAAAATTCAATCCAGTCGGTCAGACATGACCTCCCCTTAACAAAACCATGCTGACTGTTCTTGGTTAGTCCCTGACTCTCCGAATGCAGGTTCATTCTGAATATAGCAATGCCAATCTCACTGCAGATTAATTGGGGCTTGGGACCCCTTTTATGGTCTTGATGTCAAGTGTCTCAAAACCCAAGGAAAAGCTTCTCTTTTAATTCTGCAAAGGGATTAATTTCTGTCACTGAGAAACTGAGATAATAACAGCATCTTGTATTTGCATAAAGACACACTGCACTCCCCAAGAACAATCGAACAAGGCTTGACACCCCTGCCACTGTTCCAATTCAGAAGAAGACCAAAAGGAAATGACTATTTTCCAATCCTTAATAAGCAACTTTTCTCTGAAACTTGGGAGGAAAAGACAGAGGAAAATGAAGAAATCTCACACATAATAAATAACAAACATTGCTCAGAAACATGCCAAGACTCACCTTCCACTGTTTGTCATCAGTAAAGATGTTGCTTTTTGCAATGTCCACCCTGTTCCAGGCCACAGCCAGCTTCAGTTGATGGTCCAATTTCTCTTGCCCTTGGTGCCCACGGGAACTAGAAGCTAACCCATGATAGAAGAGGAAAAGATCTCTTTTAAATGTTCGTGACTGATACAGTGCAGATCAACCACATTTACAGAAAGAATAGAGATGCAGTATACGATTTAAATAGGGAGAGATTGCAGAACTCTGTGATACAGAGGGATCTGGGTGTCCCGGGACAGGAATCACAAAAGGTTATTATGCAGGTGCAGAAAGTGATTCGGAAGGTAAATGGAACGTTCGATTCGATTGCAAAGGGAATTAAATATAAAAATAAGGACGTTTCACTGCACCTGTACAGCCCTTGTTCAAGTTTAAAGTTTTTTTAAAATTAATGTCACAAGTGTGCTTACATTAACACTGAAATAAAGTTACCGTGAAAATCTCCTAGTCGCCACACTCTGCCGCCTGTTCGGGTACACTGAGGGAGAATTTAGCACGGCCAATGCACCTAACCGGCACGTCTTTTGGACTGTGAGAGGAAAGCGGAGCACCCAGAGGAAAGCCACACAGACACGGGGAGAACGTGCAGACTCCGCACAGACAGTGACCCAAGCCGGAATTGAACCCTAGTCCCTGGCGCTGTGAGGCAACAGTGCTACCCATTATGCCACCCTGCCACGCCTTGGTAAGACCACATCTGGAGTACTGTATACAGTTTCAATATTCTTATTTACAAAAGGATATAATTGCATTGGGAGCAGTTCAGAGAAGGTTAACTCGACTTATTCCTGGGATTCTTTATATTATGAAGAAAGGTTGAACAAGTCGGGCCAATGCACATTGGAGTTGAGAAGAATGAGAGGTGATCTTTTTGAAAATATCAAATCCCCTCAGGATCTTACTGGGTGACTATCAGGAGGATGTTTACTCTTGTAGAGAAGCCTAGATCTACAGAACAATGTTTAGGAATAAGAGAGATATGAGGAGATTTTTTTTTTCTCTCAGAGGGTTGAGTCTGTGGAAGCCTCATCCCCAGAAAGCAGTGGGGTCTGTGTCATTGAATTTATTCAAGGTTGAGTTTGACAGATTTTTGATTGACAGGAGAGTTGAGGGTTATGGGGGACAGACAGGAAAGTGGAGCTGAGACTTCAACAAGATCAGCTATGAACTTATTGAATGGCAAAGCACGTGCTCGAGCGCCACGGCCTACTCCTACTCCCCAGTCCTATGCTCTGATGATCAAACAAAATCCTCTGAATTTTGAATCCAAATGTTCATAAATCTTTTAAACCCAACTAGTTCACGATTGTCCTTCAGGGAAGGAAATCTGCTGTCTCTATCTGGTCTGGCCTACATGTGACTCCAGAGCCACAGCAATGTGGTTGACTCTTAAATGCCCTTGGTGACAGGCAATAAATGCTGGCCCAGCCAGCGCCGCCCACATCCCATGAACAAATAAAAAAAACTCAGCTGTGTTTTCAGATGATTTCCCTTCATATCCCAAGTCTTCTTTCATCCTAGAATTTACAGTTTTTGAAAGGCCACCTCAGACAGAGACTATATTAACTGAGTTTGGTGTGCTCTCCAAATTGAGGGCAGCACGGTGGCACAGTGGTTAGCACTGCTGCCTCACGATGGCAGGGAACTGGGTTTCAATTCCAGCTTTGGGTGACTGTGTGGAATTTGCACGCTCTCCCCGTGTCTGCATGGGTTTCCTCTGGGTGCTCCGGTTTCCTCCCGGAGGATAAATTGCCCCCTAGTGTCAGGGGGACTAGCAGGGTAAATGTGTGGGGTTACGGGAATAGGGCCTGGGTAGGATTGTTGTCAATGCAGGCTCGATGGGCCAAAAACCCTGCTTCTGTACTGTAGTGATTGTATGATTCATCCAATTTTCTCCCACTCTCCAAAGATGTGCAGGTTAGGTAGATTGGTCATGTTAAATTGCCACTTAACTGTCCCAAGCTGTGTAGGTTAGATGGATTAGCCATGGTAAATGTGTGGGGTTACAAGGACAGGATGGGGAAAAGGACCTGTCAGAAAGAGTTGGTGCAGAGTCGATGGGCCAAATAGCCTCCTTCTGCACTGTAGGGATTCCATTCCATGATTCTACTGGTTGTTTGTGCCTGGAATGAAAGACTTCCATTTGGGGCCTTAGTCAGTGTTACAATGAAAAGCAAGGAAGCAAACTACTAAGCTCTGTGTGGAACATTGCAATGCTAAAATTCTCCCTCAGTGTACCCGACCAGGCGCCGGAGCGTGGCGACTAGGGTATGTTCATGGTAACTTCACTGCAGTGTTAAGGTAAGCCTATTTGTGACACTAATAAATAACAATAACAGTTGTTAACTCTTGAAAATATTGGATCTATTCAAGTCCTTGGATCTCAAGGGTGCTTCCTTTTCTGACCAGGCTGCTATGTGGGACCTCGTTAAAAATCTTACTAAAATCCATGTCGTCTGTCATATCATCTCATTCTGCCTAGTGTCTGAAACAGGGCCTGAAGGTTAACCCGCATTAATACACTGGACTATCCAATCCACAAACATTCCTAAATTACACCTACCCTTAAGTAAGGCCTGCAAAATAGCGACATCCAGCTCATCATTCCTTGACGTCTCTGCCCGAAAGACGGTCAGCAGTTCCCGCATCCTGACTATGTCCTGAATCTGAGGTAAAAGGAAGAAAGCAGCAGTTAGTCATTTAACAAAAGCTATATCATTACATCAGGAACACGTGTACAGATATTAACAACTTGATGGGACTGAGACACACAGTATCACAGAATCCATACAGTGGAGAAGAAGGCCATTCAGCCCATCAAGTCTGCACTGTCCCTCTGAAAGAGCATTCTACCCAGTCACACTCCCCTGCCTTATCCCTGTAATCTTACACATCTTCCTTTTCAGTTAGCAATCCAATCCCCTTTGAAATACCTCGAGCGAACTTGCCTCCACCACCCACTCAGGAAGATCCCATACCCTCTGGGAGTAAAAACGTTCCTTGTTTTGCTTTTACTCTTTTTGCCACACAGTACAGATTAGCAACTAAGTTCAAAGGATAAAAGTGATTAAATAAATAAGTAGTGTCCTTTAATACGGAGCCTGTTTTTAAAAAACATGTCTGCGTACTGTCCATTTGAATGTTCTAGTCCGAGAGCACATTAAGATTAATGTGGAGGAGATATTAGATGTTTTAGCAGGCATAAAGGAGCATAAATCCCCAAGGCCGGAGAGATGTATCCCAGGCTGCTTTGGGAGGCAAGAGAGGAGATTGCAGGCACCCTGCCAGAGATATTTAAATCTTCGCTGGCTACAGGTGAAGCACAGTAAGAAGTCTCTCAACACCAGGTTAAAGTCCAACAGGTTTATTTGGTAGCACAAGCTTTCGGAGTCTTGCTCCTTCTTCAGGTGAGTGAAGAGTTTTGTTCACAAACAGGGCATACATAGGCACAAACTCAATTTGCAAGATAGTGGTTGGAAGGTGAGTCTTTACAGGTAATCAAGTCTTTACAGGTACAGGCAATGTGAGTGGAGGGAGGATTAAGCACAAGTTAAAGAGGTGTGTATTGTCTCCAGCCAGGACAGTTAGTGGGATTTTGCAAGCCCAGGCAAGTCGTCGGGGTTACAGATAGTGTGACATGAACCCAAGATCCCGGTTGAGGCTGTCCTCATTTGTGCGGAACTTGGCTATCAGTTTTTGTTCAGCGATTCTGCATTGTTATGTGTCGTGAAGGCCGCTTTGGAGAACGCTTACCCGAAGATCAGAGGCTGAATGCCCGTGACTGCTGAAGTGTTCCCCAACAGGAAGGGCACACTCCTGCCTGGTGATTGTCGAGCGGTGTTCATTCATCTGTTGTCATAGCGTCTGCATAATTTTGCCAATGTACCATGTCTCAGGACATCCTTTCCTGCAGTGTATCAGGTAGACAACATTGGCCGAGTTGCAAGAATATGTACTGTATACCCGGTGGATGGTGTTCTCACGTGAGATGATGGCATCCGTGTCAATGATCCGGCGCATCTTGTAGAGGTTGATGTGGCAGGGTTGTGTGGTGTCGTGGTCACTGTTCTCCTGAAGGCTGGGTAGTTTGCTGCAGACAATGGTCTGATTGAGGTTGTGCGGTTGTTTGAAGGCAAGAAGTGGGGGTGTGGGGATGGCTTTGGCGAGATGTTCGTCTTCATCAATGACATGTTGAAGGCTCCAGAGAAGATGTCGTAGCTTCTCCACTCCGGGGAAGTACTGGACGACGAAGGGTACTCTGTCCGCTGTGTCTCGTGTTTGTCTTCTGAGGAGGTTGGTGCAGTTTTTCGCTGTGACCCGTCAGAACTGTTGATCGATGAGTCGAGCGCCGTATCCTGTTCTTATGAGGGCGTCTTTCAGCATCTGTATGTGTCTGTTGCGATCCTCTTCATCCGAGCAGATCCTATGTATACGGAGGGCTTGTCCGTAGGGGATGGCTTCTTTAACGTGTTTAGGGTGGAAGCTGGAGAAGTGGAGCATCGTGAGGTCATCCATGGGCTTGCGGTACAGTGAGGTGCTGAGGTGACCACCCTTGATGGAGATGCGTGTGTCCAAGAATGCAACTGATTCTGGAGAGTAGTCCATGGTGAGTCTGATGGTGGGATGGAACTTGTTGATGTCATCATATAGTTGTTTCAATGATTGTTCATGAGTCCAAAGGAAGAAAATGTCATCGATTTTTCTAGTGTATAGCATCGGTTGAAGGTCCTGTGCGGTGAAGAGGTCTTGTTCTAACCTGTGCTTGAAAATGTTGGCATATTGAGGTGCGAATTTCCCGGACCACAACGTCTTCACCTTTAACAACCAGTTCTTCATCCAGACACACGGAACAGCCATGGGGACCAAATTCGCATCTCAAGGATTATAGTAGGGGGCTGAGAGCACAGCCTTGTGGGGCACTGATGTTGAGGATGATCGTGGAGGAGGTGTTGTTACCTATTCTTACTGATTGTGGTCTGTGGGTTAGGGAGTTCAGGATCTAGTCACAGGATGTTGCCTGGTATGGAGGGTCTTAGCTATGAGGAGAGATTGGGTAGACTGGGGTTGTTCTCCTTGGAAAGACGGAGAATGAGGGGAGATCTAATAGAGGTGTACAAGATTATGAAGGGTATAGATAGGGTGAACAGTGGGAAGCTTTTTCCCAGGTCGGAGGTGACGATCACGAGGGGTCATGGGCTCAAGCTGAGAGGGGCGAAGTATAACTCAGACATCAGAGGGACGTTTTTTACACAGAGGGTGGTGGGGGCTTGGAATGCGCTGCCAAGTAGGGTGGTGGAGGCAGGCACGCTGACATCGTTTAAGACTTACCTGGATAGTCACATGAGCAGCCTGGGAATGGAGGGATACAAACGATTGGTCTAGTTGGACCAAGGAGCGGCACAGGCTTGGAGGGCCGAAGGGCCTGTTTCCTGTGCTGTACTGTTCTTTGTTCTTTGTTCTTTGGGAGGAGCCGAGCCTCAGGCCACAGAGTTTGAAGATTCGTTTCGTAGAAATAATGGTGTTGAAGGCTGAGCTGTAGTCAATAAATAGGAGTCTGACATAGGTGTCTTTGTTATCTAGGTGTTCCAGGGTTGAGTGCGGGGCCAGGATGCGTAGGTTAGAGGGATTAGCAGAGTAAATATGTGGGGTTACGGGGATTGGGCTTAGGTGGGATTGTTGTCAGTGCAGACTTGATGGGCCGAATGGTCTCTTTCTGCACGGCAGGGATTCTATGATCTGATGCTGAAACCCTCACAGCTGCCTTTGTTACCTCGAGCCTTGACTATTCTAATGCACCAGGTTTCATTCACATCTGATCGACACTGACTCCAGGTTAAACTATCTCCATTGATTTTCACATTTTAATTCTCGGTTTCAAATCAATCCCTTCATGGCATCACCTTCTCCCTAGCTCCATAATTCCATCCAGCCTCTCAACCATTCAAGATGTTCCTCCAATTCTGATCTTTTTAGCAATTTTAATTGCTCCATCATTAGTGGCAGTGCCTAAGACTATCAGGGTTTGAAGTTGCAGCATTCCCTCCCTAGACCTGTCTGCCTTTGCTATCTCTCTCTCTCCTATCACTCTGACTAATCATAGAATCAGACATAGAACCATATAGTGCAGAAGAGGCCCTTTGGCCCATCGAGTCTGCACTAATGTTCGGTTGTTGTTGTAATAAGTGTCTCGGTGTCAAATTGTAAATGATAATGCCCAGTGAAGCAATTTGGATGGTATACAGTGCTAAAAGTACGATACAAGTAAGTTATTATTGTTAGTGCAAGAGAGGTTTAATGGAGCAGTTCAAAACCATGAAGGATTTCCTGGAGACATGGTGGCACAGTGGTTAGCACTGCTGCCTCACAGCGCCAGGGACCCCTGGTTCAATTCCAGCCTCGGGTCACTGCGTGGAGTTTGCACGTTCTCCCGTGTCTGCGTGGGTTTCCTCCGGGTGCTCCGGTTTCCTCCCACAATCCAAAGATGTGCGGGTTAGATGGATTGGCCCTCAGTGTCAGGGAGATTAGCAGGGTTAAAACTTGGGGTTGAGGGGATAGGGTCTGAGTGGGATTGTTGCCAGTGCAGACTCGATGGGCCAAATGGCCTCTTTCTGGACTATAGGGTTTCTATGATTTCAATAGAGTAAATAAGAAGAAAATGCTACCAATCGTAGAAGGGACAGTCATGATGTGTAGATGCTGGAGTTGGACAGGGGATGGGCACAGAAAGAAATCTCACAACACCGGGTTTAGTTGGAATCACGAGCTTGTGATTATCCCTGTAGTTATCCCTCTCTCCACCCGCACTGTCTGTACCTGTAAAGACTCGCATTCCAGCCATTCTTCACATTCCAATCTATAGTTATCTTGCAATTGTGTCTCTGTCTATATTTGCCGTGTTTGTGAACCTATCTCTCCACTCACCTGATGAAGGAGCAGCGCTCCGAAAGCTCGTGATTCCAAATAAACCTGTTGGACTTTAACCTGGTGTTGTGAGACTTCTTACAGAAGGGTCAGTGATAGAGGACACAGATTTAAGGTGATTGGCAAAAGTAACCAGAGGGGAGATGAGAGGAGTTTTTTTTAATGCACAGAATTGCTATGATCGAGAATACATTGTCTGAAAGAATGTTGGAGGCAGATCCAATATTAACTTTCAAAAGGGTGTCAGATAAGTACTTGAAAAGGAGAAGTTTGCAGAGAGCTGTAGGGAAAGGGCAGGGGATTGGTACGAGTTGGATCCCATACTAATTGGTTGTAACCCAGGCACAATTAGCTGTAAGATTCTACCATTCAATCGGAGGTAACAGAATGTCTGGTCACATTTTGTCAATCGCCCTTAAACAGGCAAATTGTCCCCATCACTGAGGTGAAACAGCTTTAACCAAGGATAAATCAAGTAGTTAGACAGCGAGGGTGAGATTTTCCAGCTCTTCCCCTCCCCCTGCCCCCCCTGACATGGGGGGTTCCCTGGTGATGCGATGGGTAAGCCACACAAAACACTGTCGACTTTGCCCCTGGCACTTAGCGAGTCCCCTCCACCATCAGAAAATACAGCGCAGTGGGGTCGAAAAATCCCGGCCTTAGTCAGCTGTGAGGAAAGATTCAAGATTAAATAGGTGAGCATTTACATATGTGTGACAGTATGGCTGTCAGTATGGCATGGTTCATTGTAAGCCATGTTAGACAAAGTTAATAGGGTTTTATGAATAAACAATTGGTAAATAGTGTGAATGGATTTTCAAAAACTCATTCGATAAGGTGATGTATAAGTGGCTTGTCACTAAATGAAGGCATGTGCTGTCAGAGGGAATGAAGCAGCATAGACAACATGTTCATCTATGAACGCACAAAACTGGAACTGAAGTAGGCCATTCAGCCCCTCGAGCCTGCTCCACCATTCAATAAGGCCATGGTTGATCTGTTTGTTTTTTGAATTCCATATTCCCAGCTACCCCGATAACCTTTGAATCTGTTGTCTAACACAAATCTATCGACCTTCACCTGAAACTTATTCAGTGACCCCCACTTCCATTGCGTTGTGAGGCAGAAAGTTCCAACATCGCACAACACTCAGAGAAAATAAATCTCCTCATGTCTGTCCTAAAAAGGTAACCCCTCAGTTCTGGACTCATCCACAAGGGGAAACATTATTTTTAAGTCTATCTTGTCAATGCAATTCAGGAGGTGGAGATGCTGGCGTTGGACTGGGGTGGGCACACTAAGAAGTCTCGTAACACCAGGTTAAAGCATTCCAATCTGTAATTACCTTACAATTGTGTCTTTCCCTATATATGCCGTGTTTGTGAAACTTACCTCCACTCACCTAATGAAGGAGCAACTCTCCGTAAGCTCGTGATTCCAAATAAACCTATTGGACTTTAACCTGGTGTTATGAGACTTCTTACAATGCAATTCAGGATTTTATATACTTCAAGTCACTTCTCAGTCTTCTAAACTCTAGTGGAAACAAGCACAGACTTTCCAACCTTCCCTTATAAGACAACTCGCTCATTCCAGGAACCAATTGAGTGAATCTCCTCTGAACTGCCTCCAACGCAGTTAAGCTTCTCCTCAATAAGGAGACCAAAACTGCACATAGCATTTGAGATGTGGTCTCACAATGCCCTGCATAACTGAAGTGTAACATCCTTATTTTTATATTCAATGCCTCTTGTACTAGAGGATAGCATTCCATTAGCTACATGCTTTACCTGCATACTAACGTTTTGTGATTCATGCACCAGAACATGGGCGGCCTGGTGGCACAGTGGTTCGCACTGCTACCTCACAGCGCCAGGGACCCGGTTCCGATTCCTGGCTTGGGTCACTGTCTGTGCAGAGTTTGCACATTCTCCCCGTGTCTGCGTGGGTTTCCTCCGGGTGCTCCGGTTTCCTCCCACACTCGAAAGATGTGTAGGTTAGGTTGAGTGGTCATGCTAAATTGTCCCTTAGTATCGAGGGGGGATTAGCAGGGTAAATACATGGGGTTAAGGGGATAAGCCCTGGTTGGGATTGTCCTTGGTGGGCCAAATAGCCTCCTTCTGCACTATGGGGATTCTATGATTTCTCTATGGACAACTGGATCCCTCTGCACCTTGGAATTCTGCAGTCATTCTCCTTATACTCCATTTTTTAAAATCTGCCCTGCCAAAGTGAATAATTGGGGTGGCATGGTGGTTAGCACTGCTGCCTCACAGCGCAGGGATCCGGGTTCGATTCCCAGCTTGGGTCACTGTCTGTGTGGAGTCTGCACATTCTCCCCGTGTCTGCGTGGGTTTCCTCCGGGTGCTCCGGTTTCCTCACACAATCCGAAAGACGTGCTGGTTAGGTGCATTGGCCATGCTAAAGTCTCCCTCCGTGTACCCCAACAGGCGGCGGCGGAGTGTGGCGACTAGGGGATTTTCACAGTAACTTCATTGCAGTGTTAATGTAAGCCTACTTGTGACACTAATAAATGAACTTTAAAAAACAACTTCACGCTCTCCCACATTATACTCCATCTGCTACATCTTTGCCCGCTCACCGAACCTACCATACATCTTCTTCACAACATGCTTTCCTATCTTTGCTTTCCTATCTTTATACCATCTGCAAATTGAGTTTAAATTCCACTGGCTGTGGTGGTGAGATTTGATCCCACACTCCTCGAGCATTAGCAGAGGCTTCTGGATTACTCGTCTGGTAACATTATCATTCCCCGCCAGGTAGAAGGGAGGATGATGATAGCTCAGCAAGGATGGCACGACGGCACAATGTCACAGTGGTTAGCACTGCTGCCTCACAGCGCCAGGGACCCTGGTTCAATTCCCGGCTTGGGTCACTGTCTGTGCGGAGTCCGCACATTCTCCCCGTGTCTGCGTGGGTTTCCTCCGGGTGCTCCGGTTTCCTCCCACAGTCTGAAAGATGTGCGGGTTCGGTGCATTGACCCGAACAGGCGCCGGAGTGTGGCAGCTAGATGAATTTCACAGTAACTTAATTGCAGTGTTAAGGTAAGCCTTGTGACTAATAAATAAACTTTACTTTAGGAATCAGTGTTGTACCTTTTTGGTCCACGATATGATCTCCTGCTCTGAGAACATGCTGTAACTTTCAGCGAAGAACAAGCGCAGTTGTTTCTGGATGAAGGAGATGGTGATCTGAGCTATGCGTAGGTCAGCTGCACTAGCCAGGACATCAGCGACTCGACCTGAGCCTTCCACTATTACACAGGGTGTCCCATTGCTCATCGCACTGTGTATCGTCTGAAAGAGAGAAATCACCATCACAAAACAGTAACACACAGGGGAATCATAGAATGAGTGGGTAGTCGTCAGACACACTTATTAACTCCCTTGATTAGTGCGCAGAATTGGATCTTGGGAAACGACATGCTGAATGAAAAAGCTCTAAAAGGAACCTGAGGGGCAACTTTTTCCACACAGAGGGTGGAGCATGCATGGAACGAGCTGCCAGAAGAGGTGGTAGAGGCGGGTACAGTTACAACATTTAAAAGACATTTGGACAGGTACATGGATGGGAAAGGTTTAGAGGGATTTGGCCAAACGCAGGCAAATGGGACTTGTTCAATTTAGGAAACCTGGTCGGCATGGACGAGTTGGGCCAAAGGGCCTGTTTCCGTGCTGTATATCTCCAAGACAATATGACTAAACAGAAAAAAGATTCACATGTAATAAAGGTGGCTTACCTTCCTGACCCTGGCTGCTCCTCCTGTCAGACACAGGGATGACATAGCAGAAGGAGGCCATTCAGCCCATCATGTCTGCACCGACTCCCTGATAGAGCATCTTACCCAGGCCCTATCTCTGTCACCCCACACATTTACCCTGTTGATCCCCCTAAAATGCACATCTTCTGACACTAAGGGGCAATTTAGCATGGCCAATCAACCTAACCTGCATATCTTTGGAGTGTGGGAGGCAACCAGAGCACCCGGAGGAAACCCATGAGGGGGGTCACAATTTCAAGATGGTCAGCAAGAGAGCTGGGATGAGATGAGGAGAGACTTCTTTGCTCAGAGAGTTGTTGGGATTTGGAATGTGCTTCCTGGAAGAGTGGCAGAGGCGGATTCCATAGGAGATTTCAAAAGAGAGCTGGATACATGTTTGAAAGTCATAAATTTAGAGGACTACAGAGAATAGGGCTAGAGAATGGGACTAGCTGGGTAGCTCTGAGTAGCAGTGCAGACATGATGGACTGAATGGCCTTCTTCTGCGCTGTACAATTCCTTGATTCTATCTTACATCACAGATAATGTAGACACGGTTTTGATCCTTGGCTCCTCCTTGGGACATTGCGAGAGAGGGGGGGAAAAAGGGATGGGGTGATGGAGGGTCTGGTTAGGGCACAATAGCAGCCCCTTTAAGGAAGCGATCATGTGATCGCTCCATGACATCACCGGGGCATGCAAGGCTGCTGGGGATTGGAGCCTGTACCATGCACACCAATAATTAAATCTGCTGTTTTTATAAAACTTTGTGTGGATCTCCTGAATGGAACTGATCTTCCAGCATTTCCTGTTTTTGTTTCAGATTCCAGCATCTGCAGTAATTTGATTTTATATTGTTATTTAAAGTTGTACAAGAACCTTATAAACACATTATTTAAGGATCATCTCAGTTGTGACTTAGCTTCTTTTCTGGGTACAGAAAGTGGACATACTTTTACCACTGAGTCAGTAGGTTGGGAGTTCAAATCCACATTCCACAGAACAATGCACAAAATCTCAGTGCCTCCCAACACAGTCCTGAGGGAGTGCCGCGCAGTCAGAGGGTCAGTACTGAGGGAGTGCCGCACAATCAGAGGGTCAGTACTGAGGGAGTGCCGCACAGTCAGAGGGTCAGTACTGAGGGAGTGCCGCACTGTCAGAGGGTCAGTACTGAGGGAGTGCTGCACTGTCAGAGGGTCAGTACTGAGGGAGTGCCGCGCAGTCAGAGGGTCAGTACTGAGGGAGTGCCGTGCAGTCAGAGGGTCAGTACTGAGGGAGTGCCGCGCAGTCAGAGGGTCAGTACTGAGGGAGTGCCGCACAATCAGAGGGTCAGTACTGAGGGAGTGCCGCACTGTCAGAGGGTCAGTACTGAGGGAGTGCTGCACTGTCAGAGGCTCAGTATTGAGGGAGTGCTGCACTGTCAGAGGCTCAGTACTGAGGGAGTGCCGCACTGTCAGAGGCTCAGTATTGAGGGAGTGCTGCACTGTCAGAGGATCAGTACTGAGGGAGTGCTGCACTGTCAGAGGGTCAGTACTGAGGGAGTGCTGCACTGTCAGAGGGTCAGTACTGAGGGAGTGCTGGACTGTCAGAGGCTCAGTACTGAGGGAGTGCCACACCGTCAGAGGCTCAGTACTAAGGGAGTGCTGCACTGTCAGAGGGTCAGTACTGAGGGAGTACTGCACTGTCAGAGGCTCAGTACTGAGGGAGTGCTGCACTGCCAGAGGCTCAGTACTAAGGGAGTGCGGCACTGTCAGAGGGTCAGTACTGAGGGAGTGCTGCACTGTCAGAGGGTCAGTACTGAGGGAGTGTCGCACTGTCAGAGGGTCAGTACTGAGGGAGTGCCGCACTGTCAGAGGCTCAGTACTGAGGGAGTGCCGCACTGTCAGAGGCTCAGTACTAAGGGAGTGCTGCACTGTCAGAGGGTCAGTACTGAGGGAGTACTGCACTGTCAGAGGCTCAGTACTGAGGGAGTGCTGCACTGCCAGAGGCTCAGTACTAAGGGAGTGCTGCACTGTCAGAGGGTCAGTACTGAGGAGTGCCGCACTGTCAGAGGGTCAGTACTGAGGGAGTGTCGCACTGTCAGAGGGTCAGTACTGAGGGAGTGCCGCACTGTCAGAGGGTCAGTACTGAGGGAGTGCTGCACTGCCAGAGGCTCCGTACTAAGGGTGTGCTGCACTGCCAGAGGCTCAGTACTAAGGGAGTGCTGCACTGTCAGAGGGTCAGTACTGAGGGAGTGCCGCACTGTCAGAGGGTCAGTACTGAGGGAGTGTCGCACTGTCAGAGGGTCAGTACTGAGGGAGTGCCGCACTGTCAGAGGCTCAGTACTGAGGGAGTGCCGCACTGTCAGAGGCTCAGTACTAAGGGAGTGCTGCACTGTCAGAGGGTCAGTACTGAGGGAGTACTGCACTGTCAGAGGCTCAGTACTGAGGGAGTGCTGCACTGCCAGAGGCTCAGTACTAAGGGAGTGCTGCACTGTCAGAGGGTCAGTACTGAGGAGTGCCGCACTGTCAGAGGGTCAGAACTGAGGGAGTGTCGCACTGTCAGAGGGTCAGTACTGAGGGAGTGCCGCACTGTCAGAGGCTCAGTACTAAGGGAGTGCTGCACTGTCAGAGGGTCCATACTGAGGGAGTGTCGCACTGTCAGACGGTCAGTACTAAGGGAGTGCTGCACTGTCAGAGGGTCCGTACTGAGGGAGTGTCGCACTGTCAGAGGGTATACTACAGGCCTCCCAACAGCCCACGGGAAGTTGAGGAACGGATATGTAAGGAGATTCTGGACAGGTGTAGAAAAAATAGGGTTGTTGTAGTGCGAGACTTTAATTTCCCTCATTTAGACTGGAAATCCCTTAGGGTTGGGGGTCCGGACGGGGAGGAGTTTGTACAATGTGTCCAGGAAGGTTCTTTGGAACAATATGTTGATAGTCCAACTAGAGAGGGGGCTATACTGGACCTAGTACTGGGGAATGAGCCCGGTCAGGTCATCAAAGTTTCAGTGGGGGAACATGTGGCGAACAGTGACCACAATTCTGTAAACTTTCGGATAGTCATGGAAAAGGATGAGTGTTGTCCTATGGGTAAGGTGCTGAATTGGGGGAAGGTTAATTATAGCTGGATTAGACAGGATTTGGTGGCTGATGATTGGGAGAGGCTGTTCGAGAGTAAATCCACATCTGGCATGTGGGAGTCTTTTAAGGAGCAGTTGATCGGAATGCAGGACAGGCATGTGCCTGTAAAAAACAAGGACAGGGAAGGTAGGATTCGAGAGAAGTGGATAACCAGGAAAATTGTGAGTCTAATCAAAAAGAAAAAAGAGGCATATATAAGGTCCAGGCAGCTAAAAACAGATGAAGCACTGGAGGAATACAGAGAAAGTAGAAAAGAACTCAAACAGGAAGTTAGAAGGGCAAAAAGGGGTCACGAAATGTCCTTGGCAGACAGGATTAAGGAGAATCCCAAGGCATTTTATACATATGTTAGGAACAAGAGGGTTGTCAGAGAAAGAGTCGGACCTCAAGAACAAAGGAGGGGAATTATGCTTAGAACCTGAGGAAGTAGGTGAGATCCTAAATGAATACTTTGCATCAGTATTCACAAAGGAGAGGGACACGTTATTGGTAGTGTCTCAGAGGGATGTGTAGACCCGTTGGAACAAATCGCAATACAAGGGAGGAAGTGTTAGTTGTTTTAGGAAGCATTAAGCTAGACAAATCCCCAGGGCCAGATGGCATCTCTCCTAGATTACTGAGAGAGACAAGAGATGAAATTGCTGGGCCTCTAACAGAAATCTTTGTTTCCTCACTGGACACAGGTGAGGTCCCAGAGGATTGGAGGATAGAAAATGTGGTCCCGTTATTTAAGAAGGGTAGCAAGGGTAACCCGGGTAATTATAGGCCAGTGAGCTTGACGTCCGTGGTAGGGAAATTGTTGGAGACGATTCTTAGAGACAGGATCTATACACATTTAGAACTGAATAATCTCATTAGCGATAGACAGCATGGTTTTGTACGAGGGAGGTCATGCCTCACAAATTTGGTTGAGTTTTTTGAGGAGGTGACAAAAATGATTGACGAGGGAAGGGCCGTGGATGTCGTCTACATGGATTTCAGTAAAGCATTTGACAAGGTCCCTCATGGCAGGCTGGTGCAAAAGGTTAAATCTCACGGGATCAAAGGTGAACTAGCTTGATGGGTACAGAACTGGCTTGGCCATAGAAAGAGTTTTAACAACACCAGGTTAAAGTCCAACAGGTTTATTTGGTAGCAAATACCATTAGCTTTCAGAGCACTGCTCCTTCGTCAGATGGAGTGGAAATGTGCTCTCAAACAGGGCGCAGAGACACAAAATCAAGTTACAGAATACTGATTAGAATGCGAATCCCTACAGCCAACCAGATCTTAAAGATACAGACAATGTGGGTGGAGGGAGCATTAAGCACAGGTTAAAGAGATGTGTATTGTCTCCAGACAGGATAGTCCGCAAGTCCAGGAGGCAAGCTGTGGGGGTAACTGATAATGCGACATAAATCCAACATCCCGGTTTAGGCCGTCCTCATGTGTGCGGAACTTGACTATCAGTTTCTGCTCAGCGACTCTGCGCTGTCCTGTGTCGTGAAGGCTGCCTTGGAGAACGCTTACCTGAAGATCAGAGGCTGAATGCCCATGACTGCTGAAGTGCTCCCCAGCACTTCAGCAGTCATGGGCATTCAGCCTCTGATCTTCAGGTAAGCGTTCTCCAAGGCGGCCTTCACGACACACGACAGCGCAGAGTCGCTGAGCAGAAACTGATAGCCAAGTTCTGCACACATGAGGACGGCCTAAACCGGGATGTTGGATTTATGTCGCATTATCAGTAACCCCCACAGCTTGCCTCCTGGACTTGCGGACTATCCTGTCTGGAGACAATACACATCTCTTTAACCTGTGCTTAATGCTCCCTCCACCCACATTGTCTGTATCTTTAAGATCTGGTTGGCTGTAGGGATTCGCATTCTAATCAGTATTCTGTAACTTGATTTTGTGTCTCTGTGCCCTGTTTGAGAGCACATTTCCACTCCATCTGACGAAGGAGCAGCGCTCCGATAGCTAATGGTATTTGCTACCAAATAAAGCTGTTGGACTTTAACCTGGTGTTGTTAAAACTCTTAGTGTGTTCACCCCAGTCCAAAGCCGGCATCTCCACATCTTAGCCATAGAAGACAGAGGGTAGCAGTGGAGGGGTCTTTTTCTGATTGGAGGTCTGTGACTAGTGGTGTTCTGCAGGGCTCTGTACTGGGACCTCTGCTGTTTGTGATATATATAAATGATTTGGAGGAAGATGTAGCTGGTCTGATTAGTAAGTTTGCGGACGACACAAAGATTGCTGGAGTTGCGGATAGTGATGAACATTGTCTATGAAGGGCATAGATAGGGTGAACAGTTGAAAGCTTTTTCCCAGGTCAGAAATGACAAACACAAGGGGTCACAAGTTCAAGGTAAGGGGGGCAAGGTTCAATACAGATATGCGGGGGACGTATTTTACACAGAGGGTGGTGGGGGCCTGGAATGCACTACCAAGCAAGGTGGTTGAGGCAGACACGCTAGGATCATTTAAAACTTATCTAGATAACCACATGAACAGACTGGGAGTAGAGGGATACAAACGGATGGTCTAGTTAGGAACACATGATCGGTGCAGGCTTGGAGGGCCAAAGGACCTGTTCCTGTGCTGTATTGTTCTTTGTTCTTTGGTCAGTATTGAGGCAGAGCTGCACTGTCAGAGGGTCAGTACTGAGGGAGTGCCGCACTGTCAGAGGCTCAGTACTGAGGGGGTGCCGCACTGCCAGAGGGTCATTACTGAGGGAGTGCCGCACTGTCAGAGGGTCTGTACTGAGGGAGTGCTGCACTGTCAGAGGGTCAGTACTGAGAGAGTGCCGCACTGTCAGAGGCTCAGTACTGAGGGGGTGCCGCACTGCCAGAGGGTCATTACTAAGGGAGTGCCACACTGTCAGAGGGTCAGTACTGAGGGAGTGCCGCACTGTCAGAGGGTCAGTACTGAGGGAGTGCCGCACTGTCAGAGCGTCAGTACTAAGGGAGTGCTTCACTGTCAGGAAGGCCTGAGTGCTCTTTGCTTCTTCCTCGAATGGAAGCCTGAACAATCCCCATCTCCTCCGTCTGGCTGAACTGATTCTCTCACTCAACAATTTCTCCTTTAACTCATCTCACTTCCTCCAAATAAAAGGTGTGGCTATGGGCCCCCGCATGGGTCCCAGTTTTGCGTGTCAGTTTAGGGGTTATGTGGAGCATTCCCAGTTCCAGTCCTACTCCGGCTCCCACCCACAACTCCTTTATCGGGACATTGACGATTATTTCGGTGCCACTTCATGCTCTCGTCTGGACCTGGAAAAATTTATCAATTTTGCTTCCAATTTCCATCCCTCTATCACCTTCACATGGTCCATCTCTGACTCTTCTCTTCCCTTCCTTGACTTCTCTGTCTCCATTTCTGGTGATAAACTGTCCACTAGTATCCATTACAAGCCCACCGACTGCCACAACTACCTTGACTCCAGCTCTTCACACCCCACATCCTGTTAGGACTCTGTCCCATTCTATCAGCTCCTTCGCCTCCACCACATCTGTTCTGATGATGCCACTTTCCAAAATGGCGCTACTGATATGTCTTCCTTCTTCCTTCTTCCTTACTACATGAGAGCCCTGTCACTGTAGTTGACAGGGCTCTCAACCGCGTCTGACCCATCCCCCAGGCCACTGCTCTCACCCTCTCCCCTCCCTCCCAGAACCAGGATAGGGTCCCCCTTGTCCTCACTTTTCACCCCACCAGTCTCTGCATTCAAAGGTTCATTTCCGCCAACTCCAGCATGACGCCACTACTTAACACATCTTCCCCTCACTCGCCCTGTCAGCATTCCACAGGGACCGTTCTCTCTGGGACACCCTGGTCCACTCCTCCATCACACTCAACACCTCACCCCCTGCCCACGGCACCTTCCCATGCAATCGTAGAAGGTGCAACACCTGCCCCTTTACCTCCTCCCTGCTCATTGTCCCAGGGCCTAAACACCCCTTTCAGGTGAAGCAGCGCTTTGCAAACACCTCCTTCAATCTGGTCTATTGCATTCGCTGCTCCCAATGAGGTCTACTCTACATTGGAGAGACCAAACACAGGCTGGGTGATTGTGGTGAACCATCGTTGGTTCCCACTAGATAGTACTGAGCCAGGGTCTGGCCAGTACTACGAGTATGTATATATGTTGCTGTTGGGGTTAGGGATGGGTTGTTCTATTTGTTGCTGTTGGGGTTAGGGTTGGGCTGTTACACCTGTATTATAGTTATTATGGTACATCCCAGTCGGACTCCGCCTCCTGGGAGAGGTATAAAGGTCACTGCTCTGTCTGGGACCCCTCAGTCTGGGATCGTGTACTATACATGGTAGCTTCGTTGTAACAGTAAATAAAAGCCTTTATTTCCTTGAGCCTCTCAAGCCTCGTGTGTGATAACGCGCATCAGTGATCCCTTTGCTGAATATCTTCAGTCCGTCCGCAAGCGGGACCCAGACCTTCCTGTCTCTTGCCACTTCAACTCACCACCCTGATCTCCTGCCACATGTCCATCCTTGGCCTTTTGCAATGTTCCAGCAAAACCCAACGCAAACTGAAGGAACAGCACCTCATCTTCCGATTGGTCACTTTACAGCCTTCCAGACTGAACATTGAGTTCAACAACTTCAAAGCATGAACTCTCCCCTCCACCTTCACCCCTTTCCATTTATTTTATTTCATCTTATCTTTTTATATTTCCATTTTTGCCATTGTTTCATTTTTCCACTTTTTAAAAATCTTGCTTTCCTTCTTTTTTTCCCCTCACCACTCTCTCCCCACCCCATGCGGGCCATCACCCCCTCCCTCCGTCCCAGAACCAGGATAGGGCCTCCCTTTTCATCACTTTTCACCCCACCAGCCTCCACAGGTTGTCCTTTTAAACTTTGTTCACCTTTGTTCTGCCATTTACACATTCTGATCACTTAATGGCCATTATCAGCACCATTCTTAACCATGATCACCACCATTTAATTTCCCTTTGCCTTTTTGTCCAAGACATCTTTGTCAATTCCGCCCCCGCTCCCCTTGCTTTTTATTTAACCAGGCGTGTCAGTTCCTCTGGCACTCCTAGTGTAGACTGCTTACTGAAAGCACTCTGTATACTGTTGTCCGACTTATAAGTAAAGGGACTTTTGCCTCCGAGGACTTATTGCACCCACCCTAACAGTATCAATCTCATCCTACTTTCTGTTGTCCTCAGCTCTGACGAAGGGTCATCCAGACTTGAAACATTGGCTCTATTCTCTCTCCACAGATGCTGTCAGACCTGCTGAGATTTTCCAGCATTTTGTGTTTTGGTTTCAGATTCCAGCATCGGCAGTAATTTGCTTTGATTTGTGGTTGCTTGCAGTGACTACACTACACAAGGTGATTTCATTAGCTTTTAAAGAGCTTTGGAGTGTCCTGAAGTTGGGAAAGGGTTAATAATAAATGCAAGAGTTTGGTGCTTACGTTCAGAGTTCCAGGACCTCCTTCAAGAACGACACATACAATTGGGATGTCGATTCCACCATCTATAAAACAAGCATCGGTCAGATAGAATCATAGAATCTACATGCAGAAGGAAGCCATTTGGCCCATCGAGTCCGCACTGACCACAATCCCACCCAGGCCCTGTCCCCATAACCCCATGCATTTTACCCTAGCTAGTCCCTTGACGCCAAGGGGCAATTTAGCAGGGCCAATCCACCTAACCAGCACATACAAGAAACATTTCAGTAATGGCTGTAAATCAGGAGGCATGAGCGAGAGAGGAACCTTGGTGAAATTACAATCACTGGGGAAGCTGTACTGAGCAAACTGATGGAGTTGCGGCTGACAAGTCTCCGAACTGATGGACCTCATCCTAGAGTCATAAAAAAGGTGGCTAATGAGGTAATAGAGGTGGCTAATGAGGTAATAGATGCTTTGGTGTTAATTTTTCAAAATTTGTTAGGTTCTGGAAAGGTTCCATCAGATTAGAAAATAGCAAATGTGATTCCTCTATTCAAGAAGTGGGGGGAAGCAGAAACAGGAAACTATAAGCCAGTTAACTTGACATCTGTTATGGAGAAGGTATTAGAATCTATCATGAGGTTATAGCTGGGCACTTAGACAAGCTTACGGTAATCGGGAAGAGTCAGCGTGGTTTTATAAAAGGGAAATCACATTTAGCCAATTCATTAGAGTTATTTGAAGGAGTAAGATATGCAGTGGATAGAGGGAGCCTGTGAGTGTGCTGCTCTTGAATTTCCAGAAAGAATTTGATAAGGTTCCAGATTAAGGTTATTGCAAAAATAACCTCTCATGATATGAGGGCAACGCAGATTAAACTGGATTGGAGATTGGTTGGCTGGCAGAAAACAGAAAGTATGCATAAATGGGTATTTTTCTGATGTGAGTGAAGTTCCACAAGAATATGTGCTGGGGTCTCAACTTTACATCAATGACTTGGATGAGGGGAGCGATGGCATGGCTGCTAAATTTACTGATAACACAAAAATAGGTAGGAAAGGATGTTGTGAAGAAGACGTGGAGTTTGCAGATGGATATAGATAGGTTGAGTGAGTGGGCAAAAATCTGGCAGATGGAGTTGAATGTAGGGAAATATGAAATTGCTCACTTTGGCAGAAGAATAAAAAAACAGAGTATTACTTAAGCGAAGAACGACTGCCCAGTTCCAAGGTGCAGAGGGATCTGGGTGTTCTTGTACACGAATCACAAAATGCTACGCGGGTAAAGCAGATAATTAAATGTGGCTAATGGAATGCTATCCTTTACTACGAGAAGAACTGAAAATAAAAGTAAGGATGTTACGCTTCAGTTATACATGGCATCGATGACAAATACTGTGTGCAGTTTTGGCCTTCTTATGAAAGGAGGGATGTGAGGGAGGCAGTTCAGAGGGGATTTATTCGATTGATACCTGGAATGAACGGGCTTTCTTAAGAGGAAACATTGGACAACATGGGCTAATTTCTGCTTAAGTTTAGAAGAGTGAGGCATGACTTGATTGAAGTAGGATTCTGAACGGTCTCGACAACAGTCCGAATGTTTAAAGAATGTTTCCTCTTGTGGGTGAGTCGAGGATGTTGTTTTAAAATTAGGAAATGCCCTTTTAAGGACAGAGAGGAGGAGGATTTTTTCTCTCAGAGGGTTGTGCGACTTTGGAACTTCTGTCTCAGAAGGCGGTGGAAGCCGGGTCACTGAATATTTTTAAGACAAAGGTAGATAGATTCTTGTCAGGTAAGGAAATCAAACTTTATTGGGGGTAGATGGGAATGTAGAACTCATCACAAACAGATCAGCCAAGATCTTATTGAATGGTGGAGCAGGCTAAGGGGCCGAATGGCCTACTTCTGCTCCTATTTTGTGTGTTCATATGTTCTTAGCTTTTCACCAGTAGAGTAAAAGTTTAGGATTTATGATAAAATGAATCATGTCTCTCCCATGGACCATGATTTCTCAACATACATGTTCAGTGAATAAGGCTCTCTTTCCAAAGTAGCATTCCTAAATCTGGACTTTTATTTTTAACCATTATTCTACCCTTCTAGACTGGCAAAACAAACAGTCCAACACATACGTCAGCCAATGGTTACAGCTCTTAGTCCAATTTAATCTAAAATCATTGATGGGGACCACTTCAGAAATCCGAGGACAGGCCTTGTACAGATACAGAGCACTGAATTCTTGCAGAGACAGAAAGGCTGCCTTTACCAAAATGGTGCCAGAGCGCCAATTACCAAAGTCCCTCCCCCGAACCCGACGCCTGGTATTTTTGCTGGGGCGCGTGGGCAGTGGAGTGGAACGTTTTTGGGGTTGGATGTAGCTTATCCGTGGTTCACAGCAGCCCATGTAAAAGTACGCTGTCTTCAGCAGATCCAATCTTCCAGATCGGCATTTGCAAAACGTGAATTGTGGGTTTTAGACATTTGAGGAACATGTCTAAAGCTGCTGGAATTATTTGGATGGGTAAGATACCCCATTTGGTGAGGTAAATTACCCCTTTTGGAGACACCAGGTGCCTTTTGGAATTGTTGAGAGGAGACATGAATGTGCATAACAAGTGGAGAAGCTCTGTAGAACCAAGTGGAAAAGCCTTGTGGAACTGTCAAGCTGTTAAATCCCCAGGCCCTTTAAATTTTAGGATAGATAACACCCAGTTTGGATACAGAGTAAAGTCACATTTATAACATCTTAATAGACATTTCCAATGGAGGTACAGCCTGGGTCAGATTCTGGGTCACGTTCCAAAGTTGAAGGGCCAGCTATGTTATAGAGCACCTTCAATACCTGTTTGTTCTAGCTCTCCACTCCCTCAGCTGCAGCTCCAGGTAGACACACTCTTACCTTCAGTCCCCATTCTCTGCTTTGAGATGTACTTTTCCAGTTGGGTCCTCAAGGTAATCTCCACACCGTATTTTCCGTGAGTCCCATCGTCCACGAGGATAAAGTGGGTATGGTTGTGGTCCAGGCATGATAGTCTGCCCTGATTTGCCTCATCCATGTAATAATCCACAGGATATTTTCCCTAGCCCAGGAAAGTGAAGCATGGTTAGTTACAGGCAGTAATTAATGGTGCAATATTACACCACAGTTGCCTCCAACTCCTCATTGTAACAGATTGCTGAGGGTATAGTTGCTGCCTTGCTGCTGCTCACTGTAAGATGGTAGACAGGCACAGAGTCCAGAACAGTTGAGGTTTCAGATTGCCCAACCCTCTTGACATATATCTAACCTCATCCTCTGGCTCAGATCCAACACTGAAGCCTTCGCCAGCTCCTTTTTTGGGGCCATCTTTGAGTTTCATTAATTCTCTTACGAGATGTTGGCGTCACTCTCAAGTCAGCATTTATTGCTCATCCCTAATTGCCCTTGAGGAGGTGGTGTTGTGATGATACTGTACCTTGAAGAAGTGTATTTGAATCATATTCTTACACAGGATCTGTTGTAGCAGTTCTATGCACTCAGAGCGATTCTGTATATAACCGACATCCTGTATTGTTACGGCACAATATAATTGCTTCTAATTGTTAGAATATTGGTTTCAATCTGAACTAATGCTGCTCTGCTGTTTCTTGGTATTCCCCTGGGTTTTTGCAGAGTAGGGTTTGATTGGGATGATTGAAAGGTATGGTCCTGTGATGGGTGAAGCTAGTCTGACACAGAATATTCAAGCTTAGATTCTGCTTTTAAATTGAGCGAGAGGAGTGACTCTCTTTTCCCCTCTTTGAAGTTGGAAACTAGAATCTGCCAGGAGATAAATCCCGTTCTCTGACATTCTGCTGTATGAGTGTGTTCCTTTCTCTGAGCATTGCTGTTTTGGAAGATGCAGAGAGAGAGTATCCCTGTCTGTCTCTGCTGTCCGAAGACTGGGAGCTGCTGGAGACTAGGTTTACTTCTCTGAAGTTTTGCTGTTCTGAGGATATATCCTTCTCTGGAACCTGTTGTCTAGAGCTCTGTCCAGAAGTGTTAAAAGCCTGGAAATCTAATGCCAGGTGAGCATTCTTGTTTTTGTGCCAACTAATTCTGAAGAAGGGTTTATGTCTATGGGGGAATATTGCTGAATTGGAACAATAGAGATAGCTAGATGTTAAGAATTGTACTTTGTCATTTTAAAGTATTTTCATTGGTAAAAGTTATGCTAATTCTTTTTGTAATATTCTAACTGTGTTATTAAATAAAGTTTGTTTTGATAAAAGCTTCCAAGTGGATCAATTGAATCATACCTGGAGCGAAACATCTTATGCTCACCATAATGCCAAAATCAAATGTAAAGTCGGGGCCTAGGCCAACTGCATAATATATCTTGGAGTTTCTGATCTGATCCTTAACAATGTTGATCTGACAGCACAGTGCCACAGTGGTTAGCACTGCTGCCTTACAGTGCTAGGGACCCGGGTTCGATTCCCGGCTTGGGTCACTGTCTGGGTGGAGTTTGCACGTTCTCCCCGTGTCTGCATGGGTTTCCTCCGGGTGTGCCGGTTTCCTCCCGCAGTCCAAAGATTTGCGAGTTAGGTGGATTGGCCATGATAAATTGTCCATTCGTGTCAGAGGGGGTTAGCAGGGTAAATATATTGGGTTACAGGCATAGGACCTGGGTGAGATTGTTGTCGGTGCAGTCTCGATGGGCCGAATGGCCTCCTTCTGCACTGTAGGGATTCTATGATTCTATGCCATATTGGACCACTGCAGTCGAATCAGTGTCTGTATAATTGAACAGCTTGCTAGGCTATTTCACAGGGCAGCTAAGATTCTACAGGCCAAATCCAGTAAGGACAGTAGATTGCTTTCCCCGAGAGGACATTAGTGAACCAGGCAGTTTATGATAGTTTCATGAGACTAACTTTCAATTCATTAAATATAAATTCCATCTGCTGACATTTTAACCCATATTCCTACAGCGTTAGCCCGGGTTACGAGCAATATTCCACATTAGATGTAAAACTGGTCATTCCCTTGTACAACTCACCTCTCCCCCAACCAGGCTCTCTCGGTTATGCACGATACCCCAGCTGGCAATCCCAATTGCAACAATTTCCCTTTCCTTGGATCTGCTGGTCATTTTGCAATGTCGCACTGCCTCGCCAACGTGCTTCATCACCCCAGCAAAGGAACCTCCTGTGATAATCCACGCACCTGGGAGAAAAACAGGAGGTTAAATGTCACAGGTCACAGAGTTCCGCCACGAAACAGTCACATGACCAGAATGAACTCACATGGTCAGAACCCATGCATTTGTTGAGAACAGTGTCCTATGGTCAAAACACTGCGGCCTCGTGGTCAAAACACATGATTCTTTTTCTATTCACGCATGATATGGGCCTCACTGGCTAGGCCAACATTTATTGCCCATCCTTAATTGCCTTGAGAAGGTGGCAGTGAGCTGCCTTCTTGAAACGCTGCAGTCCACGTGGTGTAGGTACACCCATCATGCTGTTAGGATGGGATTTCCAGGATTTTGAGTTTAAGTTCATTTATTAGTGCCACCATTAGGCTTACATTAACACTGCAATGAAGTTACTGTGACAATCCCCTAGTTGCCACATTCCGGTGCCTGTTCAGGTCCACTGAGGGAGAATTTAGCGTGTGATGCGCATCAATTGGACACGAGGCACAAAGCTTCGGTAAAAGAAGGCTTTTATTAACTAACAATGGAACTAACAGAACTTTAACACAGTATCCCAGACTGAAGAGGTCCCGCCTGAGCAGGGGGTCTTATACCTCTCCCAGGAGGCGGAGCCCGACTGGGATGTACCACAACAGTAACAACCACAGGTGTATCAATTCCACCCTAGCCCAACAACAACATTAGAACAACCCAACAACAACATTAGAACAATCCCACAGTGGGAACCAACGATGGTTCAGCACAGCGTGGCCAATGCATTTTACCAGCACGTCTTTCAGACTGTGGGAGGAAACCGGAGCATCCGGAGAAAACCCATGAAAACACAGGGAGAACGTGCAGACTCCACACAGACACTGACCCAAGCCCGGAATCGGACTTGAGTCCCTGGTGCTGTGAGGCAGCAGTGCTAACCACTGTGCCAGCGTGCTGTCTCTCAAAATGAGAATGCTATTTTATTGGTTGTGCCAAACAAAGCACAAAACCTGCAGCCATAATGGACTCTCCAACCATACACATATCTCAGGGTCTGCTAAAGATTTCTCATTAAGGTGGCGACAACTGCATCAAGTTCTTTGGTGTAGCATTAAAGATGCACCATAGAAAGCATCCTTTCCGGACGTATCACAGCTTGGTATGGCTCCTGCTCTGCCCAAGACCACAAGAAACTACAAAGGGTCATGAACGAAGCCCAGTCCATCACACAAACTAGCCTCCCATCCATTGGCTCTGTCCACACTTCCTGCTGCCTTGGAAAAGCAGTCAGCAAAATTAAGGACCCCACACACCCTGGATATACTCTATTCCACCTTCTTCCATCAGGATAAAGATACAAAACTCTGAGATCACTTCCCAGCCGACTCAAAAACAGCTTCTTCCCTGCTGCCATCAGACTTTTGCATTAAGGTTCCCCATGGTCGGCTCATGAAGAAAGTAAGGAGGTGTGGGATAGAGGGAAATTTGGCCGATTGGATAACTGGCTATCTCATAGAACAGTAAGAAGTCTCACAACACCAGGTTAAAGTCCAACAGGTTTATTGGTAGCAAATACCATAAACTTTCGGAGCGCTGCCCCTTCGTCAGATGGAGTGGTTATCTGTTCTCAAACAGTGCAAACAGACACAGAAATCAAATTACAGAATACTGATCAGAATGCAAATCTCTACAGCCAGCCAGGTCTTAAATGTACAGACAATGTGGGTGGAGGGAGCATTCAACACAGGTTAAAGAGATGTGTATTGTCTCCAGACAGAACAGCCAGTGAAATTCTGCAAGCCAAGGAGGCAAGCTGTGGGGGTTACTGATAATGTGACATAAATCCAACATCCCGGTTTAGGCCGTCCTCATGTGTGCGGAACTTGGCTATCAGTTTCTGCTCAGCGACTCTGCGCTGTCGTGTGTCGTGAAGGCCGCCTTGGAGAACGCTTACCTGAAGATCCAAGGCTGAATGCCCGTGACTGCTGAAGTGCTCCCCCACAGGAAGAGAACAATCTTGCCTGGTGATTGTCGAGCGGTGTTCATTCATCCGTTGTCATAGCGTCTGCATGGTTTCCCCAACGTACCATGCCTCAGGACATCCTTTCTTGCAGCGTATCAGGTAGACAACGTTGGCCGAGTTGCAAGAGTATGTACCGTGTACCTGGTAGATGGTGTTCTCACGAGAGATTATGGCATCCGTGTCGATGATCCGGCACGTCTTGCAGAGGTTGCTATGGCAGGGTTGTGTGGTGTCGTGGTCACTGTTCTCCTGAAGGCTGGGTAGTTTGCTGCGGACAATGGTCTGTTTGAGGTTGCGTGGTTGTTTGAAGGCAAGAAGTGGGGGTGTGGGGATGGCCTTGGCGAGATGTTCGTCTTCATCAATGACATGTTGAAGGCTCCAGAGGAGATGCCGTAGCTTCTCCGCTCCGGGGAAGTACTGGACGACGAAGGGTACTCTGTCCACCGTGTCCCATGTTTGTCTTCTGAGGAGGTCGGTGCGGTTTTTCGCTGTGGCGCGTCGGAACTGTTGATCGATGAGTCGAGCGCCATATCCTGTTCTTATGAGGGCATCTTTCAGCGTCTGGAGGTGTCTGTTACGATCCTCCTCATCCGAGCAGATCCTGTGTATTCGGAGGGCTTGTCCGTGGGGGATGGCTTCTTTTACGTGTTTAGGGTGGAAGCTGGAGAAGTGGAGCATCATGAGGTTATCCGTGGGCTTGCGGTACAGTGAGGTGCTGAGGTGACCGTCCTTAATAGAGATGCGTGTGTCCAAGAATGCAACCGATTCCGGAGAGTAGTCCATGGTGAGTCTGATGGTGGGATGGAACTTGTTGATGTCATCATATAGTTGTTTCAGTGATTGCTCACCATGACTCCAAAGGAAGAAAATGTCATCGATGTATCTAGTGTATAGCATCGGTTGAAGGTCCTGTGCGGTGAAGAAGTCTTGTTCGAACCTGTGCATGAAGATGTTGGCATATTGAGGTGCGAATTTGGTCCCCATGGACAGAATTCGCACCTCAATATGCCAACATCTTGATTTCTGTGTCTGTTTGCACTGTTTGAGAACAGATAACCACTCCATCTGACGAAGGGGCAGCGCTCCGAAAGCTTATGGTATTTGCTACCAAATAAACCTGTTGGACTTTAACCTGGTGTTGTGAGACTTCTTACTGTGCTTACCCCAGTCCAACGCCGGCATCTCCACATCATATCTCATAGAAGACAGAGGGTAGTGGTGGATGGAAAATTTTCAGACTGGAGAACAGTTACCAGCGGTGTACCACAGGGATCAGTGCTGGGTCCTCTGCTATCTGTGGTTTTTATCAATGACTTGGAGGAGGGGGCTGAAGGGTGGGTCAGTAAATTTGCGGATGACACCAAGATTGGTGGAGTAGTGGATGAGGCGGAGGGCTGTTGTAGGCTGCAAAGAGACATTGATAGGATGCAGAGCTGGGCCGAAAAATGGCAGATGGAGTTTAACACTGATAAGTGCGAGGTTATTCATTTTGGTGGGACAAATTTGAATGCGGATTACAGGGTCAACGGCAGGGTTCTGAGGAATGTGGAGGAACAGAGAGATCTTGGGGTTCATATCCACAGATCTCTGAAGGTTGCCACTCAAGTGGATAGAGCCGTGAAGAAGGCCTATAGTGTGTTAGCGTTTATTAACAGGGGGTTTGAGTTTAAGAGCCATGGGGTTATGCTGCAACTGTACAAGACCTTGGTGGGACCACATTTGGAATATTGTGTGCAGTTCTGGTCACCTCACTTTAAGAAGGATGTAGAAGCATTGTAGAGAGTGCAGAGGAGATTTACCGGGATGCTGCCTGGTTTGGAGGGTAGGTCTTATGAGGAAAGGTTGAGGGAGCTGGGGCTTTTCTCTTTGGAGCAGAGGAGGATGAGAGGAGACTTAACAGAGGTTTATAAGATGATGAGGGGGATAGATAGAGTGGGCGTTCAGAGATTATTTCCTCGGGTGAATGTAGCTGTTACTAGGGGGCATAACTATAAGGTTCATGGTGGGAGATATAGGAGGGATGTCCAAGGTAGGTTCTTTACTCAGAGAGTGGTTTGGGTGTGGAATGGACTGCCTGCTGTGATAGTGGAGTCGGACACTTTAGGAACTTTCAAGCGGTTATTGGATAGGCACATGGAGCACACCAGAATGATAGGGAGTGGGATAGCTTGATCTTGGTTTCGGACAAAGCTCGGCACAACATTGAGGGCCGAAGGGCCTGTATTGTGCTGTACTGTCCTACGTTCTATGTTCTTAAGTTGATCTTTCTCTACCCCCTAGCTAGAACTGTAACACTACATTCTGCACTCTCTCGTTTCCTTCTCTATGAATGGTATGTTTTGTCTGTATAGCGCGCAGGAAACAATACTTTTCACTGTATGACAATACATGTGACAATAATAAATCAAATCAAATCACTTGTGCTGTTGTGCTGACTTTCACTTCCCAGAATGCACAGGTACAGTGTTTGCCATTGACCTTCCTGAAGATTCGGACCTGGTGAATGATGAGGGTTGACGCTGTAAGTCCAAATGCTGAACTTGCTCTCGCTATTACTGGAGAAACATCCAGTAACTGCTGGATGCAGGGCCGATTTGGGAGCTAATGGTGAATTTACACATGGAGGCTGAGGGCATGGTTGAGGCAAATGAATACTTTACATCTGTCTTTCCCAAGGAACTAAATGCTATCCAGGACTTGGTCACAGATGAGGAAAGGATAAGGAGGAAGAGTTGAATGAACAGTCAGTACTGAACATTGACAAGGTACCGGGATCGGGTGAGGTATTGAAGGAAGTGAGAATGGAAATTGCAGGGATATTGGCCATAATCTTTCAATCTACTCTGGACTCAGGGGAGGTACCAAGGGACTGGAGAATTGTAAAACATTGTGAGAATAGGCCCAGAATTACAGGCCATTCAGTTTCACATCAGTGCTGGACAAGCTTCTAGAAACAATTATTGGGGACAGAATTAGTAATCACATGTAAATAAGTGGGTTAATTAGGAAGCGCTAGCATGGATTTCTAAAGGGCAAATCGTGTTTAACTAACTTGCTGGAGTTTCTTGAGGAGGTAACAGAGAGGGTCCATAAAGGTAATGCTGTTGATGTGATGTGATTATGCTGGCTGTTTTTCTGAGGCAGTGGGAAGTGTAGACAGAGTCAATGGATGGGAGGCTGGATTGCGTAATGGGCTGGGCTTCGTTCACAACCCTTTGTAGTTTCTTCCGGTCTTGGGCAGAGCAGGAGCCATACCAAGCTGTGATACAACCAGAAAGAATGCTTTCTATGGTGCATCTGTAAAGGTTGGTGAGAGTCGTAGCTGACATGCCAAATTTCCTTAGCGTCCTGAGAAAGTAGAGGCGTTGGTGGGCTTTCTTAACTATAGTGTCGGTGTGGAGGGACCAGGACAGGTTGTTGGTGATCTGGACACCTAGAAATTTGAAGCTCTCGACCATTTCCACTTCATCCCCATTGATGTAGACAGGGGCATGCTCTCCACTAAACTTCCTGAAGTTGATGACTATCTCTTTCATTTTACTGACATTGAGGGAGAGATTATTGTCATCGCACCAGTTCACCAGTTTCTCTATCTCTTTCCTGTATGCCATCTCATCATTGGTTGAGATCCGACCCACTACGGTGGTGTCATGAGCAAACTTGAAAATCGAGTTGGAGGGGAATTTGGCCGCAGTCACAGGTGAATAAGGAGTATAGTAGGGGGCTGAGAACACAGCCTTGTGGGGCACCAGTGTTAAGGATGATCATGGAGGTGTTGTTGCCTATCCTTACTGACTGTGGTCTGTGAGTTAGGAAGTTCAGGATCCAGTCGCAGAGGGAGGTGCCGAGGCCCAGGCCACAGAGTTTGGAGATGAGTCTTGTAGTAATAATAGTGTTGAAGGCTGAGCTGTAATCAATAAATAGGAGTATGCCACAGGTGTCTTTGTTATCTAGGTGTTCCAGGGGTGAGTGCAGGGCCAGGGAGATAGTGTCTGCTGTGGACCTGTTGCGGCGATAGGTGAACTGTAGTGGATCCAGGCAATCTGGGAAGCTGGAATTGATTTGTGCCATGACTATCCTTTCAAAGCACTTCATAATGATGGATATCAGAGCCACCAGTCGATGGTCATTAAGGCACGCTGAAGAGAAACATGGTGGTTTTCGTGCCAAAACCAACATTTTGCCAATTTTTGATCAAATTTAGCCCATATTGTTCAGAGCTGAACAAGCAGACTAACAGGGACAAAACTGTTACTTCCACCCACCTTCAATGGCAGAGACAATGAGGAATAGAAAGATAGATCAGAGTGAGGAGGCTTGTCTGATGTATGAACACATTGGGCTGATTGGCCAGTTTCTGTGCTGCAAATTCTCAGTAATTCAATGGAACATTTCAAACTGCGGGTGCTGCCATACCTGTTGACTGAGCCACTTTGATTAAGCCTCTGCGGAACATGAACCTCAGGCTTGGTTTCAGATGGAAGTTCTTTGCCCCTCCAGTTACAGAAATAAGAAGATGTGGAGGATTTAACCCCCAATACTTGGTCATGAGATGGTACAATGTCATTGGAGCAGTGTCATTGGAGACTCGGACATACTAGAAATAACAACAGAGAACGAAAGTCATTAGTTATTAGGGTCGGCAACTCTGATTGCTCATATTACAAAGAAGGAGGGTAGCTAAATTAAACTTTGTTTCCTTGGAAGCTTAGACAAGAGTCCAGGACGAATGTCCTAGCAGTCAGAGTCACCGTGAAGCAGTCTGGGAAGAATGTCCTCTTTTTAGGTCAAACCAAACCAAGTAACTCGCAGTCAGAATCACTGTGGAACAGTCTGGGAAGAGTGTCCTCGCAGTCAGAGTCACTGTGAAGCAGTCTGGGAAGAGTGTCCTCGCAGTCAGAGTCACTGTGAAGCAGTCTGGGAAGAATGTCCTCGCAGTCAGAGTCACCGTGGAACAGTCTGGGAAGAGTGTCCTCGCAGTCAGAATCACCGTGGAACAGTCTGGGAAGAATGTCCTCGCAGTCAGAGTCACTGTGAAGCAGTCTGGGAAGAATGTTCTCGCAGTCAGAGTCACTGTGAAGCAGTCTGGGAAGAATGTCCTCGCAGTCAGAATCACCGTGAAGCAGTCTGGGAAGAGTGTCCTCGCAGTCAGAGTCACTGTGAAGCAGTCTGGGAAGAGTGTCCTCGCAGTCAGAATCACCGTGAAGCAGTCTGGGAAGAGTGTCCTCGCAGTCAGAGTCACTGTGAAGCAGTCTGGGAAGAGTGTCCTCGCAGTCAGAGTCTCTGTGAAGCAGTCTGGGAAGAATGTCCTCGCAGTCAGAATCACCGTGAAGCAGTCTGGGAAGAGTGTCCTCGCAGTCAGAGTCACTGTGAAGCAGTCTGGGAAGAGTGTCCTCGCAGTCAGAGTCTCTGTGAAGCAGTCTGGGAAGAATGTTCTCGCAGTCAGAGTCTCTGTGAAGCAGTCTGGGAAGAGTGCCCCCTGAATGAAGCAATTCCTCCCTATTGCAGTCTTAAATGGCCTGACACGTATTCTGAGACTGCCCTTTTTGAGGCCTTGCGGAGTCCATGGACCACGTTTATATTGGATGTTTTAGGCTGCACTCCCTTTTCAGTTACTTACAAAACGTTTTGTTAGAGTTTTGTTTGCACTGGAACCCCGTGCTCCTGACCGGTGCCGAGGGGGACGAGGAAGGTGGAGCACCTCCTCGTGAACCTGCTCCTGGGCCTGCCAAATTTAGTAGAAACAGTTCCAGGCAGCGGGCGACCAAGGGGATCATCCAATCCGACTGTGCGCCCCTCTACCGTGGCTACATTCGCGGCTGGGTGTCCCTGGAGAGGGAGCATGCGGTGTCCACGGGCACTATTGAGGCCCTCCATGCTCGTTGGGCACCACAGGGAGTGGGGTACGTTAGTGATTCCTTTAACTTTGATGTTTTAAGTTTCATTTTTGCTTTGGTTTTGTTTTGGGTGGTTCCCCTTTAAGGGGCTGGCCATTTTCCTTTGTCCCTCAGTTTAATTTAGCATAATTGTTTTAATTGAAAAGAGTTGGAACTCAGTGCTGGAAAGAGTAAAGAGGCAGAAACCCTCATTCAGAAAGAGCACAGATATGCACTGGCAATGCCACAACCTACAAGGCAAGACCTGAAAACTAGGATTAGGATTAACCTGTTGGCCAGTGTGGACACGATGGGCCGAATGACCTCCTTCCGTTCTATAAATTTCTATGATTCTATCATTTCCTGAATGGTGGATATCCAGTCAGGGCAGTACATCAATCGATATCTCACTCTAACTGGCCTCATTTGTAGCATTAGTGTGGGTCTTAAATATTCATCATCTGGGAGATGCACTTGTGGGTGGCAGATTGTGAGATTTTACAGATGTCACCGGCAGATTCCTGGAGGTGAAAGGGTTAAGTGCTGGGCTGACCTTAACTGCTCCGGGCAATGTGCGCCCAACTGGTTTCACTTCCAGGAATTTGCAAATGCGGGTAAACATCTGAATGGGTCTGATCCTCCTGAGACGCTGGCGTTCAGTAATAAAGCTCGTTAAATTTAAAGTTTATTTATTAGTCACAAGTAAGGTTTACATTAACACTGCAATGAAGTTACTGTGAAATTGCCCTAGTCGCCACACTCCGGCACCTGTTCGGGTCAATCCACCTAACCATCATGTCTTTCGGATTGTGG
Organism: Mustelus asterias; assembly: GCF_964213995.1. Lineage (NCBI taxonomy): Eukaryota > Metazoa > Chordata > Chondrichthyes > Carcharhiniformes > Triakidae > Mustelus > Mustelus asterias. The sequence continues at coordinate 87,598,208 of NC_135814.1, forward strand.
GAGGAAACCGGAGCACCCGGAGGAAACCCACGCAGACACGGGGAGAATGTGCAAACTTCACACAGACAGCGACCCAAGCCGGGAATCGAACCCGGGTCCCTGACACTGTGAGGCAGCAGTGCTAACCACTGTGCCACCGTGCCACCCCCTGTCTAGAATGCTAACTCCCTGGGTGGGATTTTCGTCCCAAGGCTGGAAAATCCTGCCCCGAGGTCATAGAATCATAGAATCCCTACAGTGCAGAAGGAGGCCAGTCGGCCCATCGAGTCTGCACCGACCACAATCCCACCCAGGCCCCATCCCCACGTCTTTACCCTGCTAGTCCCTCTGACACTAAGGGGCAATTTGGCATGGACAATCCACCTAACCTGCACACCTTTGGAGTGTGGGAGGAAACCGGAGCGCCTGGAGGAAACCCATGCAAACAAGGGGAGAATGGGCAAACTCCACACAGACAGTGACCCGAGCTGGGAATCGAACCCGGATCCCTGGGGCTCTGAGGCAGCAGTGCTAACCACTGCTTTAGTTTTACACTTACGCACAGAAGCAGCTGTCATATTTGGAGCCTCTCTTGCCTGTTGGTTGCTCAGTTTGATCACAGTCCTCTGGCCTAATCTTAGCAATGGGTTCAGGCAAGCCTAGTGGAGTGATACACTGTCCAAGTCTTCATTAGTACAACAAAGAGGATTTATTTACGAGTGATCTTGAGGAGTTGTGTGTTTGCAGCTAATTCTAAAATGCCTCTGCACCAGGAGAACTTCTCGCCCTGGGTTGATTACCCGCTCTGCATCCCAATTGGCCATCCAGAAAGGGTGACCCTTCCTCTGCTGTGTTGCCCTTAAAGGGACATTCACCACACCTAGGCAACATGTACCGACAGAACCGCGCTTAATTTCCATTCGGTATACTTAAACCTGGAAGCCGCCTGCCCCACAGCAGGTTCACTAAGAGGACTGCTCGGAATAAATGTTGAAGTCAGAAGCTAGATTCCTGATGCACTGGCAGCTTCCGGACTTTTCCGGCATTTTACAATTCCTCCCACGTGCTTAAATTGACACAACTCAACTGAGGGAGGAAACCCAGCTGCTGACCTCCCAAAGTTTGACCAAGTCTGGATAGATACACAAACCTTCCCGATCTTCTGTCCCGATCCTTCAAACGCCATGTCTCCAAATGCATCCGTTGGAACTTGCTGGAAGTGTTTTGAGGAATTCCATTTCTCTCCTGGTAAGGGAGCCAGGTTCACGACCCTTTTGGGGTGGTTTTCTTTCGAGTATCCGCATTCACATAACCTTGGAAAAAAACCATAAGGCGAGCTTGTTATTACTGTGATCAAATTGTATAATAGATTGGAGCATTGTAATGATGCAATATCATAGCCTAGCCCTGTGTTCCCCATCCCCGTTCTCCAACCATATCCATTAATCCTGCTGCTTCCTGTACTGATCCCCAATATCTGGTTCCTCCAATTCCTTCCCGTCTGCTCCAGCTCCCCCCGTCTGCTCCAGCTCCCCCCGTCTGCTCCAGCTCCCCCAGTCTGCTCCAGCTCCCCGCATGTCTGCTCCATCTCCCCCCGTGTGCTCCAGCTCCCCCCGTGTGCTCCAGCTCCCCCCGTGTGTTCCAGCTCCCCCCGTGTGTTCCAGCTCCCCCCGTCTGCTCCAGCTCCCCCCATCTGCTCCAGCTCCCCCCGTCTGCTCCAGCTCCCCCCGTCTGCTCCAGCTTCCTCCGTCTGCTCCAGCTCCCCCCATCTGCTCCAGCTCCCCCCATCTGCTCCAGCTCCCCCCGTCTGCTCCAGCTCCCCCCGTCTGCTCCAGCTCCCCCCGTCTGCTCCAGCTTCCTCCGTCTGCTCGAGCTCCCCCCGTCTGCTCCAGCTCCCCCCATCTGCTCCAGCTCCCCCCATCTGCTCCAGCTGCCCCCGTCTGCTCCAGCTCCCCCCATCTGCTCCAGCTCCCCCCGTCTGCTCCAGCTCCCCCCGTCTGCTCCAGCTTCCCCCGTCTGCTCCAGCTCCTCCCGTGTGCTCCAGCTCCCTCCCGTGTGCTCCAGCTCCCCCCGTCTGCTCCAGCTTCCCCCATCTGCTCCAGCTCCCCCCGTCTGCTCCAGCTCCCCCCGTCTGCTCCAGCTCCCTCCGTCTGCTCCAGCTCCCCCCGTGTGCTCCAGCTTCCCCCGTCTGCTCCAGCTCCCCCCGTCTGCTCCAGCTCCCTCCGTCTGTTCCAGCTCCCCCCGTCTGCTCCAGCTCCCTCCGTCTGTTCCAGCTCCCCCCCGTCTGCTCCAGCTTCCCCCGTCTGCTCCAGCTCCCCCCGTCTGCTCCAGCTCCCCCCTGTCTGCTCCAGCTTCCCCCGTCTGCTCCAGCTCCTCCCGTGTGCTCCAGCTCCCTCCGTCTGTTCCAGCTCCCCCCGTCTGTTCCAGCTCCCCCCGTCTGCTCCAGCTCCCAGCGTCTGCTCCAGCTTCCCCCATCTGCTCCAGCTCCCCCCGTCTGCTCCAGCTCCCCCCGTCTGCTCCAGCTTCCCCCGTCTGCTCCAGCTCCCCCCGTCTGCTCCAGCTCCCCCCGTCTGCTCCAGCTTCCCCCGTCTGCTCCAGCTCCCCCCGTCTGCTCCAGCTTCCCCCGTCTGCTCCAGCTTCCCCCATCTGCTCCAGCTCCTCCCGTGTGCTCCAGCTCCCCCCGTCTGCTCCAGCTCCCTCCGTCTGCTCCAGCTCCCTCCGTCTGCTCCAGCTCCTCCCGTGTGCTCCAGCTCCCCCCGTCTGCTCCAGTTCCCCCGTCTGCTCCAGCTCCTCCCGTGTGCTCCAGCTCCCTCCGTCTGTTCCAGCTCCCCCCGTCTGTTCCAGCTCCCCCCGTCTGCTCCAGCTCCCCCCGTCTGCTCCAGCTCCCCCCGTCTGCTCCAGCTCCCTCCGTCTGCTCCAGCTTCCCCCGTCTGCTCCAGCTTCCCCCATCTGCTCCAGCTCCCCCAGTCTGCTCCAGCTCCCCCCGTCTGCTCCAGCTCCCCCCGTCTGCTCCAGCTTCCCCCGTCTGCTCCAGCCTCCCCCGTCTGCTCCAGCTCCCCCCGTCTGTTCCAGCTCCCCCCGTCTGTTCCAGCTCCCCCCGTCTGCTCCAGCTTCCCCCGTCTGCTCCAGCTTCCCCCGTCTGCTCCAGCTCCTCCCGTGTGCTCCAGTTCCCCTGTCTGTTCTCCGCATCTGCTCCAG